>NC_083227.1:1889758-2189758 GCF_032191835.1 Heteronotia binoei
TGATAAACACAACCGCTGAAATGATGGGAGCACGGTGAGTCCCCACATATTATATAAACATCTTACCCACTTTTTAATCTATAGCGTAGAGTAACGTTCATTTGACCATTGTTCACTTCCATGCAATAGCAGAGCATTGTCCCATGAAAAATCCTCACTTCCTCGACTTGAAAAAAAAGTGGAAAGGGTGACAGTCCCCTCTTATTCTCTTGGTCGAAGCTTTTAGCCTCCACTCTTTCTTGCTCGGTGAACTTTTTAAAGCAATCCAACGGTCCCATAGGAACCGATAATGTTCATTCAACAGGGAAGAAGAAGACTGCAGATTTATACTCCGCCCTTCTCTCTGAATCAGAGTCTCGGAGCGGCTCACAATCGCCTTTATCTCCTTCCCCCACAACAGACACCCTGTGAGGTGGGTGGGGCTGAGAGAGCTCTCCCAGAAGCTGCCCTTTCAAGGACAACGTCTGCAAGAGCTATGGATGACCCAAGGCCATTCCAGCAGCTGCAAGTGGAGGAGTGGGGAATCAAACCCGGTTCTCCGAGATAAGAGTCCGCACACTTAACCACTACACTAAACTGGCTCTTTTAACCACCCTTTCAAGGACAACCTCTGCAAGAGCTATGGATGACCCAAGGCCATTCCAGCAGCTGCAAGTGGAGGAGTGGGGAATCAAACCCGGTTCTCCCAGATAAGAGTCCACACAACCACTACACCAAACTGGCTCTTTCAACCACCCTTTCAAGGACAACCTCTGCCAGAGCTATGGCTGACTCAAGGCCATTCCAGCAGCTGCAAGTGGAGGAGTGGGGAATCAAACCCGGTTCTCCCAGATAAGAGTCTGCGCACTTAACCACTACACCAAACGCTACACCAGATAGGCAGGGTGGCGTGTGCTCCAGCTGATACAGGCCTCTGTACTAATGTATGTTTCTGATCCATTGGGTGAAAAAGAAGCTTAAGAAGAAGATTGCAGATTTATACCCCGCCCTTCTCTCTGAATCTCAGAGTCTCAGAGCAGCTCACAATCTCCTTTATCTTCCTCCTCCGCTGTGGCTGACCCAAGGCAATTCCAGCAGCTGCAAGTGGAGGAGTGGGGAATCAACTCCAGTTCTCCCCGATAAGAGAGCTATGGTTGACCCAAGGCCACTGCAGCAGTTGCAAGTGGAGGAGTGGGGAATCAAACCCGGTTCTCCCAGATAAGAGAGCTATGGCTGACCCAGGGCCATTACAGCAGCTGCAAGTGGAGGAGTGGGGAATCAAACCCGGTTCTCCCAGATAAGAGAGCTGTGGCTGACCCAAGGCCACTCCAGCAGCTGCAAGTGGAGGAGTGGGGAATCAAACCCAGTTCTCCCAGATAAGAGTCCCCACACTTAACCACTACCCCAAATTGGCTCTCTGTATGCCAAGAGGAATCCTAACGGTTTTGGTTATCCGGATGCAAATGTGACCAGGGCACTGGACTTTTGTGCCAGTCTAGTTGACGATCCAATCAGGTGAAAAAGGGAAAGAGGAGGAGATGCTAAAGAACCGGATCTGTTTGCTGTCCTCTGAATGAGTCCTGTGGAACTAGCTATGGCACATTCCTAGTACTGCTGGTGATCGGAGAAGTCTTGCAATCCAATCCTCACCAAGAGCGGGTTGGTTCCCATGTCAAGAATGGGGAGACAGATGAAGCAAGCGCATTCCATTGAGACAGCATCATGAAAATGACGGTGATGCCCTTTGGCATTCTCCACTGCCCTGGTTGTTCCCTTTTGTGGAAGCGTCTTTCTCCCCCATCTCTTCATTTTGGATCTGGTGTGGCTGGATTTCTCAGTCCCCCGACTCCAGACTGCCTTCTGCAGTTTCACAGACATGAAAAATGGGTGGTGGGGAGGAGGGGGGATCCTGAGGCGCACTGGTAGAGCCAGGGATACCATCTTTGGTTTGGGAAATCCCTGGAGATTTGGAAGAAGTGGCTGGAGAGTGTGGAGTCTGGGGACAGGAGGGAGTTTAGCAGAGAAAGGATGGCATGCAGTCTATGCTCAGAGAAGAAGAAGAAATTGGATTTATTTCGTCCCTCCACTCTGAATCTCAGAGTCTCAGAGTGGCTTACAATCTTAGAATTGTTGGCACTCTCTATCTGGGGCAGTGATGCTCTGTATTCATGGTGCTTGTGGGGGGGGGCACATTGGGAGGGCTTCTAGTGCCCTGGCCGCCTGACGGCACTTGGGTTTTTGGCCATTGTGTGACACAGAGTGTTGGACTAGATGGGCCCTTGGCCTGATCCAACATGGCTTCTCTTATGTTCTTATCTCCTTTACCTTCTTCCCCCACAACAGACACCCCGAGAGAGCTCTCTCAGAAGCTACCCTTTCAAGGACAGCTCTGTGATCATTATGGCTGACCCAAGGCCATTCCAGCCGCTGCAAATAGTGGAGTGGGGGAATCAAACTCAGTTCTCCCAGATAAAAGTCCGCACACTTCACCACTACACCAAACTGGCTGCTCTTTCTTCCAAGGGACCTTATCTTGTAGTCTGAAGAACATAAGAACATAAGAGAAGCCATGTTGGATCAGGTCAATGGCTCATCCAGTCCAACACTCTGTGTCACACAGTGGCCAATATATGTGTGTGTGTATACATATACACACACACACATACACACACACACACACACATATATACTGTTGCTAATAGCCACTGATGGACCTCTGCTCCATATTTTTATCCAATCCCCTCTTGAAGCTGGCTATGCTTGTAGCCGCCACTACCTCCTGTGGCAGTGAATTCCACATGTTAATCAACCTTTGGGTGAAGAAGGACTTCCTTTTATCCGTTTTAACCTGACTGCTCAGCAATTTCATTGAATGCCCACGAGTTCTTGTATTGTGAGAAAGGGAGAAAAGGACTTCTTTCTCTACTTTCTCCATCCCATGCATCATCTTGTAAACCTCTATCATGTCACCCCGCAGTCTACGTTTCTCCAAGCTAAAGAGCCTCAGGCGTTTTAACCTTTCTTCATAGGGAAAGTGTTCCAAACTTTTAATCATTCTAGTTGCCCTTTTAGGTCAGTCACAGTCAGTGTTCCCGCTAAGCTGAGTTAGTGTGAGCTAGCTCACAGGTTTTTTTTTAAGCCTCCAGCTCACACATTTTTGTCTTCGCTCAGGAAAAATGGCCCCGGAGCAAACTAATTGACGCAGGAGCTCACAACTTTAATACCAGTAGCTTACCAAGTAGAATTTTTGCTCACAAGACTCCACAGCTTAGAAGGAGCATTGGTCGCAATTCTAAAAGAAGTCCAGGCCCCAGCCGGAAGCTGGTAACCATTGGTAAAGCATGTGGCTGGCACACATAAGTATCGCAAGGATTTCTGGTAGCAGTACATTTGGAGTACTGTGTGCAGTTCTGGTCGCCGCACCTCAAAAAGGATATTATAGCATTGGAGAAAGTCCAGAAAAGGGCAACTAGAATGATTAAAGGGCTGGAACACTTTCCCTATGAAGAAAGGTTGAAACGTTTGGGACTCTTTAGCTTGGAGAAACGTCGACTGCGGGGTGACATGATAGAGGTTGACAAGATTATGCATGCAATGGAGAAAGTAGAGAAAGAAGTACTTTTCTCCCTTTCTCACAATACAAGAACTCGTGGGCATTCGATGAAATTGCTGAGCAGACAGGTTAAAACGGATAAAAGGAAGTACTTCTTCACCCAAAGGGTGATTAACATGTGGAATTCACTGCCACAGGAGGTGGTGGCAGCCACAAGCATAGCCAGCTTCAAGAGGGGGTTAGCACAGGAGCTACAGAGCAGAGCCTCTTATTTTCTCCATTGGCTGAGGCTCCTCCCTTGCGGAGGAATGGCGAAAGGGAGAGCTTGCTTTGCCAGGCTCTCTCAATGGCGCAGCGGAGCTACCGAGCCAAGCCTCTCTTCCTTCTATTGGCTGAGGCTCCTCAGAGCAAGAGTTGGCAGAGACTGTTAAATAAATAAAATATTGTAAGAGTACTAATGTTTTAAGCATGTTTTATTTTAGGCCACACGCTCCTGATGTAGCCAATCCTCCTGGAGCTTACAGTAGGCCCTGTACGAAGAGCCCTGTAAGGAATTCTAGCAGGACCTCCTTTGCATATTAGACCCCACCCCCCTGATGTAGCCAATCCTCCTGGAGCTTACAGTAGGCCCTGTAAGAAGAGCCCTGTAAGGAATTCTAGCAGGACCTCCTTTGCATATTAGGCCACACCCCCTGATGTAGCCAATCCTCCTGGAGCTTACAGTAGGCCCTGTACGAAGAGCCCTGTAAGGAATTCTAGCAGGACCTCCTTTGCATATTAGGCCCCACCCCCCTGATGTAGCCAATCCTCCTGGAGCTTCCAGTAGGTCCTGTACGATGAGCCCTGTAAGGAATTCTAGCAGGACCTCCTTTGCATATCAGGCCCCACCCCCCTGATGTAGCCAATCCTCCTGGAGCTTCCAGTAGGCCCTGTACGAAGAGCCCTGTAAGGAATTCTAGCAGGACCTCCTTTGCATATCAGGCCCCACCTCCCTGATGTAGCCAATCCTCCTGGAGCTTACAGTAGGCCCTGTACGAAGAGCCTTGTAAGCTCTTGGAGGACTGGCTACATCAGGGGCATGTGGCCTAATAGGCAAAGGAGTCCCTGCTACAAAACAAAGCCCTGGAGGACAGAACTTGGATGAATGAAGTTAAACTACTGCAAAAAGTGCTTCCATCTACATTTGAAGAAGATGAAGATATTGGATTTATATCCTGCCCTCCACTCTGAAGAGTCTCAGAGCGGCTCACAATCTCCTTTACCTTCCTCCCCCACAACAGACACCCTGTGAGGTGGGTGGGGCTGCAGAGGGCTCTCACAGCAGCTGCCCTTTCAAGGACAACCTCTGCCAGAGCTATGGCTGACCCAAGGCCATTCCAAGCAGGTGCAAGTGGAGGAGTGGGGAATCAAACCCGGTTCTCCCAGAGAAGAGTCCGCACACTTAACCACTACACCAAACTGGCTCTCCTGATGGTGAGGTGCATTTGACACTGGAACAGGCTCTCTGGTGAGGTGGTGGATTCTTTGGTGTTGGAGGTTTTGAAATATTAATTAGATATCTACTTGTTGGTGATGTTATAGCTGTTCCATTCCAGTAACTGAATCAGAGAACAACTGCGTTCTAAGATGCTAAAGACACTCAGAACTCTATTTATAACAGGGATTTATAATTACATACACCAAACAGACTCCATGTGGTAGCAAAACATATTAATTTACAAAAGACAAAGGACTCCTCTAATCAAAACGAACATCACATGAAAATGAAAGTCCCAGCGGCACTGTTGGAAAATAGAGGATCTGTTCCAGAAAAAAGGTATGTAGATTCCAAAATTATTGAAGACCCCAGAGCAGCCTCTAGATAAAAGTACATCGTTTCAAGGTTGAAGCCTTCTTCAGGAAGTGAATACTTTTCGGAAAAAAAGTCTCCTTCATCGAGGTCCCCATTTGAATAATTCTAAACCAGCATAATTCTTCTGAGCTTCTCAAATATGGATAATACCTCTCCTGTCATTCTGGCAACTGGCTGTCATCTGCTTCCTTCTCCCTCTCTCTTGCTTCCTTCTGCATCACAGCTTGCTTTGCCAGGCTTGCTCAATCGCACAGCAGCTACAGAGCAAAGCCTCTATTTTCTCCTTTGGCTGAGGCTCTTCCCTTGGGGAGGAAGGAGGGGGGAGGGGGAGCTTGCTTTGCCAGGCTCTCTCGATCACACAGCTGAGCTGCTGAGCCAAGCCTCTCTTCCTTCTATTGGCTGAGGCTCCCCCCCCCTTCTGGTCCCCTGGGGAAAGAAGGAAAGAGCCAGAGCTTCCTTTGCTCAGTTCCCTGGATCGCACAGGAGAGATACAAAGAAAGCATCTTTAAGACCAATGAGTGCTAATGTTTTAAGCATGTTTTATTTCAAACTTAAAAAAAAAATCTTTGTGTTTGTCTGTGTCCTTTATAAAGTTTATATCTCTGCTACCTGGCATTAAAAGCCCCATGGCGCAGAGTGGTAAAGCTGCAGTACTGCAGTCCTAAGCTTTGCTCACGACCGGATTTCGATCCCGGCGAATGCTGGGTTCAGGTAGCTGGCTCATGGTTGACTCAGCTTTCCATCCTTCCGAGGTCAGTAAAATGAGTACCCACTTTGGTGGGGGAAAAGTGTAGCTGACTGGGGAAGGCAATGGCAAACCATCCTGTAAAACGGGTGGCCAATGGTAGCTCTCCAGATGTTTTTTGCCTACAACTCCCATCAGCCCCAGCCAGCATGGCCAATGGCTGGGGCTGATGGGAGTTGTAGGCAAAAAAAATCTGGAGAGCTACCATTGGCCACCCCTGCTGTAAATAGTCTACCATGAAAACGTGAAAGCAACGTCACCTCTGAGTCAGAAACGACTGGTGCTTGCACAGGGGACTACCTTTACCTTTTTACCTGGCATTACATTTTATGACATACAAGGCCCGGCCTGGCAAAGTCTCATTTATCTCAGATCTGGCCCTCATAACAAATGAGTTTGACACCCCTGGTCTATTAGATACAAGGCTAATAAATGGGGCGTCGAGATCTGAGCTCTCCAGTCGTCAGCCATCCTTTTCAAAGGAGTAGAAATACATTGAAATACTTATAAGTGCATAAGCATCCAAAAAGACTCATTACAACTATCAAAATTAAAAAACACAAAGTCCCCTGAAGAAAATGTCAATTTCGCTGCGTGAATCCAGAAGAATTGTCAATCTTCAACGGGTTGTAGTTATTCCCGAATAAATTTTCAAAAGAAAAATAAATGTTCAAAATGGGCGTGTGTAAGAGATAGTCTGGATGGGATTACAAGTATATTTATTCGGCTTGTGAAAAAGCTGTATGCAGTGAAACGTGGAATCAAGCTGGCGAACATGTGAAGGAGAATTTTTCCTTTAGAAGCTGAGGTCTGCGGATAGACTTCGTTTTGAAAATTTATTCGGGAATAACTACAACCCGTTGAAGATTGAGAATTTTTCCAGAGTCACGCAGCGAAATTGACATTGTCTTTAGGGGACTTTGTGTTTTTAAATTTTGATAATTGTAACGATTTTTTGGGATGCTTATGCATTTACAAACATGTCAATATATTTCTACTCTAATGAAAGTATGAATTGCTTTTGGTACAGTTGTTTGATTTGCTACTTTTTTCCTGCGCTGCCACTGTTCTCTTATCCTTTTCAAAGGAGCATAAACCTCCTTTGGATTTCAGTTTAACCTCTGGTGCCCCAACCAATGCGCGTGATGCGTGCACGGGGATACAAGCGCTCAGCTGTCCGTTCTTCCCTTGTCTTTCCAGCCCAGAAAGGAAGCTGGTCCTTCATTTCCTGGTTCGAGAGGTTATCTGGGTGGTGCAGGGTGACGTACTGAAGTTCACTTCATGTCTGGGGAGAGGCAGACCAGAAGCTAGTTCCGAAGAAGGAAACCTTCAAGCTTAGGAAGTCTCACATTTCCTGCCCATAGCTCATAAAGATAGGAGCTGTTCCTCAGAAGAGCCAAATCGAAGGGAAAAGAGGCAGGAAGTGTGCGAGGTCTTGCTTTGGTTTAAGCAAAGAGGTGTGACCTAATCGGTTTCGGTCAACAGGAGGCATAGACAGCTCAGTCCTATGCACGTTTGCACATGACTATAAGCAAAACTATTCTGGTGGATGCCGTCGACATCAACTTGTTGTCTGGTAATTTGAGATCAGAATTAGGATGTCTTCCCACAAGATGTGTGGATGGCTGTTGGCTCAGGCAGCCTTTAAAGGAAAGAAAGGAAAGGTCCCCTGTGCAAGCACCAGTCATTTCCAAAACTCGATAAATCCCCTTATTAAAAAAAAGTGCTATCATCTTCATTATAGCCCCGTGGCACAGAGTGGTAAAGCTGCAGTATTGCAGTCCAAGCTCTGCTCACGATCTGAATTCGATCCCAACGGAAGCTGGGTTCAGGTAGCCAGCTCAAGGTTGACTCAGCCTTCCATCCTTCTGAGGTCGGTCAAATGAGTACCCAGCTTGCTGGGGGGAAAGTGGAGATGACTGGGGAAAGCAGTGGCAAACCACCTTGTAAAAAAGTCTGCCGTATGACTGGTGCTTGCACAGGGGACTACCTTTCCCTTTTTAGATAAACATTGGAGCAAAAACGTCTTCCTCTACCCCATCCGGGCCGGCCAAAATGCAATTCCACAGGCCTGCAAGCGGGGCAATGCTTGCTTGCTGTATGCTTAAGCGATCCTGACAGTCCAAGAGGTTCAAGCGCAAGACGCGTTTGTGCTTTCCAATAGGACTGAAATCTGGGAGGCTTTTCAACATGCATTCCTGAGTCCGGGGCTTCCCCTCCCCTCTTCCTCTTGATCCAAAAGAATGCCAGCATGTGGAGGAGGCTGAAGTTGGTTCCTTGTTCGCAGTTCCTGATTCAGTCCTTATTCGTTACTTATTCGTGAATTCAACCAAAAACACTGAAGAGAGTTTGAAAGCTCTGAACCCCAAAATAAGGTCTGGACCCCCATATATCATACAACCCCACATTCAGGGGACTCTGCCCTTCGAGAAGACATGTGCTGCTTCATGGTCCAATGAGCGGTTCTCATGCCAGCTGCTCCAGAGCAAGGTGCCCCCAGGACATTCAAAGAGGCAGACACTGGGGCCAGGCTGTACCCCAAAACAATGTTTGGACCACCCCAAGTGACACATCCCCATGCTCGGGACACTGTCCCCTTCAATAAGAACATAAGAACATAAGAGAAGCCATGTTGGATCAGGCCAATGGCCCATCGAGTCCAACACTCTATGTCACACAGTGGCAAAAATTTTTATATATACACACACACTGTGGCTAATAGCCACTGATGGACCTCTGCTCCATATTTTTATCTAAACCCCTCTTGAAGGTGGCTATGCTTGTGGCCGCCACCACCTCCTGTGGCAGTGAATTCCACATGTTAATCACCCTTTGGGTGAAGAAGTACTTCCTTTTATCTGTTTTAACCTGTCTGCTCAACAATTTCATCGAATTCCCACGAGTTCTTGTATTGTGAGAAAGGGAGAAAAGTAAGTAAGTAAGTAAGTACATTTATTTTTCTATCCCGCCCTCCCCCGCCAAAGGTGGGCTCAGGGCGGCTCACAGACATGGAATACCATGATTTGGATAAAATACAATGTAAACAGGAGTTTTAAAAATACGATTCAACTACATAAGTTAATTAAAATAGATAAAACAGGTACTATAAGGTGCTATAGATCACAATCATGCATAAGATGGCTAGATGGCTACAGGTCGGTTTAGCCAGGTTCTAACTTAAAAGCAAGCTGAAAGAGAAAGGTTTTGCAAGCCCTGCGGAATTGATTCAGGTCCTGCAGGGCTCGCACCATCTCTGAAAGTTGGTTCCACCATTGAGGGGCCATTGCTGAAAAGGCTTGCTCCCTGGTTGTCTTCAGTCTAGCCTCTCTTGGCCCAGGGATTTTAAAAAGATTTTGAGAGCTAGATCTCAGTGCTCTCTGGGGAACATATGGGGAGAGGTGGTCCCTAAGGTAGGCAGAAAAAAGTACTTCTTTCTCTACTTTCTCCATCCCATGCATTATCTTGTAAACCTCTATCATGTCACCCCGCAGTCGACGTTTCTCCAAGCTAAAGAGTCCCAAGCGTTTCAACCTTTCTTCATAGGGAAAGTGTTCCAGCCCTTTAATCATTATAGTTGCCCTTTTCTGGACTTTCTCCAATGCTATAATATCCTTTTTGAGGTGCAGCGACCAGAACTGCACACAGTACTCCAAATGAGACCGCACCTTCAATTTATACAGGGGCATTATGATACTGGCTGATTTGTTTTCAATTCCCTTCCTAATAATTCCCAGCATGGCATTGGCCTTTTTTGTTGCAATCGCACACTGTCTTGACATTTTCAGTGAGTTCTCTACCACGACCCCAAGATCTCTCTCTTGGTTAGTCTCTGCCACTTCACACCCCATCAACTTGTATTTGTAGCTGCGACATGCAGTGCTGCCCGGTCCAAACACTGCTTCTGGCGCCACAAGCTTCCAATTGGGGTGCCACCTAGAAGCCCGTATTTTAAAGGAGATTTGAATAAGGAACTATTTTGATTGCTTGCCCTCTACATCCCAAAAAGCAATATGGACCACCACATACCACACCCCCCCACGTTCAGGGGACTCTGCCCTTCGAGAAGACATGTGCTGCTTCATGGTCCAACGAGCAGTTCTCATGCCAGCTGCTCCAGAGCAAGGTGCCGACAGGACACTCAAAGAGGCAGACGCTGGGGCCAGGCTGTACCCCCAAACAATGTTTGGACCACCCCAAGTGTGGGGGTGTATGATATATGGGTGTCCAGACCTTATTCTGGGGTTCAGAGCTTTCAAACTCTCTTCAGCGTCTTTGGCTGAATTCACGAATAAGTAACGAATAAGGAATGAATCAGGAACTGCGAATAAGGAACCAACGTCAGCCTCGTAGCATCTGGGCTGTGCTCCATGACTGTCTCAAAAAAAGTGTACACGTTCCCTTTTGCGTAGCTCCTTCGTACAAGCTGAACGCACACAAGCGCGCATAAACTTTGGGGTGAGTTAACTTGGCTTTTCAGGGGTCAGTCCTTTCCCATTTATTGGAAAGACACAAAGGTAATTGGACTCTTCCCCACTTGGCAAACGCTTCTCTAGTGAGCGATGACACCAGCAGAATGCGGCGGACATAAAAACCTGTGCTTTGTGTTGGACCTTGTCATGAGGGAGCAACCTTTTCAAAACGACATGAACCGCACATCTTGTTTCTTTCAGGAGCCTCACTCCGCTAATGGAGGTGGTGATACGGACTGCTCTGTTACAGATGAATGCCAGTGTCCAGCGGCTGATAATACCCCTGTCAATCAAGACTCCCATCTAGCAGTGTGAAAGAACAGACCAGAAGTGGCCAAACTTGCTTAACATAAGAGCCACACAGAATAAACATCAGACATCTGAGAGCTGCAAGACAGCAAGGAAGGCAGGCAGGCAAATAGAAGAAGACTAGATTTATATCCCACCCTTCTGAAAGAACCAGCTGAATATCCCTGGGCCAAGGGAGGCCAGATTGAAGACCACCCGGGATCGGGCCTTCTCCATTGCAGCTCCACTGCTGTGGAATCAACTCCCGGAGGAGGTACGGGCCCTGCGATGTTTAGACCAATTCCGCAGGGCCTGTAAGACCTACCGCTTCAAAATAGCCTTCACCTAATACCGAGCCAAGAAAGTTTCGCTGGACATGTTTTAGCCACTGAATTTCATTAAAGACCTAAGTTATAGCACCACAATGTTAATTTTAATACAAGTTGTTAATGATTTAATGATGATTTTATAATTGTAATTGTAATTACTATGTATGGTTTTATTGTATATTACATTTGTATGTTGTGAGCCGCCCTGAGCCTGCCCTGGCGGGGAGGGCGGGATACAAATAAAAAGTATTATTATTATTATTCTCTCTGAACTCAGAGAGAGTGGCTTACAACCTCCTTTATCTTCCTCCCTCACAACAGACACCCTGTGAGGTGAGTGGGGCTGAGAGAGCTTTCACAGAAGCTACCCTTTCGAGGACAACTCCTGCGAGAGCTATGGCTGACCCAAGGCCATTCCAGCAGGTGCAAGTGGAGGAGAGGGGAATCAAACTCGGTTCTCCCAGGTAAGAGTCCGCACACTTAACCACTACACCAAACTGGCTCCTTTGAAATTGATGGGGAGGGAGGAGGGAGGGAGAGGTGAAAAGAAAGCAGCTTTAACTTTAAATGCATTATCCAAGCCACCAGCTGGCTTGGCTCAGAGAAGTGATTTAAAGAGAGAAATGTCTTCTCCAAGCCAGTCAACAGGGCGGTGGGGCCTTCGAGAGCCACACCATATGTGTGAAAGAGCCACATGTGACTCCCGAGCCACAGTTTGGCCACCCCTGGAACAGACTCTTTGGACTTTAAAAAGACAGCCTCTTTCATTGATCTGACCCAGGAAATGCTCAGGTATCTTTTATTGGGCAATAAGGACCTTGAAATAACAAGGTCCTTGATTTAGGTGTGGATGAGAGTATTTAAGGAACAGGCGATTCCAAGGATTCCTATGGAAGGAGCCTTAACGAGAAGAATTAATACGAATAACTGATTACTGAGCTTGTGTTCCCTGATGTTTTTTCCATCAGCGTCATGACAGTGAAATGTATTCTTCTGTTAGCGCAAATGTATGAGACCAGCTAACTGATTTTGGCAACACTTTGCAAAATCACACGTTTCGAACCGAGCTGAGCCAAGCTGGAAAAACACTCTGTTTTCTGAATTCTTCCACCCTTTTTGTCAGCCATGAAAAATGGATTTGAGATGCTCCTATTTTTGTGAATCACTTACAGCCCCGTGCGTATAGGACAGAACAACCAGGGAAGAGAGTGACTGAATCCTGAAACGTTTCTCCCCCAACGTGAACTTATCCAAACAAGAAAACCCATTAGAGACACTTCATATTAGGGTTGCCAATCCCCAGGTGGGGGCAGGGGATCCCCCGGTTTGGAGGCCCTCCCCCCGCTTCAGGTCATCAGAAAGCGGGGGGAGGGGAGGGAAATGTCTGCTGGGAACTCTGTTATTCCCTGTGGAGATTTATTCCCATAGAAAATCATGAAGAATTAATCCGCGGGTATCTGGGGCTCTGGGGGGGAGGGCGGCTGTTTTTTGGGGTAGAGGCACCAAATCTTCAGTACAGCATCTAGTGCCTCTCCCCAAAATACCCCCCAAGTTTCAAAAAGATTGGACCAGGGGGTTCAATTCTATGAGCCCCAAAAGAAGGTGCCCCTATCCTTCATTATTTCCTATGGAAGGAAGGCATTGAAAAGGTGTGCCGTCCCTTTAAATGTGATGGCCAGAACTCCCTTTGGAGTTCAATGATGCTTGTCACAGCCTTGATCTTGGCTCCACCCCTAATGTCTCCTGGCTCCACCCCCAAAGTCTCCTGGATCCACCCCCAAAGTCCCCAGATATTTCTTGAATTGGACTTGGCAACCCTACTTCATATGCTTCTTTGGCTATGCCTCAAAACAGAAATATCTCTAATTCTCCACGTTGTGTGGAGTGGATCACTCGACTCAGAACTGGACCATATGAGGAACAAATGTCAGGTCCTTTTGTTGGATGGACTAAGCCAGGCATGTCAAACTCGTTTGTTATGAGGGCCGGATCTGACATAAATGAGGCCAGGCAAGGCTGGGCTGGGCCATGTGTGTACCTATTTAAGATTAAGTAGCAGAGATATAAGAGCCCCATGGTGCAGAGTGGTCAAGCTGCAGTACTGCAGTCAAAGCCCTCTGCTCACGACCTGAGTTCGATCCCAGTGGAAACTGGTTCAGGTAGCTGGCTCCAGGTTGACTCAGCCTTCCATCCTTCCGAGGTGGGTCAAATGAGTACCCAGCTTGCTGGGGGGGAAGTGTAGAGGACTGGGGAAGGCAGTGGCAAACCACCCCGTAAAAATCTGCCGTGAAAACGTTGTGAAAGCAACGTCATCCCAGAGTCAACAACGACTGGTGCTTGCCCAGGGGACTACCTTTACCATTTTTTAGCAGAGATATAAACTTTTTAAAGGACACAGACAAACACAACTAAAGATTTTAAAAAAAACAAAACTTAAAATGAAAACATGCTTAAAACATTAGCACTTGTTAGTCTTAAAGGTGCTTTCTTTGTATTTCTCCCATGGGATCCAGGAAACTGGCTCTTTTCCTCCCTCCCAGGGGACCAGGAGGGGGAGGAGCCTCAGCCATAGAAGGAAGAGAAGCTTGGCTCAGTAGCTCTGCTGTGCGATTGAGCAAGCCTTACAAAGCAAGCTGGGATGCAGAAGGAAGCAAGAGAGAGGGAGAAGGAAGCAGATAAGAGCTAGTTGCTCAGGGGCCGGATAGGGGCCCTCCTGGGGTCTGATTTGGCCCCCGGGCTGTATGTTTGACAAGCCTAGGCTAAGCCAATTCTTCTTGTTCAGTTAGTTGCAGGTGAGTCAGAACAGCTGCTGGTCCCCACCCTTTTTGAGCCGGTGGGCATCTTTGGAATGCATGGTGGGAACAGCCACAAAATGGCTGCCACATAATGGCTCCCATAGGAGGCCACCAAACGGCCGGCTTGGCTTACTTCAGTCACACAGTGAAGATCCTGGTTCTGGGGTGCTAACTGCTGCCAAAACAATGCTTTTAAAAATCTGCTGTAGTCAATCTAAAGTTAAAGGTAATGGTAGTCCCCTGTGAAGCACCAGTCATCTCCACTTTCCCCCCAGCAAGCTGGGCACTCATTTTACCAACCTCAGAAGGATGGAAGGCTGACTCAACCTTGAGCCGGCTACCTGAACCCAGCTTCTGCCGGGATCAAACTCAGGTTGTGAGCAGAGCTTGGACTACAATACTGCAGCTTACCACTTTGCACCGCAGGGCTCCCCGAAGTGGGGGCGGGGGATGGCCGATGGGCACTCCGTTATATCCTGTGGAGACCGGTCCTCATAGTCTGGGCCATGATAGGAGATGCAGCAAGCCGGCTTTCCAAATTCCACCCCCTCTCAATATTGATCATTGTTGTGTATGAGGACTCTAAAGAAGACTTACAGGAGTGTTCCTGCCTGGCTCATTGGAGTCATACAAACAGAGCTTGGGGACTTGGGAACAATGGGCAGCAGGATCCAAATACCTGCTGCCCTGCACCAATCATGGGCTCCCTGCTGGTTTGAATGATCCAATAACGTTCTTGCGCGGGAACCCTGAGTTGTATATAGTTGGCCCAGTTCCTCAGTCTGTAAGTGCAGTCTACCTTATGCTGTATTCAATAAAGAGCTGTGATTGAATACACCTCCACCTCGCCTCTTCCATGCGTTGAACCCACTATATTATAGTCACACTGTTTAAAATGTTTCTTTCCACCCATGAGGGCTAGAAATATGATTGTTTCAAGTCCTACGAAAGCTGATACGGGCCCAAATGCAGCACTTTTAAGTGGTGATGGATCACCCTTTGAGTTGGTGACAAATAATTCCTTGGCATGCGTGAACATAACATAAGAGAAGCCGTGTGGGATCAGGCCAATGGCCCATCCAGTCCAACACTCTGTGTCACAGAAGAACATAAGAGAAGCCCTGTTGGATCAGGCCAGTGGCCCATCCAGTCCAACACTCTGTGTCACAGAAGAACGTAAGAGAAGCCATGTTGGATCAGGCCAGTGGCCCATCCAGTCCAACACTCTGTGTCACATAAGAACATAAGAGAAGCCATGTTGGATCAGGCCAATGGCCCATCCAGTCCAACACTCTGTGTCACAGAAGAACATAAGAGAAGCCCTGTTGGATCAGGCCAGTGGCCCCTCCAGTCCAACACTCTGTGTCACAGAAGATCATAAGAGAAGTCCTGTTGGATCAGGCCAATGGCCCATCCAGTCCAACACTCTGTGTCACAGAAGAACATAAGAGAAGCCCTGTTGGATCAGGCCAGTGGCCCCTCCAGTCCAACACTCTGTGTCACAGAAGATCATAAGAGAAGCCCTGTTGGATCAGGCCAATGGCCCATCCAGTCCAACACTCTGTGTCACAGAAGAACATAAGAGAAGCCCTGTTGGATCAGGCCAGTGGCCCATCCAGTCCAACACTCTGTGTCACAGAAGAACGTAAGAGAAGCCATGTTGGATCAGGCCAGTGGCCCATCCAGTCCAACACTCTGTATCACAGAAGAACATAAGAGAAGCCATGTTGGATCAGGCCAGTGGCCCATCCAGTCCAACACTCTGTGTCACAGAAGAACATAAGAGAAGCCCTGTTGGATCAGGCCAATGGCCCATCCAGTCCAACACTCTGTGTCACATAAGAACATAAGAGAAGCCATGTTGGATCAGGCCAGTGGCCCATCCAGTCCAACACTCTGTGTCACAGAAGATCATAAGAGAAGCCCTGTTGGATCAGGCCAATGGCCTATCCAGTCCAACACTCTGTGTCACAGAAGAACATAAGAGAAGCCATGTTGGATCAGGCCAATGGCCCATCCAGTCCAACACTCTGTGTCACAGAAGAACGTAAGAGAAGCCATGTTGGATCAGGCCAGTGGCCCATCCAGTCCAACACTCTGTGTCACATAAGAACATAAGAGAAGCCCTGTTGGATCAGGCCAATGGCCCATCCAGTCCAACACTCTGTGTCACAGAAGAACATAAGAGAAGCCATGTTGGATCAGGCCAGTGGCCCATCCAGTCCAACACTCTCTGTCACACAGTGGCCAAAAAAATTATATATACACACACACATATATATACACTGTGGCTAATAGGCACTGATGGACCTCTGCTCCATATTTTTATCCAATCCCCTCTTGAAGCTGACTATGCTTGTAGCCGCCACCACCTCCTGTGGCAGTGAATTCCACATGTTAATCACCCTTTGGGTGAAGAAGTACTTCCTTTTATCAGTTTTAACCTGTCTGCTCAGCAATTTAATCGAATGCCCACGAGTTCTTGTATTGTGAGAAAGGGAGAAAAGGACTTCTTTCTCTACTTTCTCTATCCCATGCATTATCTTGTAAACCTCTATCATGTCACCCCGCAGTCCACGTTTCTCCAAGCTAAAGAGCCCCAAGCGTTTTAACCTTTTAACCCTTTAATCATTCTAGATGCCCTTTTCTGGACTTTTTCCAATGCTATAATATCCTTTTTGAGGTGCGGGGACCAGAATTGCACACAGTATTCCAAATGAGACCGCACCATCGATTTATACAGGGGCATTATGATACGGGCTGATTTGTTTTCGTTTCATTTCAATGTGAATCGAGGCAAGCTGTCAGCTTCCCGGAATTCACCCTGGGGAAGCCATTAAAGTTCTCATCAAAGTGTGGGAAGCAGAATTCTACCAGGAAAACAGAAATGGCTTCCATCATGGCCATCACAAAGGGAGCTCTTTACCCCTCCCCCAGATGCACCTGGAGTCTTTTTTGGTTCAAGGAGGCATAGCGGGGAAGCAATGGTCCACAGCACTCAGAGAAAGGTTTGGGGGTGTCTTTTTAAAGGTTTCTTCCACAGCACTAAAGCATCTGAAGTGGGGCCCTTTTTCCGGGCAAACGTGAGAGACTTCAGCTGATTTTTGGTTTTTAAAATTTTTGGGGGCAGGAAGCGTCGCACACCAAGTTTGTGTGCTTCGCAGATTTGTGTGTTTCGCACAACAGATAAAAGGAGAGGGCTGGGCGAGGGATGTGAGGTGTAAGTGTGTGAAAGGCCGAAACGGCATTTCACTCCCAGGCCCTGCATTTTATTGCCAGGAAAATATTTTCTCAGCTGCCATTGCGCAAAGGTGGCGATGAGTGGCTGGTAACGCCATGTAACGCCATGTGCTTTAGCCATGGGAGGAGAGTTCGCGGATCTTCTCTGGCACGTACTTCCTTTGGAGAGGCAAAAGCTCAAATGGTCAAGCCAGCCTGGGGCTTTTGCCGCCGGACTCAGCCAAAATGGTCTCCTTCAAGGAAAGATGCATCTATTTTCTTCTGGGGTAAACAGCCGTAACTGGGCCTTGTTCGCATCCGTGGAAACAAGAAGCTTAACAGCAGCAATCGAACTAGGAGAGCCAGAGAGCACTAGAGGTTAAGTGCGTGGACTCTTATCTGGGAGAACCAGGTTTGATCCCCCACTCCTCCACTTGCAGCTGCTGGAATGGCCTTGGGTCAGCCATAGCTCTTGTAGGAGTTGTCCTTGAAAGGGCAGCTTCTGGGAGGGCTCTCTCAGCCCCACCCACCTCACAGGGTGTTTGTTGTGGGGGAGGAAGATAAAGGAGATTGTAAACCGCTCTGAGACTGATTCAGGGTGGAGTGCGGAATATAAATCCAATGTTTTCTTCTTCTTCCTCTTCCTACAACCAGGGGTCATTTTGTAGAAAAAGAGGCGCTGGAGCTCATTAGTGCAATTCCTTTGCATAACTCCTTGATATATGCCACATACACCTGGCTAGCATCACTGGAAGGTGTACTAAATTCTATCAGCTCAGCATCTAACTTCAAATGCTTCTTGAATTAGTTATAAGTCATAATCAAACCTTACTCCCATCATACTTTTTCAATTACTTTCTCCTCGGTGGCCACAGGGGTATGATGAAGATTTCCATCTGTCTGCTTTCTATACTTTGGTTGTTTTCCCATTTGTGGCCACCTAGGAGAAAATAACCAAAGGGAAAAAGCATTAGAAAGTTTGTCCGATCTTAGAGTTCAGCAAAATTCTCACAGGGGGAATGAATGATGGAGCCCAGAAGCAAGTATTGGGGGGTGGGGGTTGGTTAAGAAAGAAAGAGCCCAAGCAGGCCTCGCTCAGCCGGGGCTCTCCTTTCTTGCATCAGGTTGCTTTTGGCTGGTGGCGGGGGTGGCATATGCTAATGAGTTATGCCATTGAGCTCCACCACCTATTTTTCTACGAAACGACCCCTGATTCTACGATTCCAACTGGTGAGGATGAAGGATCCGCAATAAGATGGTGAAACGCAGGTTGGTTTCTGTAAGGAGACCCTGGTGGGGAGAGATCTCACATGTAGGACTGGAAGGACTTTGTGCGGTGCAAGAAAACAAACTCAGTCAGATGTTGAGCATCCAGGAAGCGGAGAAATGACAGAAACGTCCTGGGAGGCTGGTGAGCTGAATAGGCTCCTACCACAGACAAGCAGAACAGCTATATTAGGATAGCTGGAAGGGCAACCAGAGTGAAACCCTGGCCTCTAGGCTCCACTTGGAGGCCTTCCTGGACTACCTTGTTGGCCAAAAACAGGACACTCTCTGGACTAGATAGAAGGTCGTTCTGATCCAGCATGGCTGCTCTTATGTTAACACCTGCTGCCTGAGCTAATGCAGAAGCTGTTAAAGTCCTTCTCAACATCAGGGAGGAACATCGGTTCACCACCCAGTTAATTTGACATCCTGCAGCTCCTGTGTAGCCTACTTCACAGGGTTATTGTGAAGATAAAATGGGGGAAAGGAGAGCCGTGTGTCTGTCCTGTGCTCCTGGAAGGGAGGCTGTGATTTTAAAGAAAGCAATAGGTATTCACCTATTGTGGTCACCTCGTTTTAGTTGCTGTCAATGAGTCCTTCATTTCGATGAGTCCATCATGAGAGCCAGTTTGGTGTAGTGGTTAAGTGTGTGGACTCTTATCTGGGAGAACCGGGTTTGATTCCCCACTCCTCCACTTGCACCTGCTGGAATGGTCTTGGGTCAGCCATAGCTATCGCAGGAGTTGTCCTTGAAAGGGCAGCTGCTGTAAGAGCTCTCTCAGCCCCACTCACCTCACAGGGTGTCTGTTGTGGGGGAGAAGATAAAGGAGATTGTAAGCCACTCTGAGTCTCTGATTCAGAGGGAAGGGCGGGGTATAAATCTGCAATTCTTCTTCTTCGCTGCTTTTGTGACACTTGGCACAAAAATGTTGGCACAAAAAATGTTGGGAAATGTGTCTGTTTGAATGTTGGGAGTGGGGAAATGGAATGTGAAAAGAGAAGCTGGTGTGAAGAGAAAGCGCCACCAATTCACTTCTGTCTTGAGAGAAAGTGAAATGTGGATATTTGAATCTGAGACAGTCGGCTTTTGAAATTCAGTTCCGTCCCTAGAGAATACAGTACCCATCGTTGGATACCCCCTCAACTCTCTTGATTCTTTGAGGTGAAGCTTGCGAGAGCGAATTTGCCAGCCTTTATCTGAGACGCTAATGAAAAAAAAGACAGAAACCCTTTCCTGTCCCTTCGCAAGGGAAAATGAGGCCATTTCCTCCACCTCCCGGTTGCTATCTGGCCGGCAATCCACATGACCAGTTCACCCCAGAGCATAACTGTCCAGGGACTGATTTACATGAACCATCTGCCTTCGCTCGCTCGGTGTTCCGGCCAAGGGACGGGGCTTGTCCAGGGACGTGAAGGAGGCCAGACTGCCCAGACAACCCCTCCAGCCCTTTCCAAGGGAAGTCCCAATCAGACCCATTCCTCTGGTTTCAGACTTCCTGTTCCAGGAAGAATTATCACCTTGTTGCTTCTGCCTGATGGGTTTCCTTTGGGGTCTGCTGAGAAAGATCTTTCATCCTGTGCAATTATTGCCTCATCCTTGGGCCAGGACCTTTAATGGCGCAGGGGGCAGCGGTTCAAAAGCGTGGGGGCCCCAAAGGCCTTCGGCTTTCGGCTTTGCGCAGAACGGGGACACCCATTTTAAAACAAAGCAAGGTTATCCTGAGTTCGAATGATGCGGGGAATCGTGAACTTGTATTCTGGATGACCCAAAGCCAGGAATGGGTCATTTTAGGGCAAGAAAACTGTAGTATGGGGTTTCCCCAGGGTTTTTTTGAGCAGGAACTCAAAGGAATGCAGTTCCAGCTGGCTTTGTGTCAGGGGTGTGTGACCTAATATGCAAATGAGTTCCTGCTGAGCTTCTTCTACAAAAAAGCCCTGTGTGAAACAATGGTGACATTAGGGGTGTGTGGCCTAATATGCAAATGAGGTCCTGCTGGGCGTTTTCTACCAAAAAAAGCCCTGGGTTTCCCTATCTGGTGCCTGCCATCACCTTTCCAGGGACCAACCAATTGTTTTTAGAAATTGGCCAGGGCTGGGTGGGGCTTTTGCCCATCAGGACAATTAATTGGCTGTTCAGATTTTTTAAAAGTTGCTTCAGCGCAGGGGTGGGGAACCTTTTTTCTGCCAAGGGCCATTTGGATATTTATAACATCATTCGCGGGCCATACAAAATGATCAACTTAAAAAACAGTGCTCCGCCAAGGGAGAGCGATTCAGGCCAGCAAAATTAATGCAAATAATTGTTTTTCTATTTGAAGTCATGTGGGGAGAGCCCAATTTGGCGCACACACAGACATACACATCCGACCCGCCGCCCTAGGCAAATGCCTAGGTCCAGCAGGAACTCAGTAGCATATTAGACCATATCCCCTAATATTAGGGTTGCCAATCCCCAGGTGGGGGCAGGGGACTCCCCGGTTTGGAGACCTTCCTCCCGCTTCAGGGTCGTCAGAAAGCGGGGGGAGGGGAGGGAAATGTCTGCTGGGAACTCTATTATTCCCTGTGGAGATTTATTCCCATAGAAAATCATGGAGAATTGATCCGTGGGTATCTGGGGCTCTGGGGGGGCTGTTTTTTGGGGTAGAGGCACCACATTTTCAGTATAGCATCTAGTGCCTCTCCCCAAAATACTCCCCAAGTTTCAAAAAGATTGGACCAGGGGGGTCCAATTCTATGAGCCCCAAAAGAAGGTGCCCCTATCCTTCATCATTTCCTATGGAAGGAAGGTATTGAAAAGGTGTGCCGTCCCTTTAAATGTGATGGCCAGAGCTCCCTTTGGAGTTCAATGATGCTTGTCACAGCCTTGATCTTGGCTCCACCCCTAATGTCTCCTGGCTCCACCCCCAAAGTCTCCTGACTGCACCCCCAAAGTTTTCAGATATTTCTTGAATTGGACTTGGCAACCCTACCTAATATTAGCATATTAGGCCACACCATCTGGGATAATCAAGTGCAAACCGAACTGTGACAGTAACTTTTCCAGGCTCTGCAGCAATTCTGGCCGGCCGGCCATGCCCCAGGGAGGCTGCCGCACAGTACATCAGGGCCCTGTGATCCCTGCCTGGCCCTGGGGAGGCTGCTGCACAGCGTGGCTGGGCCTCACGATCCTCGCTGGCCAGCCAGGCCCCAGGGAAGCTGCCACATGGCTCAGTTCGGCCCAGCAATCTCCGAGGCCCACACCAAGTGACCTCAAGGGCCGTATCCAGCCCTCGGGACGGAGGTTCCCCACCCCTGCTTTAGCAACAGCTGTCATCAGTCTTCTACTAAATAACGCACTTTGTAACTGGATTTTTACTGTGTAAGAATAGCAAAATCCACTTGCGAGCAGTCACTGTGTGAAAGCACCTTTTTTTTGCCTTACCTTCCTTCCTTTATGGGACAATCGATGGAGAGCAAGATGCTGTTTTCTTCATCATGGTTTACTTTCAAATTTATGATCTGGGCGCTCCGTCCTCCATGTAGCGTGCAAAACACTGGGATCACAAAATCTTGGACTTCTCTCAAGGAAAATGGTGTGTGTGTGAAGTAGCAACCCCTCCCCCAAGATTTATCTCCAGCTAAGGAACCAAAATTACGTTTGCTCAGAGTTCAAAAGATGGCGCAGAAATGTTTGAAAGCGTTTCTCCTATTAATAACAGCCGTCAATCCGGGCAAATTAATCTGTCAGCTTCTTTTTGGTCTGGGCTATCTCAGCGGCCTTTCATCCCTCCGTTCACGGCCGGTGGCCCTCAAAAAATGTGTCCGCTCCATATTTTCCCCTCCTTGATGGCTTTTGCAGGAAAAGCAATTAGATTATTAAAACTTTAATTGCTTTCCTGTATGTAATTTTCAACAGCAAACAGCTCGATTTGGGTCTGAGGAAGAAAGGCGTAGTTTCCATCACAGAAACCTGGCCCCTCCACAGCAATTCGGTTCTCCCTCCCACATACACACACGGAAAAAGAGGGTGCCCCATTCATGTTCATACAAGTCGTTTCATTCTTTGCTCATTGATATTAGGGTTGCCAAGTCCAATTCAAGAAATATCTGGGGACTTTGGGGGGTGGAGCCAGGAGACATTAGGGATGGAGCCAAGATCAAGGCTGTGACAAGCATAATTGAACTCCAAAGGGAGTTCTGGCCATCACATCTAAAAGGACGGCACACCTTTTCATTTCCTTCCTTCCATAGGAAATCATGAAGGATAGGGGCACCTTCTTTTGGGGCTCATAGAATTGGACCCCCTGGTCCAATCTTTTTGAAACTTGGGGGGTATCTTGGGGAGAGGCACTAGATGCTATACTGAAAATTTGGTGCTTCTACCCCGAAAAACAGCCCCCCCAGAGCCCCAGATACCCCTGGATCAATTCTCCATGATTTTCTATGGGAATAAATCTCCATAGGGAATAACAGAGTTCCCAGCAGACATTTCCCTCGAATCCCTCCCCTCCCCCCGCTTTCTGATTACCCTGAAGCGGGGGGAGGGCCTCCAAACCGGAGGATCCCCTGCCCCCACCTGGGGATTGGCAACCCTAATTGATATGTATAGATTTTAAACAGCTGAGGAACAGGGTGTGGGGGTCTACTCACTTAAATGGGTGGTCCTTTAATTCAAAAGAATATGAGTAGAAGAAACGTCTTGAAGACAACATTACCCGATGAATGAAAGAAAATAGCATAAGTCCTTCTAAAGTAACCCTGAGGTTCACACTATGGGTGTTTTTACACTGACAGTTTGTGACTCTCCAGCACTGCACTGGAAACTCACCTTTTACATTACCTAATGTTCTCACAACTGTTTTGCATCATTGCTGCCCGAAGCATCTACATTTGTTTCGGTGAGATGAGTTCCGGCGCTGCTGCTGCAACGTTTTTCTCGAAACTAGTTTTGATCCGGTTATTTCTCTACAGGCATTTCAAACTTGTATTGTAGAAGACTCCTCCAAAAGCCACCGCAAGGTGCAGTAATTGGCATGAGAACTGACAGCACTTGAAATTTTTACATATCATTGCTTGCCTCATCTTATAATTTAAATTTGTACTGTTTTTGCAGTGTTGACACGATTTCCAAGCAATCGTATACATTTAACTAAGTGCTGGTATTCCGGCTGCCCTCTGATCAGAGACCCCACCCCCCCCACAAATTGAAATGTTTTCAGCAGGAAAGCAAAATGAGCAGAGCAAATCCACAAATGTAAAAGGAAAATAATTAAAGCAGAACGGTGGCAGGCGATTTGAAGACTCTAAAACTCTGGATCAAACTGAATGTAAAAACCCCCCTTTGCCTGTTGTGACTCTAGGTCAGGGGTGGCCAAACTGTGGCTCGGGAGCCGCATGTGACTCTTTCACACGGATTGTGTGGCCCTTGAAGCCCCCACTGCCCTGAGAAGGAATGTCTCTCTTCAAATCACTTCTCCAAGCCAAACCAGCTGGCAGCTTGGAAAAGGCATTTAAAGTTAAATTTGTTTCTTTTCACCTCTCCTTCCCCCATTTCCTTCCTCCCCCCCCCCCGCCTGCCTTGTGGCTCTCAAACATCTGACATCCATCTCTTGTGGCTCTCAAACATCTGACGTTTATTCTATGTGGCTCTTACATTAAGCAAATGTGGCCACCGCTGCTCTAGGTCTTTCTCTTGGAGGGATGCTGCATCTGATGGTTGATTACGTCTTGCCCAGCGAGATTCACTTGCATATCATACTTCTTGACTTTAAAAAGTAGGACTGATGCTAAAAAAAAAAAAAAAGACAACAATGACCGATTCGGAATAATGGCACAGTCTCTGCAGATTGATTTAAGATTGATCCCTGCGGTCTCATTTGGAGTACTGTGTGCAGTTCTGGTCGCCGCACCTCAAAAAGGATATTATAGCATTGGAGAAAGTCCAGAAAAGGGCAACTAGAATGATTAAAGGGCTGGAACACCTTCCCTATGAAGAAAGGCTGAAACACTTGGGCTCTTTAGCTTGGAGAAACGTCGACTGCGGGGTGACATGACAGAGGTTTACAAGATAATGCATGGGATGGAGAAAGTAGAGAAAGAAATAGTTTTCTCCCTTTCTCACAATACAAGAACTCGTGGGCATTCGATGAAATTGCTGAGCAGACAGGTTAAAATGAATAAAAGGAAGTCCTTCTTCACCCAAAGGGTGATTAACATGTGGAATTCACTGCCACAGGAGGTGGTGGCGGCCACAAGCATAGCCACCTTCAAGAGGAGGTTAGATAAAAATATGGAGCAGAGGTCCATCAGTGGCTATTAGCCACAGTGTGTGTGTGTGTGTGTATATATATATATACACACAATATATATATGTATACACACACACAATATATATGTATATTTGGCCGCTGTGTGACACAGAATGTTGGACTGGATGGGCCAGTGGCCTGATCTAACATGGCTTCTCTTATGTTCTTAAGAACATGAGAGAAGCCATGTTGGATCAAGTCATCCTGTCCGACACTCTGTGTCACACAGTGGCCAAAACCCAGATGCCATCAGGAGGTCCACCAGCAGGGCCAGAATTCCAGAAGCCCTTTTGCTGTTTCCCTCCAAGCACCAAGAATGCAGAGCATCAAAACCCCAGACATAAGAACATGAGATAAGCCATGTTGGATCAAGCCAATGGCCCCTCCAGTCCAAAACTCTGTGTCGCACAGTGGCCCAAACCCAGGCACCATCAGCAGGTCCGACAGCAGAGACCACCCAGGAAGACTCTGCAGAGGAAGGCAATGGCAAACCACATTTGCTTCTCACTTGCCTTGAAAGCCCCTTACTGGGGTCAGTTCTTGGATGGGAGACCACCAAAGAAGGCTCTACAGAGGAAGGCAATGGCAATGGCAAACCACCTCTGTTTCTCCCATCTCTGGTAAGATCCTTGCTGGAGTTGCCAAAAGTCTTGGATGGGAGACCACCAAGGAAGTCTCTTCAGAGGAAGGCAATGGCCAACCACCTCTGCTTCTCACTTGCCTTGAAAGCCTCTTGCTGGGGTCAGTTCTTGAATGGAAGACCACCAAGGAGGACTCTGCAGAAGAAGGCAATGGCCAACCACCTCTGCTTCTCACTTGTCTTGAAAGCCCCTTGCTGGGGTCAGTACTTGGACTGAAGACCACCAAGGAAGACTCTGCAGAGGAAGGCAATGGCCAACCACCTCTGCTTCTCCCTTCTCTGGTAAGATCCTTGCTGCAGTTGCCAAAAGTCTTGGATGGGAGACCACCAAGGAAGTCTCTGCAGAGGAAGGCAATGGCCAACCACCTCTGCTTCCCTGGAAAGCCCCTTGCTGGGTTGCCATAAGTCAGTTGCAAGTTGATAGCACATAAAAAAAACCATAGGACTTTTAAAAAATGCAAAACATGTTACTAGCTAATAGATAAACCACTGGCTGATTAAATGAAGAGCTGGTCAACCAATAAAATAAATTGGTGCAGTGCAGTTTGTGTAGGATTGCCAGCCTCAGGGTAGGCTTGCCACCCTCCAGGTGGGGACTGGCGATCTCCTGGAATTACAATTGCACTCCAGACTATGGATCTCAGTTCCCCTGGAGAAAATGGCTGCTTTAGAGGTTGGACTCTATGTCATTGTACCCTGCCGAAGCCCCTCCCCAAACCTCTCCCTGTCCAGATTCTACCGCCCAAGTCTCCAGATATTTCCCAAGAAAAAGTTGGCAACCCTACCTCCAGGCGGGACCAGGTGATATCCTGGAATTACAACTAATCTCCATGCTACAGAGATCAGGTCCAAGGGCTGCTTCAGAGAGCAGATTCTAGGGTATTATACCCTGATGAGATTCCTCCCCTCCTTAAGCCCCACGCACCCTAGGTTCCACCCCTGAAATTTCCAGGAATTTCCTAATCTGAAGATTAGCAGCAAAGACAAGAAGAAGAAGGATAGAAGATACTGGATTTATATCCTACCCTCCGCTCTGAATCTGAGTCTCAGAGCAGCTTACAATCTCCTTTATCTTCCTCCTCCACAACCGATACCCTGTGAGGTGGGTGGGGCTGAGAGGGCTCTCACAGCAGCTGCCTTTTCAAGGACAACTCTGCGAGAGCTATGGCTGACCGAAGTCTTTTCCAGCAGCTGCAAGTGGAGGAGTGGGGAAGGAGAAGAAGAAGAAAGATAGAAGATATTGGATTTATATCCCACCCTCCACTCCAAATCTCAGAGTCTCAGAGTGGCTTACAATCTCCTTTATTTTCCTCCCCCACAACAGACACCCTGTGAGGTGGGTGGGGCTGAGAGAGCTCTCACAGCAGCTGCCCTTTCAAGGACAACCTCTGCCAGAGCTATGGCTGACCCACGGCCATTCCAGCAGCTGCAAGTGGAGGAGTAGGGAATCAAACCCGGTTCTCCCAGATAAGAGCCTGCACACTTAACCACGACAACCATACTGTGTGAAATATCTGTTGTGTCTTTGGCATGAAAGGAGAGCAGAGGCCTCTTTCCCTTCAGACTTGGGGCAAAGGGGCCACTACATCCTTGAAGCCAGCGTGGAATCTTCTTCTTATATCCTTTCGTTCCTGCCACTTACTTATTACCAAGCCTCATTTTAACCTGAAAGAATGTCAACCAATTCTTAAAGCTCCTTTTTTTACATTTTAAATGCCTCTGTAACCCATTATCCTGCTTTTGCAGGACTTGGGACTCTCCGGTGGCTGTTATGAGAGCAGGCCATCATAATTTCCATTCTGCCTACGTCTTTTTAGAAAAGGCTTTCTGGGAAGGGCGCCTGTGACCAAGGGATACCAGTTTCTATTTGAAGAAGTGAGAAGAAGCAGCAGCAGCAGGATTTTTGACATAAATCTTCTACAGACCTCGATGCTTCCCTCCAGATTGCTCGGAAGAGCGACCGCAAATTTCCAGACCAAAATTTTACCAACCGAAATGCGTCCGTGGGGTTTTCTCTCCTTTGCGTGCAATGCAGATATATATGTGCAGAAGGCGAGGAAGTGTGATGTTCTTTTTTTTGGAAAATGCAGCTCCACCGAGCAAGGGCAGGGATTCAGCTTGGTCTGCTGAGCGTGGGTTTTTACAGGAACCCCTCTGGAGCGAAAAAATAAAAACAAGGAAAAGCAAACGAAGAGCGAATTGTGCTCTCGTTTGTAAATGCCCACCACAAACATACGGAAACCCAAAGGGGAGAACTGGTGGGTTTTTTTTTTTGTCGACTCAGTTCAATGGAAGAAAAATTAAGGAATCAACATGAAATGAAACAGATGCGATCCTGAGAGCCAGACTGTAAAAGCAGCTGTCTGGATTGGCAAGAGGGTTTCGAAGCCATTTCTTCCTTGTAGGCTGGGATGGTTTCAAATCCTGCATCCTGACTGCTCCTACTAGAACTATCATTTTGCATTAATTAAATCCAGGGCTTTATTTTTTGCTGAAAAAGCCCAGCAGGAACTCATTTGCATATTAAGCCACACCCCTGACATAATTGTTTCATGCAGGGGTTTTCCCCACAAAAACCCCCAGCAGGAACTCATTTGCATATTAAACCACCCTCTGACAAATATCATTGCTTTACATGACACTTTTTTGTAGAAACCCCCCCAGCAGGAACTCATTTGCATATTACGCCACACATCCCTGACATCCTCATTATTTTGCGCAGGGCTTTTTTGTAAGGAAAAAACCCAGCAGCAACTTATTTGCATATTAAGCCACACCCATGGCATTATAATTGTTTTGCAGAAAAAGCCCAGCAGGAACTCATTTGCATATTAAACCACACCCCTGACATCATTGTTTCACACAGGGTTTTTCCCACAGAAAAACCCAGCAGGAACTCATTTGGATATTAACCCCGCCCCCGACAAATATCATTGCTTTACATGGCACTTTTTTGTAAAAAAACCCCCACAAAAACCAGCAGGAACTCATTTGCATATTAAGCCACACCTCCCGACACCATCTTTGTGTGGTGCAGGTTTTTTGCAGGAAGAGTCCAGCTGGAACTCATTTGCATATTAGGCCACACCCCAGACACAATTGTTTTGCGCAGGGTTTTTTTGCAGAAAAAACCTAGCAGGAACTCATTTGCATATTAAGCCACACACCCCTGACATCATCATTGTGTGGCTCAGGGCTTTTTTTGCAGAAAAAGTCCAGCAGGAGCTTATTTGCATATTAGGCCACACACCTGACACATCATTGTTTTGCACAGGGCTTCTTTGTAGGAAAAACCCCCAGCAGGAAATCATTTGCATATTAAGCCACACACCCTGACACCATCATGGTTTTGCACAGGGCTTTTTTGTAGAAACCCCCCAGCAGACACTTATTAGCATATTAAGCCACACCCTCTGACATCATCATTGTGTTGCACAGGCTTTTTTGGCAGAAAAAGCCCAGCAAGAATCATTTGCATATTAGGCCACACCCCTGACACCATCATTGTTTTGCACAGGGCTTTTTTGCAGAACCCCTTCCCCCAGCAAGAACTCATTTGCTTGTTAGGCCACATGCCCTGACACCAAGCCAGCCGGAAATGCATTCCTGTGTATTCCTTTTTTTTATTTTAAAAAAGCCTTGATTATATCTAGGATTTGGGTTGCTCAACTTCACATGGTGGTTGGATCTCCTGGGATTACAACTGATCTCCAGGTTCACCTGGAAACAGAGTCGCCAGGCCCAGTTTAGGGGGACTTTAGGGGTGGAGCCCAGAGACTTTGGGGGTGGAGTCAGGAGCAAGGTTGTGACAAGCATCCTTGAACTTTAAAAGGGTTCTTCTGGCCCTCACATTTCAAGAGACTGCACACCTTTTAAATGCCTTCCCTCCATTGGAAAGAATGAAGGACAGGGGCACCTTCTTTTGGGGCTCATAGAATTGGACCCCCGGTCCACCTTTTTGAAACTTGAGAGGGTGTTTTGAGGAGAGGTACCAGATGCTATGATGAATATTTGGTGCCTCTACCTCACAAAACAGCCCCCCAGAGCCCCAGATACCCACAGATCAATTCTCCATTCTACCCTAAGGAAATCTGTCTCCACAGGGAATAATGGAGTGCCCAACAGACATCCCCCCCACCTGCTTTCTGATGACCCTGAAGCAGGGGGAGTGTTTCCAAATTGAGGGATCCCCTGTCTCCACCTGGGGATTGGCAACCCTGCCTGGAAAGAATGGCTGCTTTGGAAGGTGGACATGGTGGCCTTATGCCCCGCCCCTCTCCAAACCCTGCCCTCTTCAGGCTCCACCTCCCAGATCTCTGGGTATTTCTGAACCCCCAGCTAGAAGCAATCCTGAGGCTGCCATATCATTGCATTGTCCCCCTCCCACATCAAATTCTTCTCGTGCAAGAAAGGTGTGTTTTAAATGGGTGTCAATAAACTAGCCATTTGCATGCTTCGAACCAGGGATGTCACAGGCTCAGGAGTCACATGTGGCTCTTTCACATATATTGTGTGGCTCTTGAAACCCCCACCACCCCATTGGCTGGCTTGGAGAAGGCATTTGTCTTTTTACATCACTTCTCTGAGCAAAGCCAGATGGCAGCTTGGAGAATGCATTTAAAGTTAAAGTTGCTTTTGTTCTACCTCTCCCTTTCCTTCCTTCCTTCCTTCCTTCCTTCCTTCCTTCCTTCCTTCCTTCCTTCCTTCCTTCCTTCCTTCCTTCCTTCCTTCCTTCCTTCCTTCCTTTTCAAACATCTAACGCTCATGTTTTGTGGCTCTCAAACATTGGGCGTTTATTTTATGTGTCTCTTATAGGGTTGCCAATCCCCAGGTGGGGGCAGGGGATCCCCCAGTTTGAAGGCCCTCCCCCCGCTTCAGGGTCGTCAGAAAGCAGGGGGAGGGGAGGGAAATGTCTGCTGGGAACTCTGTTATTCCCTATGGAGATTTATTCCCATAGAAAATCATGGAGAATTGATTCGTGGGTATCTGGGGCTCTGGGGGAGCTGTTTTTTGGGATAGAGGCACCAAATTTTTAGTATAGCATCTAGTGCCTCTCCCAAAGATACCCCCCAAGTTTCAAAAAGATTGGACCAGCGGGTCCAATTCTATGAGCCCCAAAAGAAGGTGCCCCTATCCTTTATTATTTCCTATGGAAGGAAGGAATTGAAAAAGTGTGCCGTCCCTTTAAATGTGTTGGCCAGAACTCCCTTTGGAGTTCAATTATGCTTGTCACAACCTTGATCTTGGCTCCACCCCTAATGTCTCCTGGCTCCACCCCCAAAGTCCCCAGATATTTCTTGAACTGGACTTGGCAACCCTAGTCTCTTACGTTAAGCAAGTTTCGCCACCCGCTCTCCATACATAAGATCTGTGAACGGCTCTACTCTACAGCCTCCAAAGCAGCCATTTTCTGCAGGGGATTTCTGTAGGCTGGGGACCACCTGTAATTCCAGGAGATCTCCAGGCCTCCCTTGGGGGCTGGCAACCCTAGGGGCGGAATAAAGGTTTGCAAAAATGTCAGGACCCCGCAAAGCGCTAAGTGGCCCACCAGCAAATTGGCCAGCTGATGGAGAGTGGCTGTTTTCAATGCTTTCCTTGTGGGCTTCCCAGAAACAGTTGGCTGACCACTGTTGGCAACAGTACACTGGGCTAGATGGTCCCTTGATCTGCTCCCGAAGGGCTCTTTCTTACATTCCCACGTCACGATCTGCTTTCTCCCCCCACCTGGTTCGAAACACAGGTGTTGGACGTGGCTCATTGATATCCATAGGGTCTACTTTTCTTGAGGGAGGTGTCCTTTCTTCCATTGCGGGACTAAACCTGAGCCCTCGTCGCCGGGCAAACATGGGGTGGAAAAATGATTCACAATAGGAAATGAGTTGGAGGCAGCCCGCAAAGGGTAAGGCCCTCAGTCTGTGGAGCTCTCAGGCCTCCGGGCTCCGATTTCAAAGCTGCCCTCCCCCCCCCCCCGCTTTGAAATTATTAGACCACCAAAAAAGCGACGGGCTGCCAAAAGCGACTGTAAAAAGGTAATAATTGTTAATAACTTGGCCTTCGCTCGCTCATTGGAGCAGGGGCGGGTTTGGCAGCGGGCAAAGACAACATTGTAAGTAAATAAAGAGCCAAACGTCTGGCATGTAATATTGTTAACCACATCATAACTAAATATTAAATTGGAGGTTGTGATGCAGTTTGCAGTATAAATAAGGATCGCAGCAGCGGCTGCTTTTTTTTAAAAAAAGAAGGGGGGGGGAAAGAATGTGAGTCAGGCCTAGAAATGGTTATTTATAGCGCTGGGGGCTAGGAATACTTTTGGAGTGCTCATAGACGCATCCCTGACCTCACATTAAACCTTTATTTTTCAAAACCCAGAGATTTAATTAAGATTCAAAACAAGCTTTAATTGGGGATTCAAGCCTGCCAGATTTTTAAAGATCCATGACACCATTTTTTGAGTCTGCCGGAGGATTTTCCATCTGATGTTCTGCGAATGGTAGATGAAAAGCAGCCGGGTTTCTTCTCTGTTGCTCTCTGAAGCAACGGCTGTGAGCCGGGGTGTTAGGAAGACAGCTTTTCTCCCCCACAGCTGTTCCTCTCTTCCTTTGAATCCATCCTCTTGCTAAAGGCTCTGCATTGCAGAAGAACCAACGTGAAGTTGAACCCCCAAATCTGTATTATAGATTTTAGTAGGACTAACTGAAATCACAGAACAAAAATGTTGTGCTGGTTTTGGAGTTCCCCAGAACTCCTCATCATTGGGCTGAATGTTAAAACAAGCAAGAAAGAGGGACAGGTGGACAAAGAATCATAGAATCCTAGAGTTGGAAGGGACCTCCAGGGTCATCTAGTCCAACCCCATGCACAATGCAGGAAATTCACAAATACCTCCCCCCTAAATTCATAGGATTTGCATTGCTGTCAGATGGCCATCTAGCTTCTGTTTAAAAACCTCCAAGGAAGGAGAGCCCACCACCTCCTGAGGAAGCCTGTCCCACTGAGGAGCTGCTCTAACTCTCAGGAAGTTCTTCCTAATGTTGAGCTGGAAACTCTTCTGATTTAATTTCAAAACAATTCTGTGAGGTGGGTCAGTGAGTGACAGGGAGAGGAGAAACTTTTCAGGGCACGATAGGCTCCATTTCTGCTACAAACGTTCTCCTCTCTCCTCCATATTTGCCATCAGTCAGTCCCAGACACATCCCTCTCTTGGGGGGGTGGGGGCAAACATGCTGCCTCCCTGCCATGGTGTTAGACATTGCATGTGCTCATCTTCTGATTTAATTTCAACCCGATGGTTCTGGTCCTACCTTGTGGGGCCACAGAAAACAATTCTGCACCATCCTCTATATGACAGCCCTTCAAGTCCTTGAAGATGGTGGTCCTATCACCTCTCAGCCGCCTCCTCTCCAGAAGTTTTGCTTGAGCTGCTGCCATGACCTCAGGTTATTCCAGGCAAGAGACAAGCAGAGGTGGCTTGCCACTGTTTACCTCTGTGCAACACCCCCAGTCTTTCTTGGTGGTTTCCCATCCAGGTACCCAATGGGTCCCTAAAGCAGCTGACATCATTCTCCTCTCCTCAGTATTATCCTCACAACAACCCTGCAAGGTAGGACAGGCTGAGAGAGAGTGACAGGGAGAGGAGAAATTTTTCAGGGTATGCTGGGCTCCATTTCTGCTGCGGACTTTCTTCTCTCTTCCCCAGATTTGCCCAAATACATCCCTCTCTTGGGGGGGGGGAACCAACATGCTGCCTCCCTGCTCTGGTGCTAACACCGCATGTGCTGAATCTTTCCTGCAGAGCCTCTGTTATCATATAAATGCCTTATACATGAAGCGGCCTTCTGTTGCAGGGGTAGCCAATGGTAGCTCTCCAGATGTCTTTTGCCTACAACTCCCATCAGCTCCAGCCAGCATGGCCAATGGCTGGAGCCGATGGGAGTTGTAAGCAAAAAACATCTGGAGAGCTACCGTTGGCCACCCCTGTTCTATTGAATCAGCCCCAAGGTCAGTCTTGTCTACTCAGACTGGCAGCAGCTCTCCAGGGTCTCAGGCAGAGGTCTTTCTCATCATCTCCTGCCTGGTCCTTTTAACTGGAGATGCCGGGGATTGAACCTGGGAGGACCTTTTGCATGCCATGCAGAGGCTCTACCACCTAGCTATGGCCCCTCTCCATGGCTCTCCAGGGTCTCAGGCAGAGGTCTTTCCCATCACCTCCTGCCTGGTCCTTTTAACTGGAGATGCTGGGGATTGAACCTGGGACCTTTTGCATGCCAAGCAGAGGCTCTACCACCTAGCTATGACCTCTCTCCATGGCTCTCCAGGGTCTCAGGCAGAGGTCTTTCCCATCACCTCCTGCCTGGTCCTTTTAACTGGAGATGCCGGGGATTGAACCTGGGGCCTCCTGCATGCCAAGCAGAGGCTCTACTACTGAGCTACAGCCCCACTTCATGGCTCTCCAGGATCTCAGGCAGAGGTTTTTCCCATCATCTCCTGCCTGGTCTTTTTAACTGGAGATGCTGGGGATTGAACCTGGGGCCTTCTGCATGCCAAGCAGAGGCTCTACCACTGAGCTATGCCCCCTCCTAAATCAAAGGGCACTCAGCAGACATCTTTGCTAAAGGAGTTTGAGCCTAAATGTTGAGAGGACATATCGGCTACCTGATCCCGGAGTGGGACATATGGAGCTGCCTTCTACTGAATCAGACCCCCTGGTCCATCAAGGTCAGTATTGTCTACTCAGACTGGCAGCAGCACCCCAGGGTCTCAGGTGGAAAGTCTTTCCCATCACCTGATGCCTGGTCCCTTTTAACTGGAGATGCTGCTGGGGATTGAACCTGGGACCTTTTGCATGCCAAGCAGAGGCTCTACCACCTAGCTATGGCCTTTCTCCATGGCTCTCCAGGGTCTCAGGCAGAGGTCTTTCCCATCACCTCCTGCCTGGTCCTTTTTAACTGGAGATGCTGCTGGGGATTGAACCGGGGACCTTCTTGCATGCCAAGCAGATGCTCTCCCACTAAGCCACACAGGAGCTATCCCTTGCAGCCTAAGTTGCAAGCTGATCAGTGCCTCTGTCTCTACACATATAAAATGCTGGTCCTCCAGGGTCCATTAGTATTTTCTAGCACTGGAGAGCCTTTAACTGGAGAAACCAAAGACTGAATCTGAAAACATCTGCCATTCTTTCATGTTTCCACCTGGCCCTTCCTCCAATGACTTCGGGACAGTGTAGATGGTCCCCCCCTTCCCCATTTATCGTCGCAACAACCCTACGAAGGAGGTTAGGCTGAAAAAGAGTGACTGGGCCAGGGGTTTTCTTCGAGCACGAATTGCACAGGATTGGTTCTAGTTAGGATTTGAATGGGAGACCACCAAGGAAATCCAGGGTCACAACACAGAGGCAGGCAGTGGCAAAACCGTCTCTGGCTCAATTTCTCATCAAGGTCTTAGCTGATAGGCCAAGGGTGGCCAAACGGTGGCTCGGGAGCCCCATGGGGCATGTTCACACATATTGTGTGGCTCTCAAAGCCCCCACCGCCCAGTCAGCTGACTTGGAAAAGGCATTTGCCTCTTTAAATCACTTAGAATCATCGAATTGGGAGGGACCTCTAGGGTCATCTAGTCTAACCCCCTGCACAATGCAGGAAACTCACAAACACCTCCCCCTAAATTCACAGGATCTTCATTGCTGTCAGATGGCCATCTAGCCTCTGCTTAAAAACCTCCAAGGAAGGAGAGCCCGCCACCTTCTGAGGAAGCCTGTTCCACTGAGAAATCGCTCTTAATAGTCATAGAATCATAGAACTGGAAGAGACCTCCAGGGTCATCTAGTCCAACCCCCTATGCAATGCAGGAAACTCACAAACCCCTCCCCCTAAATTCACAGGATCTTCATTGCTGTCAGATGGCCATCTAGCCTCTGTTTAAAAACCTCCAAGGAAGGAGAGCCCACCATCTCCCGAGGAAGCCTGTTCCACTGAGGAATCGCTCTAACGGTCAGGAAGTTCTTCCTGATGTTGAGCCGGAAACTCTTTTGATTTAATTTCAACCCATTGGTTCCGGTCCTGCCTTCCGGGGCCACAGAAAACAATTCCACACCATCCTCTAGATGACAGCCCTTCAAGTACTTGAAGATGGTGACCCTATCACCTCTCAAGTGATATGATCCTCCTCTTCTCTCCTCGCCAGATGGGGGCTTGGAGAATGCATTTAAAGTTGCTTTCTTTCAGTCTTTCCTCCCCTCATCTATTTACTTGCCTGCCTGTCTCCCTCCCTTCCTGTCTCGCGGCTCTCAAACATATGAAGTTCCAGTCTTGCGGCTCTCAAACATCTGATGTTTATTTTTTGCAGCTCTTATGTTAAGCAAGTTTGGCCACCCCTACGATGGGCCGTTCAACCCGTTTGAACCTTTCTTAACTTGAAAACCTGCTGGAGTCACCATAAATCAGCTGTGACTTGACAGGCAAAAAAGGGACAAAGTACCGCTGGACTTAGTTTCATTTTGACTTAGCATGGCTAACCCTTCCATTCCAAAGAGCCATAGATGACCATGGGGTAAAAGGATTACTGAAGGAGGATGGGGAAATGGCTGAGAAGCTAAATGAATTTTTTGCCTCCGTCTTCACTGTGGAAGACGAGAACTTTTTGCCCGCCCCAGAACCACTAATTTTGGAAGGGGTGTTGAAAGACCTGAGTCAGATTGAGGTGACAAAAGAGGAGGTCCTACAACTGATAGACAAATTAAAAACTAATAAGTCACCGGGTCCGAATGGCATACATCCGAGAGTTCTGAAAGAACTCAAAGTTGAACTTGTGGATCTTCTAACAAAAATCTGTAATCTTTCATTGAAATCTGCCTCCGTTCCTGAGGACTGGAAGGTAGCAAATGTCACCCCCATCTTTAAAAAGGGTTCCAGAGGAGATCCGGGAAATTACAGGCCAGTCAGTCTGACTTCAATACCGGGAAAGTTGGTAGAAACCATTATCAAGGACAGAATGAGTAGGCACATTGATGAACACGGGTTATTGAGGAAGACTCAGCATGGGTTCTGCAAGGGAAGATCTTGCCTCACTAACCTGTTACATTTCTTTGAGGGGGTGAACAAACATGTGGACAAAGGAGACCCAATAGATGTTGTTTACCTTGACTTCCAGAAAGCTTTTGATAAAGTTCCTCATCAAAGGCTCCTTAGAAAGCTTGAGAGTCATGGAGTAAAAGGACAGGTCCTCTTGTGGATCAAAAACTGGCTGAGTAATAGGAAGCAGAGAGTGAGTATAAATGGGCAGTCTTCGCAGTGGAGGACGGTAAGCAGTGGGGTGCCGCAGGGCTCGGTACTGGGTCCCATGCTCTTTAACTTGTTCATAAATGATTTAGAGTTGGGAGTGAGCAGTGAAGTGGCCAAGTTTGCGGATGACACTAAATTGTTCAGGGTGGTGAGAACCAGAGAGGATTGTGAGGAACTCCAAAGGGATCTGTTGAGGCTGGGTGAGTGGGCGTCAACGTGGCAGATGCGGTTCAATGTGGCCAAGTGCAAAGTAATGCACATTGGGGCCAAGAATCCCAGCTACAAATACAAGTTGATGGGGTGTGAACTGGCAGAGACTGACCAAGAGAGAGATCTTGGGGTTGTGGTAGATAACTCACTGAAAATGTCAAGACAGTGTGCGTCTGCAATAAAAAAGGCCAACGCCATGCTGGGAATTATTAGGAAGGGAATTGAAAACAAATCAGCCAGTATCATAATGCCCCTGTATAAATCAATGGTGCGGTCCCATTTGGAGTACTGTGTGCAGTTCTGGTCGCCGCACCTCAAAAAGGATATTATAGCATTGGAGAAAGTCCAGAGAAGGGCAACTAGAATGATTAAAGGGCTGGAGCACTTTCCCTATGAAGAAAGGTTGAAACGCTTGGGGCTCTTTAGCTTGGAGAAACGTCGACTGCGGGGTGACATGATAGAGGTTTACAAGATAATGCATGGGATGGAGAAAGTAGAGAAAGAAGTACTTTTCTCCCTTTCTCACAATACAAGAACTCGTGGGCATTCGATGAAATTGCTGAGCAGAAAGGTTAAAACGGATAAAAGGAAGTACTTCTTCACCCAAAGGGTGATCAACATGTGGAATTCACTGCCACAGGAGGTGGCGGCGGCCACAAGTATAGCCACCTTCAAGAAGGGTTTAGATAAATATATGGAGCACAGGTCCATCAGTGGCTATTAGCCACAGTGTATATGTGTATATAAAATTTTTTGCCACTGTGTGACACAGAGTGTTGGACTTGATGGGCCGTTGGCCTGATCCAACGTGGCTTCTCTTATGTTCTTATGTTCTTATGAGCCAACCCTTTTCTCTCCAGTGGTCTTCTGCAGCCGATGGAGAAAAGGGTGATCTGCAGCTTCCAGTCTACCAGACAGCCAAAGTTGTCCAGGTTCCTTTAAGCAGGCCACATTTTCCCATCAGCACCGCCTGAGGAGGGCTTTACAAAGAGCAAGAGCAAAAGTTATCTTCTCAACTTTGCCTGTGGATTCATGTACAAATGTTCAGAAGCCTTCCTATTGGGGTTGCCAAGTCTAATTCAATAAATATCTGGGGACTTTGGGGGTGGAGCCAGGAGACATTGGAGTAGAGCCAGGAGCAAGGTTGTGACAAGAAGAAGAAGACTGCAGATTTATACCCCGCCCTTCTCCCTGAATCAGAGACTCAGAGAGGCTTACAATCTCCTATATCTTCTCCCCCCCACAACAGACACCCTGTGAGGTGGGTGGGGCTGAGAGGGCTCTCACATCAGCTGCCCTTTCAAGGACAACTCTTGAGATAGCTATGGCTGACCCAAGGCCATCCCAGCAGCTGCAAGTGGAGAAATGGTGAATCAAACCTGGTTCTCCCAGGTAAGAGTCCACGCACTTAACCATTATACCAAACTGGCTCAAGCATCACCGAACTCCAAAGGGAGTTCTGGCCATCACATTTAAAGGGACTGCACACTTTTAAAATGACTTCCCTCCATTGGACATAATGAAGGATAGGGATGTCTTCTTTGGGGGCACATAGAATTGGACTCTCTGGTCCAATCCTTTTGAAACTTGGGGGTGGGGTATTTTGGGGAGAGGCACTGGATGCTATGCTAAAATTCGGTGCCTCTACCTCAAAAAACAGTCCCCCCCTCGAGCCCCAGATACCCACAGATCAATTCTCTATTATACCCTATGGGAATCGGTCTCCATAGGGAATAATGGAGTGCCCAGCAGATTATTCCCCCCTTGCTTTCTGATGATCCTGAAGAGGTGGGGGGGAAGGTCTTCAAACCAGGGGTCCCCTGCCCCCACCTGGGGATTGGCAACCTTCATTGCAGTCTTTTTGTGCAGGGGAGACAAAAAAATCAGGACTCGGGGCTGGGCTGCTGCCCCCGCCAAGGAAGTGCGTTTCTTTCAAAGGAAAAGTTGTGCACACAACCGTTGGGGGATCATGTTCTGCTTGCAGTTCAAACGGGAGAGTCGGGCTTCTTCTGGCTTTTGTTTTGACAGGCTGAGCAGGCTAAACTGTTTTCTCAAGACCTGCCAACCAGCATTAAAGCATAATGCCATTAAATTTGAGGTCCAACTGGGAGAAGTAATGCAAACTTCATTAATGCTAACCAGGGTTTCCTCTTTCTCTCCAGCTCTGTTTGCTACCCAGGTTTTTTTTTTGTTTTTTTGAAAAAGACTTGCTTAGTCAACAAAGTGGCAGGATTTGGAATGGAAAAAAGCAAAGAAAAGCTGAAGCAACGCTGGAGGACTCAGGAAAGAGCAAGCGGCGAAACAGAAGTTCCAAGTGGGAAGGGTCTGAGGGGAGATCTCCGAAAGCAAAGAAAACAGAAAGGATTCGCTTCTCTAAAGCAGTATCTCTCACTTTCCCTTCCCCTGATGTTCCAGTAATTTTTATTAGACTTTCATCCAGCAACCTGACCCTTAAAGAAGCAATTTAGATACAACAGCAGTTGAGCTGATGGTGTCAGCTAAGCATGCGGAGGTGCATGTTAAATCCTACGTGTTTCTCTCTCCAGTTTGGTGTAGTGCTTAAGTGTGCGGACTCTTGTCTGGGAGAACCGGGTTTGATTCCCCGCTGCTCCACTTGCACCTGCTAGCATGGCCTTGGGTCAGCCATAGCTCTGGCAGAGGTTGTCCTTGAAAGGGCAGCTGCTGTGAGAGCCCTCTCCAGCCCCACCCACCTCACAGGGTGTCTGTTGTGGGGGAGGAAGGTAAAGGAGATTGTGACTCGAGCCACTCTGAGACTCTTGAGAGTGGAGGGTGGGATATAAATCCAATATCTTCTTCTTCTTCTCTTGTCATAAAACAACCGCTTGGCTTTGAAGACGATGTTAAGAAGAATTGGATTAATATCCCGCCCTCCAGTCGAGCGGCTCACAATCTCCTTTATCTTCTTCCCCCACAAGCGACACCTTGTGAGGTGGGTGGGGCTGAGGGAGCTCTCTCAGAAGCTGCACTTTCAAGGACAACTCCTGCGAGAGCTATGGTTGACCCAAGACCATCCCAGCAGCTGCAAGTGGAGGAGTGGGGAATCAACCTGGTTCTCCCAGAACATTCTGGACTGCTATAGGAAGTCCCATTTAAGGCAGAAAGAGAGGTGGCTGAGGTGGCTATGGATGTTAGCTCCAGGTTGGTAAATTCCTGGAGGCTTTGGGGAGGAGCTTAAGAAGGGAAGAGGACGGACTTTATCAGGGTGTAATACCATAAATCCAACCCTGGATAAGCTCCTTCTGTATGATCAGTGCTGCTTTAAGCTTTTAGGGGACCCAATCCTCCTCCTCCTCTTCTTCTTGAGAGCCAGTTTGGTGTAGTGGTTAAGTGTGTGGACTCTTATCTGGGAGAACCAGGTTTGATTCCCCACTCCTCCGCTTGCAGCTGTTGGAATGGCCTTGGGTCAGCCATAGCTCTGGTAGGAGATGTCCTTGAAAGGGTGGTTGAAAGAGCCAGTTTGGTGCAGTGTTTAAGTGTGCAGACTCTTATCTGGGAGAACCAGGTTTGATTCCCCACTCCTCCACTTGCTGCTGTTGGAATGGCCTTAGGTCAGCCATAGCTCTCTTATCTGGGAGAACTGGGTTTGATTCCCCACTCCTCCACTTTCACCTGCTGGAATGGCCTTGGGTCAGCCAGAGCTCTCTTATCTGGGAGAACCGGGTTTGATTCCCCACTCCTCCACTTGCAGCTGCTGGAATGGCCTTGGGTCATCCATAGCTCTGGTAGGAGATGTCCTTGAAAGGGTGGTTGAAAGAGCCAGTTTGGTGCAGTGTTTAAGTGTGCAGACTCTTATCTGGGAGAACCAGGTTTGATTCCCCACTCCTCCACTTGCAGCTGTTGGAATGGCCTTGGGTCAGCCATAGCTCTCGCAGAGCTGTCCTTGAAAAGGTAGCTTCTGTGAGAGCTCTCTCAGCCCCATCCACCTCACAGGGTGTCTGTTGTGGGGGGGAGAGGAAGGTAAAGGAGATTGTGAGCCGCTCTGAGACTCTGAGAGTGGAGGGTGGGGTATAAATCCAATATCATCATCAATCTTCTTCTTCTTTCTGGGGCTGGCTTCTCACATCTTCATGGAAGGGTAATCAGAAAGCGGGGGAGGGGAGGGAAATGTCTGCTGGGCACTCCATTATTCCCTATGGAGACTGATTCCTATAGGGGATAACGGAGAATTGATCCGAGGCTATCTGGGGCTCTGGGAGGGTTGCTTTTTGATGTAGAGGCACCAAATTTGCAGCATAGCATCCGATGCCTCTCCTCAAAACACCCTCCAAGTTTCAAAAGGATAGGGCCAGGGGGTCCAATTCCATGAGCCCCCAAAGAAGCTGCCCCTATCCTTCATTATTGCCAGTGGAGGGTAGGCATATAAAAGGTGTGCGGTCCCTTGAAATTTGATGGCCAGAATTCCCTTTGGAGTTCAATGATGCTCCTGGCTCCACCCTCAATGTCTCCTGGCTCCATCCCCAAAGTCTCCAAATATTTCTTGAATTGGACTTGGCAACCCTATCAGAATCTCTGTGCTCTGCATTTCTTCTGGAAAGCGGTTGGGCCAAGATAGGGTTGCCAAGTCCAATTCAAGAAATATCTGGGGGCTTTGGGGGTAGAGCCAGGAGACTTTGGGGGTGGAGCCAGGAGACATTGGGGCGGAGCCAAGAGCAAGGGTGTGACAAGCATAATTGAACTCCAAGGGAGTTCTGGCCATCACATTTAAAGGGACAGCACACCTTTTAAAATGCCTTCCTTCCATAGAAAATAACGAAGGATAGGGGCACCCTCTTTTGGGGCTCATAGAATTGGACCCCCTGGTCCAATCCTTTTGAGACTTGGAAGGTATTTTGGGGAGAGGCTCTAGATGCTATACTGAAAATTTGGCACCTCTACCTCGAAAAACAGCCCCCCCCAGAGCCCCCAATACCCACAGATCAATTCCCCATCATTCCCTATGGGAATCTTTTGTGGAGGTGCATAATGGCTGTGGGGGTGGGGCTTCCCCCGCTGGCCAGCTGGCTGGGGGAGGGGGGAAGCCTGTAAAATTGGGGGATCCCCCGCTGGGACCTGGGGATTGGGAAGCCTAGGCCAAGAGACCTGGGTCACAAACATTCGCTCGCTTGCGTTCGAAGCTCTAACAGAGTGTGAGATTCCCCCCACCCTCGCTTTGCTGTTCCCATTTGCATTATTTTGTCACCACACCACTGTTATTTTTTCCCCAAACCTCTCCTTGTGCATCAGATCCCCAGAGGTCGCCTGCCATGCCTGCATTTTGATAACAGCCAACAGAATAGCATTAACAGTCTGTAGGGAATCTGTATTTTTCTCAGATTCAACAGGTTCTTTATGCAGACACCGTCCCCCCCCCCCTTCCCCCAGTTTTGAAAATGTAGAATGTTCTTTCTTTTTTAAAAAATCCAGCTTTTATCGCTACTAAAAAGCTACGGGTCTTGTTTGGCAGCGGCCTTTCCGGACCAGAAATCGGCAGCATGACATATCTTTCTTTCCACTACCCCAGGAGTATAACTCTTTTTTTTTTTCTCGCGTTCTTTTTTCGGAGTAAGCGAACAATGCCTACATGGAAAATTCCTATTTCCTCCCCTAAACAACATGCGCGTACAACTCTCTCTCACACACACACACATATACACAACGGGCCTTTCGTCTGCCCTGTCGGAGAATTGTGGCAGGTTCCTATCTGAGCTGCACCATGGCCTGCCTCCATTGGCACCGTGCCGAAAGCCCCCGTCTGTTTTCCAGACAGGAAATATGAATCAAAATAACATGACAGAAAAAAACAGTAATTAGCTTTTGTGTGAGATTGCAAAGGCCTTAAATGAGGAACAGGCCTGCAATAAAATTTTTGGCTTCTCTCTCGCTGTGTCTGAAATGCGCACACTTTTTTTTTAAAAAGCTATTTTCTTGTCAAGGGGGGGAGGGCTTCCAATCATGCCCCCCCCCCAGAAAGAGGGGGGCAATCAAAGAGGGATTTTGTTTCTGGATGGGCGCCCTCACAGCTGCCACCTTGTATGATATAGGGGTTGCCGGGTCTGTGCTGAAAAATTCCTGGAGACTTTGGGGGTGGGTCCAGGAGAGGGCGGAGTTTGGGGAAGGGAGGGGCCTCAGGATGGGACACTGCCATACAGCCCACCCTTCCAAGCAGCCATTTTCTCCAGGGGAGCTGATCTCTGCCAACTGTAAAAGCGGGAGGTCTCCAGGCCCCACCTGGAGGCTGGCAACCCTAAGACAGCTTTGTAATAATTCTCTGCCATGATCCTTTTCACCTGGCAATGACTTTATTGGGACATGGTTGCTTGGTTGTCAGTTGACATAGGAGCAAAAAAGAGGGTTCGCCTTCATCCTGATAGTGTAGGGTTGCCAGGTCCAATTCAAGAAATATCTGGGGACTTTGGGAGTGGAGCCAGGAGACTTTGGGGTGGAGCCAGGCGCAAGAGTGTGACATGCACAATTGAACTCCAAAGGGAGTTCTGGCCATCACATTTCAAGGGACCGCACACCTTTTAAATGCCTTCCCTCCATGGGAAATAATGAAGGATAGGGGCACCTTCTTTGGGGGCTCATAGAATCGGACCCCCTGGTCCTATCCTTTTGAAACTTAGGAGATGTTTTGAGGCAAGGCACTGGAAGCTATTCTTAAAAAGTTGATGTCTCTACCTCAAAAAATAGCCCCTTAAGATCCCCAGAAACCCACGGATCAATCCTCCATTATCCCCTATGGGAATCGGTGTCCATAAGGAATAATGGAGTGCCCAGCAGACATTTCTCTCCCCTCCCGCTTTCTGAGGACCCTGATCCCCCCCTCCAGACTGGGGGATCCTCTGCTTCCAGCTGGGAATTGGCAACCTTATGATAGCGTGACAATCTGGTTGATCTCTAAGGCACTACTGGACTTGAAAAGGTCGCCGCACCTCAAAAAGGATATTATAGCATTGGAGAAAGTCCGGAAAAGGGCAACTAGAATGATTAAAGGGCTGGAACACTTTCCCTATGAAGAAAGGTTGAAACGCTTGGGACTCTTTAGCTTGGAGAAACGTCGACTGCGGGGTGACATGATAGAGGTTTACAAGATAATGCATGGGATGGAGAAAGTAGAGAAAGAAGTACTTTTCTCCCTTTCTCACAATACAAGAACTCGTGGGCATTCGATGAAATTGCTGAGCAGACAGGTTAAAACAGATAAAAGGAAGTACTTCTTCACCCAAAGGGTGATTAACATGTGGAATTCACTGCCACAGGAGGTGGTGGCGGCCACAAGTATAGCCACCTTCAAGACGGGTTTAGATAAAAATATGGAGCACAGGTCCATCAGTGGCTATTAGCCACAGTGTGTGTGTGTATATAAAATTTTTTGCCACTGTGTGACACAGAGTGTTGGACTGGATGGGCCATTGGCCTGATCCAACATGGCTTCTCTTATGTTCTTAAAAGAAGAAGATGATGTTATTGGATTTATATCCTGCCCTATACTCTGAATCTCAGAGTCTCAGAGTGGCTCACAATCTCCTTTACCTTCCTCCCCCACAACAGACACCCTGTGAGGTGGGTGGGGCTGAGAGGGTTCTCACAGCAGCTGCCCTTTCAAGGACGTCTGCAAGAGTTATGGCTGATCCAAGGCCATTCCAGCAGCTGTAAGTGGAGGAGGGGGAAATCAAACCTGGTTCTCCCAGATAAGAGACCTCACACTTAACCACTACAGCACACTGGCTCTCTAGTTGTTCTTCTGCTGGCCAATATGGTTCCTCTCTAAAATCTCCTGATTTTGTGGAAGCCAGGGGAGGAACACTGGATGGAATATCCAACAGGCAGTAATACTGAGGTTGTACCATCCCCCTGGGGTGAGTTTACCAAGCTGTAACACAATCCCGTGAGAAGATGAAGTCATCACCGACAAGAATCCATTACCGACAGTCCCCTAGATTCTGTACAGATTGTTATCAGCTCTTGCATTTCCTTATCTCGCTTTTCCACCGAGATCTTTAGAGCTTTCCCCTTCCTAATTTTATCCTTACCGCATTACTGTGCAGCACATCAGATCCACGGAGAGTGACTGGTTCAAGGTAATTGTGTGTGATCCTCTGAAGTGTGAGGGATTTGAACTCAATCCTCCACTGGCACAACATAAGTTTTACAGTGGTGAACAAAACACAGCTGCGTAGGGCACCCTACAAATGATAGTTGTTTATTATTTTTCCAGAGGGTAGAAAAAAACCCTGCAGGAACTTATTTGCATATTAGGCCACACCCCCTGACATCACCATTGTTTCACATAGAACTTTTTTGTAGAAAAAGTCCAGCCAGAACTCATGGACATATGAGGCCACACCCTCTGACGGCAAGCCAGTGGGGAAACTGTGTTTCTGCTCCAAAAATTGGACTCTGCTCCCAAAAATAGGGAATTGGACATTGACTGAGAGGCTTTTTCAACTTCCTTCGCAGATAAGGTCTCATCGCTCCACCGCGACCTCCCTGCCACAATTGAAACAGTATGCGAGCTCGAGGCTCCGTGCCTGTTTTCCGGATCGGCTTTAGACAGTTTTACAACACTCAGCTTGGAGGAAGTTGACAGAATCCTCTCCACTGTGCGCCCAACAACATGTGATTTGGACCCTTGCCCATCCTGGCTGATTAAAGCGTGCCGGATGGAGCTTCGATATCCTATACGGGATATCGTAAATAGGTCCCTCTCTGAGGGGCTTTTCCCAAGGCCCCTCAAAGAGGCAGTAGTCCATCCCCTCTTGAAAAAACCAACGTTAGACCCAGCCGAATTAGCACACTATCGGCCGGTCACGAATTTACCCTTTTTGGGTAAAATCATTGAGAGGGCAGTAGCGCTGCAGTTACAGAGCTTTCTGGAGGACGCTTCCGTCTTAGACCCACACCAGTCCGGCTTTCGCCCTGGTCATGGGATGGAGACAGTGCTGGTCGCCTTGGTAGATGATCTTCAGCGGCATCTGGATCGAGGAGGGTCGGCAGTGTCGATGTTGTTGGACCTGACGGTGGCGTTCGACACGATCGACCATCAGTTGCTGGTCCACCGCCTTGCCGACACAGGGATTCAGGGGTTGGCCTTGCAATGGCTCTCCTCTTTTCTCCTTGGTCGGGGACAAAGGGTGGCGATCGGGGGACAATCGTCCCAGAGACATCCGCTTAATTGTGGGGTGCCTCAGGGAGCGGTGCTCTCCCCGATGTTGTTCGATATCTATATGCGCCCCCTTGCCCAGATTGTCTGGGGATTTGGGCTGGGTGGCCATCAGTATGCTGATGACACCCAGCTCTATCTGCTGATGGATGACCGGCCGGCCTCTGCCCAGGAAAATCTAGTCCTGGCACTGCAAGCCATGGCAGGGTGGCTCAGGATGAGTCATCTGAATCTGAATCTGATGAAGACAGAGTTCCTTTGTCTGAGTCGTGGTGGTCTGGGAAGGGAAATTTCTCTACCAGCTTTTGATGGGGCACCACTGATATTGGCACCCAAAGTCAGAAGCTTGGGGGTGCTACTGGAGCCCACATTGGCAATGGAGGCCCAGATAGCAGCCACTGCGAAATCCGCCTTTTTCCACCTTAGGTGGGCATGACAGTTGGTCCCCTTCCTGGAGCACAGCGACTTAGCAACTGTGATCCATGAAATGGTCACCTCGAGACTAGACTACTGTAATGCCCTCTACATGGGGCTGCCCGTGTCTCGGATCCGGAAACTGCAGTTGGTGCAGAACGCAGCAGCCAGGCTGTTATTGAGTCTCTCTATATGGGAGCACATATAGCCAAGGCTGTGGGAACTGCACTGGCTGCCAATAATATTCCAGATTCGCTACAAGGTGCTGGTTATTACCTTTAAAGTCCTATATGGCCGAGGACCTGTCTACCTTAGGGACAGTCTCTCCCCACATGTTCCCCAGAGTGTACTTAGATCTGGATTGCAGAATTTACTGTCAATCCCCGGGCCGAGGGAGGCGAAACTGAAGGCTACCAGAGAAAGAGCCTTCTCAATTGCGGCCCCCCACTGGTGGAACCAACTCCCAGAAGATGTAAGGGCCTTGCGGGACCTTGCCCAGTTCCGCAAGGCCTGCAAAACAGCTCTATTTTGACTTGCCATTAGTTAAACTATAGTATAAGTAGATGCCCAACATTGCTGAATGTAATGGTACCAACACTAGCACCAAAAATTGTTTTAAATTATTTTAAACTGTTAATTGTTAATGTTAATTGTTTGCTCACTGTTTGATTGTTTGGGGTTTGATTGTTGTTAGCCGCCCTGAGCCTGCTTCGGCGGGGAGGGTGGGATATAAATGCGAGGAATAAATAAATAAATTTTGAAACCAGTAGCACATTAGAGACCAAGTGGGTTTCCAGGTTTGACTCTTTTGAGAGTCAAAGCTCCATTCCTCAGGTATCTTTTGAGAGTTTTGACTCTCGAAAGCTCATGCCCTGAAAGCCTTGTTGGTCTCAAAAGCGCTACTGGATTGGAGTCTAGCTATAATTATTTGTAAGAGAGCCCTTGGCACAGAGTGGTAAAGCTACAGCACTGCAGTCGAAACTCTCGGCTCACGATGTGGAAGCTGGGTTCAGGTAGCCGGCTCGAGGTTGACTCAGCCTTCCATCCTTCCGAGCCTCGGATTCAGTGGGAGCTCAAAGGAGCACAGCTCCTGAACCTTTCTGAGAGTTCCGCCTCCTCCTTCTGAGAGTTCCACCTCCTTGTCCATTGAATACTAGGTCCAGCTGCATAATAATCCCTGGATGAGCTCCACCACCTATTTTTCTACAAAATGACCCCTGCTTCCGAGGTTGGTAAAATGAGTCCCCAGCTTGCTGGGGAGAAATGTAAATGACTGGGGAAGGCAATGGCAAACCACCCCGTAAAAAAAGTCTGCCATGAAAACGTTGTGAAAGCAACGTCACCCCAGAGTCGGAAACAACTGGTGCTCTCACAGGGGACTACCTTTCCCTTTTATAATTATTTGTAATGGTGTGAAAGTTACACAATGGATTTAATCACTTAAGGAAGCCACTGTCTTCCATTCTCAAGACCTGAGGAAGTCTAGTAACAACAGTGCTCTTTGGAAGACATTAATACATCCGGTCTCCATAAGTTGGAAGCGACTAGATGGCATTTAACATACACACGTGCGTGAAAGTTAAAACTGATGTGCTCACAAGTTGTTAATATATCTTCTTTTGTTATCTGTTGAGCCCCTTTGCCTTGAAGATACCATTCCAGTTATCATTGAAAAGGAGTTACATAAGAACACAAGAGAAGCCATGTTGGATCAGGCCAATGGCCCATCCAGTCCAACACTCTGAGTCACACAGTGGTCAAAACCCCCAGGTGCCATCCAGAGGTCCACCAGTGGGGCCAAGACACTAGAAGCCCTCCTAATTCCGCCTCTCCACACGCACCAAGAATACAGAACATCACTGGCCTGGACATAAGAGAAGCCATATTGGATCAGGCCAATGGCCTACCCAGTCCACCACTGTGTCACACAGTGGCCGAAAAACCCAGGTGCCACCAGGAGGTCCACCAGTGGGACCAGGACACTAGAAGCCTTCCTAATCCCTCCCCACACGCACCAAGAATACAGAGCATCACTGGCCCGGACATAAGGGAAGCCATGTTGGATCAGGCCAATGGCCCATCCAATCCAACACTCTGTGTCACACAGTGGCTGAAAAACCCAGGTGCCATCAGGAGGTCCACCAGTGGGGCCAAGACACTAGAAGCCCTCCTAATCCCCACCCCCCCATGCACCAAGAATACAGAGCATCACTGGCCCGAACATAAGAGAAGTCATGTTGGATCAGGCCAATGGCCCATCCAGTCCAACACTCTGTGTTAGGGTTGCAAAGTCCAATTCAAGAAATATCTGGGGACTTTGGGGGTGGAGCCGGGAGACTTTGGGGGTGGAGCCAGGAGACATTGGGGTGGAGCCAGGAGCAAGGGTGTGACAAGTATAATTGAACTCCAAGGGAGTTCTGGCCATCAAATTTAAAGGGACAGCACACCTTTTTAAATGTCTTCCTTCCATAGGAAATAATGAAGGATAGGGGCACCTTCTTTTGGGGCTCATAGAATTGGACCCCCTGGTCCAATGGTTTTGAAACTTGGGGGGTACTTTGGGGAGAGGCACTAGATACTATAATGAAAATTCAGTGTCTCTACCTCAAAAAACAGCTCCCCCAGAGCCCCCGAAACCTCCAGATCGATTCCCCATTATACCCTATGAGAATCCATCTCCACATAGAGAATAATGAAGTACTCAGCAGACGTTTCCCTCCCCCCCTGCCCCGCCGTTTCTAGCGACTCTGAAGCGAGGGATTGGCCTCTCTACTCACGAGTTGCTGCCAACTTCTTCAAAGCAACACAGACACACCATCCCAAGAGGAAGCCTTTCAATCGGAGACTGAAGCCTCCGGAGGTGCAAACGCACATGGTCTTCTGGGGGCGGGGCTTCCCCCCTCCTCCCCCTCGCCGGCCAGCTGACTGGGGGTGGGAAGGAGCCTGGAAAAGCGGAAGAACTCCCGCTGGGACCTGGGGATTGGCAAGCCTACTTTGTGTCACACAGTGGCCAAAAAACCCAAGTGCCATCAGGAGGTCCATCAGTGAGACCAGGACACTACAAGTCCTCCCACTGTTTCCCCCCACACACATGCATCAAGAATACAGAGCATCGCTGCACCAGACAGAGTTCCAATAGTACACTGTAGGACCTCTGCTCCAGATGTTTATCCGATTCCCTCTTGAAGCTGTCTATGATTGTTGCCGCCACCACCTCCTGTGGCAGTGAATTCCACACGTTGACCCACATGTTCATCCAATTTTATGTGCCCTCTTTGTGCCTTTGCAGTCCACAGTCATTTGATTCAGCAGCTAAAGACGGGAGCTGCTTTGCTGTGTGTTCAGGAGGACTCCATTGCTTCGTCTTCTCACTTGGTCTTGATGAAATTGTCCCGTGTGCATCGTGTAAACAGGGATTTCATGCAATTCCTGGAGCTGCTGCTGCTTCCTTTCTCCAACTCCTCAAATACACAATGGCTTTTCAAAGGAGTCAATTCATATTAGGGTATTTGGTTGACCTCGCAGAGGTTGCCCAGTCATAGAAGTGTGTTGGAAGAGAGCTTGTGTGATGTTGTGGTTAAGAGCAGTGGATTCTAATCTAGAGAACAGGGTTTGATTCCCCACTCCTCTTCAATATGCAGCCAGCTGGGGGACTCTTGGGTTAGTCACAGTTCTCTCAGAACTCTCTCAGCCCCACTTACTCTGCAGGGTGTCTGTCGTGGGTAGGGTTGCTGAGTCCAATTCAAGAAATACCTAGGGACTTTTTGGATGGAACCAGGAGAATTTGGAGGTGGAGCCAGGAGACTTTGGGGTGGAGCCAGGTTGTGACAAGCATAATTGAACTCCAAAGGGAGTTCACATCTTTTAAATGCCTTCCCTCCATTGGAAATAATGAAGGATAGGGGCACCTATTTGGGGGCTCATGGAACTGGACCCCCTGGTTCAATCTTTTTGAAACTTGGAGGGTGTTTTGAGGAGAGGCACCTCAAAAAACAGGTCCCCTCCCCCAAGCCCCAGATACCCACAGATCAATTCTCCATTCTAACCTATGGGAATCAGTCTCCATAGGGAATAACGGAGTGCCCACCGGCCATTTCCTCCCCCCTCCACTTTCTGAGGGCCTCTAAACCGGGAGATCCCCTGCCCCCACCTGGGGATTGACAACCCTAGTTGTAAGGAGAGGAAGGGAAAGAGATTGTAAGCTGCTTTGAGAGTCCTTAGGGCAAAGCAAAAAAAGGTAAAGGCAGTCCCCTGTGCAAGCACCAGTCGTTTCCAACTCTGGGGTGACGTCGCATCACGGCGTTTTCACGGCAGACTTTTTTACGGGATGGTTTGCCATTGCCTTCCCCAGTCATCCACGCTTTCCCCCCAGCAAGCTGGGGACTCATTTGACTGACCTCGGAAGGATGGAAGGCTGAGTCAACCTTGAGCTGGCTCCCTGAACCCACCTTCCGTCAGGATCGAACCTAGGTTGTGAGCAGAGAGCTTGGACTGCAGTACTGCAACTTTACCACTCTGCGCCTTGGGATCCCTGAAAGGTTGTCCTCTGTGCAAGCACCAGTTGTTTTTGACTCTGGGGTGACATCGCATGATGGCATTTTCAAAGCAGACTTTTGACGGGGTGGCTTGCCATTGCTTTCCCCAGGCATCTACACTCCCCCCCCCAGCAAGCTGGGGACTCATTTGACCGACCTCGGAAGGATGGAAGGCTGAGTCAACCTGGAGCCGGTGACTTGAACCCAGCTTCCGCCGGGATCAAACTCGGGTCGTGAGCAGAGAGCTTGGACTGCAGTACTGCAGCTTTACTACTCTGTGCAGGGTATAAAAACCCCACTCCTCCTCTTCTCCCCCACCCCGTTACTTTATTAAAGAAAGAATGTAAAAATTAACAACTCCAACAACATCTTTTACACTATACAAACTTAATATCACTTAAACATTATATCTTCATGTTTTCTTCATCTTCATCTTCTTCCTTTGTTCTTCTCTCCAGATATAATATAGCCCAGCCCTTGGAGACCTTAACATTTAAGGACTGGAGGAGAACAAAACTCCACCTTCCATGCTCCTATTCTTCTTCTGTTTTGTTGATGTGCCCCCTTTCTCCCCAAGGGGGGCCCAAAGCAGTTTACACCATCCTCCACTCCTCTGTTTTTATCCTCACAATAATTCTGTCAAGTAGGTTAGGCTGAGGGTATGTGACTGGCCCAAGGTCGCCCAACAAACCTCCAAAGCAGAGCAGGGATTCGAACCTGGGCTTCCCAGATCCTAGTGTGGCTCTCTAACCACTATACCATGCTGGGTACTATATTGATGCTCTGATATCCGATGCTTGTTAAGCATCTTGGGAATCTGTAGATTGCTGGCTGATGAGCGTCCTCAATCAACGCCAATCTCCCAAGACTTTGTTTACTCCAACGCTATCCCTTTCGTTTCCTTTGGTTTTGGTTAAGACAGCTTAAATCCTTTGCTCGTGTCAGGCATTTGGAATGCTTCATCTCGTTTCAAAACTTCTTGCTCACAAAAGGTGGTGGGGGGGGAGAAACTCTGACAGCAATAATCTGGAAAGGAAATTTTGAGGAGCGGGGAGGGATAGCAGCGGTTGCTATTATCAGTTGACGGCCACTGGTGGAACATATCCTGAATGGAAACAGAGCCAAGGTTAAAGTTTTATACCTCTCCCAACTCTGGCATTGGAAACTGGAAAGGAAACGGCTTCCCATCGAACGACCGAATGCGCTGAAGTGTCCAGATGGTGACTTTGGATGCTCTCGGTTTGGTGGTGCTCAGCCCAATCGGGGACACGGAGCCTGGTTTGGAGGATCAATTCTCCCAGGGACAGAAAAAGCCAGCTGGCGGCAGAGACGCGGCAGATCCACCTCCCCACGCAATTTTCCCTGGCTCCTCGTAGCCCTACCAAGTTTTCATCAAAATGTGGTTTGAAGAAGTTGTCCTCAGTTTCACTCAGAAGGAAAACATGATTTCTTGCCAATGTGTGCCAGAGGGACGGACAGGGAGCGATTCCAGTTTCTGGCATGACAAGGGAGGAGAAGCCAGTGCAGCCACATTGGCTCCATTTTCATTGCAGCGTTGTCAGTAGCGGGATTCACATCGTAAGAAGGTTGCGCTTTCACGCTAATTCCTCTCCTGTGGTTTCTGATAGGAAAATCGAGGGGAAGAATCATTATAACAGCGTTGTATCCAATATCCAGGGTTCCCCAACCTTTTTGAGCCTGTGGGCACCTTTGGAATTCTGACACAGCATGGTTGCCGCAGCCACAAAATGGCTGCCGCAGGAGGCGGAGCTAGCTACAAAATGGCTGCCGCAGTGTACCTTTATTCACACAGTGAATAGCTTTGTGCTGTGGTGGCAGCTGCTGCCAATGCAACATTTTTTTTAAAAAAAAAATCTGTACAGCCAATCAAATCTCCAATGGCCAATCAGACGCCTCGCTGGGAGAAAGTGCTACCTGATCCCGGCCGCTTTCCATGGACACTTGGCAGGTACCGGAAAAGGTGTTAATGGTTGCCATGGCACCGACAGGGAAGTTGTTGGGGAACCCTAAGCGAGACGTTGCCCTCACTTTTGGCCCACCTCTGATCGGATGCCTCCATCTGTGCTCATTTTGGGGGAGTAAGAAAATAAGCAATGGAAATGGGTGGGCCAAAACTACTCACAACAGCCAGAGTTAGGAACAAAAGAGACTCCAAATGGCTCTTCCCTCTTTGCAAAGAAAGCAACCAGTCTTCTTCAAAAGGGTTTGGCACACTCAACATACACATTTGCACAGGATGAATTCGTTAATCAGGGCTTATTTTTTGGAGCAGGAATTTCTTTGCATATTAGGCCACACACCTCTGATGTAGCCAATCCTCCTGGAGCTTAAAGCAGCCCCCTGTAAGAAGAGCCCTGTAAGCTCCTGGAGGATTGGCTACATCAGGAGGTGTGTGGCCTAATAGGCAAAGGAGGTCCTGCTACAAAAATAAAAAGCCCTCAGTTAATTGCTTGAGCCCATACCATAGAATTCATAGATTTTTTTTTAAATGGGGGACAGCCTTAATTATAGCAATGTAGGTTTATGAAAACCTGCAGAGGCCTCCAGAAATCTGGTCTGCCAATCTCCCCTCAAAGGATTTTGTTCATATGCAAATCCATATATTTAAAAAAATCTGCACAGCCAATCAAATCTCCAATATTCTTGGAACGTGGGTGTGCCTAGGTAGCACTTTCTTCCAGCAAGGCTTCTGATTGGCCACTGGAGATTTGATTGGCTGTGCAATTTTGTTTTGTTTTGTTTTGTTTTAAAAAATATCGCTTTTTTTGAGCAGGAATGTAGTTCTGACTGGCTCGGCATCAGAGCAGGGGCGTTGCCTAGAATGCAAATGAGTTCCTGCTGGGCTTTTTCTATAAAAAAGGTGTGTATGGGTATGTATGTATGTATACACACACATGTATACACACACACACACATATATATATGCATAAGTTCCCTGGAAGGTCAGATGCTGAAGATGAAGCTCCAATACTTTGGCCCCCAAATGTGAAGGGAGCACTCCCTGGAGAAGGCCCTGATGCTGGGGAAGACAGAAGGCAAAAGAAGAAGGGGACGGCAAAAGATGAGACGGCTGGACAGCATTACTGATGTAACAAACATGAATTTGAGCAGACTTTGGAGGCTGGTGGAAGACAGGAGGGCCTGGTGTGACTTGGTCCATGGGATCGCAAAGGGTCGGACTCGACTGTGCGACTGAACAACAACAAAAATGTGTATACATGTATATATATATATACACATATGTGTATACACACACACGTATGTATGTACGATTAGTAGAATGTATGTATATATATATATGTAAGATCCCTGTGGCACAGAGTGGTAAAACTGCAGTACTGCAGTCCGAACTCTCTGCTCGTGACCTGAGTTTGATCCCGGTGGAAGCTGGGGTCAGGTAGTGGCTCAAGGTTGACTCAACCTTCCATCCTTCCGAGGTTGGCAAAATGAATACTCAGCTTGCTGGGGGGAAAGTGTAAATGACTGGGGAAGGCAATGGCAAACCACCCCATAAAAACGTCTGCCATGAAACGTCATGATGTGATGACCCCCCAGAGTCAAAAATGACTGGTGCTTGCACAGGGGACTACCTTTACCTTTTTTTACCTTTATGTATATATGTATGATTGGTAGAATAATGGACTGACTCCTCAACAGAGATACACACTTCTAAACCCATTGGCTTAAGTGGACTTAGAAGGCTGTTTAACACTACGTAGGATGGCACTGTAGGTTTTCTTTCATTGGATGGTACAAAGTTCCTAGTCCCAGGAGTTAGCAAAAGGGTTGCCATCTCCCCTCTGGCTACTGGTGGTGGGTGGGCAGCAGTGAGGGGCGGGACCTTCACTTGGGGACAGAACACTTGCATTGTATGTTTAAAGTTTCCAAATTCCATCCCGGCATCTAGGGTTGGGGTGGGTGGTGTGTTCATGAGATGCTGGTGGCTTTTCCAAGGTCATCTGGTCGGTCACTGTGGGAATCTGGATTAGACAGATCTTTCATGTGGTCCAGCAGAGCACTTCTTCAGATCCTGATGGAAATGAATGGGCCGGGACTTTGATGAGTCTCTAGAGGAACGCTGTGATGAAGGTCTCTCCAGCAGGGACTTGAAAGGGAAGAGAGGATGCCTGATAGATTCAGAGGGGAGACGCTTGGCAGCTTTTAACAAGGATGGACTCTGATAAGTAATCCCAGATGAAAGCCATAATTGTGCCGAGCCCATTTGACTTGTGGAGCCGTCAGTGGTGATACCACCCATCGGAGGAAAACAGATTTGGGAAGCTTGCCTAGTTGAAGAGAGAGAGAGAGAGGAGGTGGGGGGGAAATCCTTCTCAGAAAACATTTAAATCGATGTAGACATTTATGACTTGTGAAAGTTGTAAAAGCATCACACGGAGTTCTCATAAAAAGCAATAAACCCTATTTACAGCCTCAGCATTATGGGCCCAGTAACTCAAACCAGAGCTTCCTCCTCCTCCTCCTCCTCCAGTTTCAGCCAATTGATATGTATCAGCCAAGTTTGGAAACAAAGACAGGACTTTTAAAAAAGAAAAGCCCAGCAGGAACTCATTTGCATATTAGGCCACACCCCTGATGGCACCATTGTTCCACACAGGGTTTTTAGAGGCCCAGCAGGAACTCATTTGCATATTAGGCCACCCCCTGATGCCACCATTGTTTCACACAGGGGTTTTAAAAGAAAAAGTCCAACAGGAACTCATTTGCATATTAGGCCACACCTCTGATGGCACCATTGTTTCACGCAGGGGTTTTTAGGAGAAGCCCAGCAGGAACTAATTTGCATATTAGGCAACACCCCCTGATGCCACCATTGTTTCACACAGGGGTTTTTAAAAGAAAAGGTCCAATGGGAACTCATTTGCATATTAGGCCACACCCCTGATGTCATCATTGTTTCGCACAGGGTTTTTCATAGATAAAGCCCGGCAGGAATTCATTTGCAGATTAGGTCACACCCCCTGATGGCACCATTGTTTCACACAGGGTTTTTTTGTCGAAAAAGCCCAGCAGGAACTCATTTGCATATTAGGCCACACCCTCTAATGCCCAGCCAGCCGGAACTGCGTTCCTGCTAAAAAGAAGCCCTGAACAAAGACAATAAGTTAACTGTATGGGGAGCAGAGCAAGAGGAGGAGGGAGGGGGGGGGGTTGAGGAAGAGGCTGCCTTTTATGGTGTCCACACTTTGGGCAATTTTAAGGTTGTCAACCCCCAGGTGGGGCATGAAGACCACCCAGAATAGCAACTGATCTCCAGACGGTAGAGATCAGCTCCCCTGGAGAAAATGGCTGCTTGAAGGCTGGACTCGAGGACATTATACCCAGTCGAGGCTCCTCCCCTCCCCAAACCCTCAGACTCCACCCCCAAATCTCCAGGTATTTCCCAACCCAGAGATGGCCACTCTAGATCCTATCGACGCTTTCATATTGGTGATAAACTGGTGCTTCCTCAAACGGCACCCACTCTTTGCAAGGTGTTCCTTCGATGGTCTACTAAGACCAGTGGTTCCTACAAGTCATGATGTATCTACCCCACCCCCTCCCAAAGTGAGTTTGATTAGAACAGTTAGATTCCAGTCTGGAAGCCCCTTAGAGAGCAACAAGGGGCCGGGTCAAGCTTTTGAGAGGGAAAGCTTGCTTGGTCAGATACAAGTCAGAACAGAGATCTTTGAGTCCTATCCCAGTCTGGGAGTGAGAGGGCTTTTGCATTAAGGGATTCCGGATGCAGTGGTAAAAGGCACATTGTGACCAGATTAGAGCAGGGGAGAAATGTTGAGGGGCAGAAAATTAGCCGCTGTCCTGAGATCAAAATCTTCTATCCCTGTTCAGCCTTGGGTGGTCCTTCTTTCTGGATTTGTGAATGAATTTACCTTCAGCAATTTCACATTGTAGTCTCCCCTTGAAGCTTCTCTGTTGGAGGACCGCAAGGGGAGACCTGCTTTTTGGAGTGTTTATGTGCCAGTCTGGGAAATACAACATAACAAGCAAGGGAAGCATAATTTTTGCAAGTAGCCATAAGAAGAATCTAAGTGGACGCTTCTCGCTTTGGGAGGAAATGAGTTTGCTTTTGCTTGGAGGCTCCTCTGTGTTCGGCACAAATAAATATGAAACAAGTAATCAGTCTCTCCTAAGTGCTCTCATCCCTAAGGAACCCAAACCCTGCAGTTGCCCCTGGACCTTCAAACCAGCCAGGGAATTGGGGAGCTGCTAATCGCATAAGTTGCATTATCTGGAAACACTAAAAGGTAAAGGGAGTCCCTTGTGCAAGCACCAGTTGTTTCCGACTCTGGAGCGATGTCGCATCACAATGTTTTCATGGCAGACTTTTTACGGGGCGGTTTGCCCTTGCCTTCCCCAGTCACCTACACTTTCCCCCCAGCAAGCTGGGTACTTGTTTTACCGACCTCGGAAGAATGGAAGGCCGAGTCAACCTTGAGCTGGCTACCTGAACCAGGCTTCTGCCGGGATCGAACTCAGGTCGTGAGCAGAGAGCTCGGACTGCAGTGCTCGCCGTTTGGACCTTCAAAGCAGCCAGGGAATGGGGGAGCTGCTGAATTGCACAAGTTGCATTATCTGGGAACACTGGTAGGTCCCCAATCAGGCAGCTGTGAAGGGGGCTGGAATTCCCCCAGGGGTAGGTGCCTCATCCAAAACTTCTGACAGGCAATCGTAGGGGGTGGGTGGGTGGGGGGGAGAGAAACTTCCAGGAACTTAATTGGGCCATCAATCAACGTCTGCCTCTGTCTGATCCGAGACGTGAGAAAGGGCCGTTCAGGAAGATTTGTTTATAATTCGGCTTTCTCAGCCCAGCCAAAGAGATGAAAAAAAGGCTGCCCCGTGGAGATAGTCTGAGTCTCAAGTTACCACGGGTGGGAAGTGCGCCGACCCGATTGGCTGCAATCAAACGCTATCTGACTGTTGTCATCTTCCCAGTAAGAGCGGTGAGCTTTTCAAGCCCTGCCAGAGCATCCACGGCTGGCTGCAGAGACCTCGAGGAATTATTGATTCTTTTTTTTTTTTGCAACCCTTGTAAAAAAAAAAAGGAACTCCTTCCTCAGGAGAAGTTCACAGTTAGTAGCACCGAGAGGCGGCCATCTGGACGGCCTCTTTGGATTTGAGAGCCAGCTCCTGAGCAAAGGTTACAAGACCAGATTGGGGGTGGTTTTCAAGCAGGAGGGCAATTTGGTCCCCCCCCCAGGGGTCTTGCTGAGTTGCCAGAGCCTGGACAGCGTCAGATCTTGGAAGCTGATCAGGGCTGACCCTGGCAAGGACTTGAGCCGGTTTGTAGTGGTGAAGTGCGGGGACTCTTATCTGGGAGAACCCGGCTTGATTCCCGGCTCCTCCACTTGCAGCTGCTGCTGGGTCAGCCTTAGCTCTGGCAGAGCTGTCCTTGAAAGAACAGCTTCTGGGAGAGCTCTCTCAGCACCACCTACCTCATAGGGTGTCTGTTGTGGGCGGCGGTGGGGGGAGGTAAAGGAGATTGTGACCACTGAGACAGAGTACAAGGCAGGATATAAATCCAACTCTTCTTCTTCAATGGGAGATCTCCTTTGAATACCAGGACTGGGAGGCAGAGGCAGGCTGTATCAAGACACTTCCCTGAATGTCCTCCATGCCCCAGTAGGGTCACCAGAAGACACCATGACTTCCAGGGCTTCACACATGCAGGTAGGTGCAGGCACACACAAATGCAAAAAACCAACACCACCACAATCCCAAGGGGTTGCTCACTCTGGATTGAGAAATACCTGGAGCTTTTGGGGGTGGAGTCTGAGGAGGGCGGGGTTTGGAGAAGGGAGGAGCATCAGCTGGGCATCAAACCAAAGAGTCCACTTTCCAAAGCAGCCCTTCTCTCCAGGGGAACAAATCTCTAATTAGCACTTAAATTTATAACAAAAGAAATATATTTCTTATATAGTGTACACAATAATGTAGTTAGAAACATAAGGCTTGAATATCAGTTCCGGTTGGCTTGGAGTCAGGGGTGTGTGGCCTAATATGCAAATCAGTTCCTGCTGGGTTCCCCCCCAAAGCCCTGCATGAGACAATGGTGCTGTCAGGGGGTGTGGCCTAATATGCAAATAAGCTCACGCTGGACTTTTCCTACAAAAAAAGCCCTGATTAACAGTAATCCAGAATCAGTTTTACACAGGGCTTTTTTTGAGCAGGAATCCACAGGAACGCAGTTCTGGCTGGCTTGGTGTCAGAAGGTGTGGCCTAATATGCAAATGAGTTCCTGCTGGGCTTTTCCTACAAAAAAGCCCTGGTTTTACACAAGCTATTATAAATTCCTCATACAGAATTGATGAGAAATACCAAACGACCAACACAAAACCATATGTGTTTCAGCCTCCTGGGCCTCCTTCAGGGGTCAATAATACATCACATAGCTTTTAGAAACAGATCTGGAAAATAAAAAATATATATTTTAATCCCGACCAGGTGATAACTCATATATTGTGTGATCTGATGTTAGCTTACAAAGCAAACTGTGGGACCTGTCGCATGATAACTCTGCTCACGCATAAATCATCCATGGGTACTACAATCTGGCACAGAAGTTCAAATATTTTTTGATGCAGCATCAGCTAGCAGTAAGACACGGAGGCCACCCCTCCATTTGCTTCACTGTTGAGCAAATGTACTTTGACAATGCTCTGTCAGAGCCAGTTTGGTGTAGTGGTTAAGTGTGCGGACTCTTATCTGGGAGAACCGAGTTTGATTCCCCACTCCTCCACTTGCACCTGCTGGAATGGCCTTGGGTCAGCCATAGCTCTGGCAGAGGTTGTCCTTGAAAGGGCAGCTGCTGTGAGAGCCCTCTCCAGCCCCACCCACCTCACAGGGTGTCTGCTGTGGGGGAGGAAGGGAAAGGAGATTGTGAGCCGCTCTGAGACTCTTCGGAGTGGAGGGCGGGATATGAATGCAATATCTTCATCTACCTCACAGGGTGTCTGTTGTGGGGGAGGAAGGGAAAGGAGATTGTGAGCCGCTCTGAGACTCTTCGGAGTGGAGGGCGGGATATAAATCCAATATCTTCATCTACCTCACAGGGTGTCTGTTGTGGGGGAGGAAGGGAAAGGAGATTGTGAGCCGCTCTGAGACTCTTCGGAGTGGAGGGCGGGATATAAATCCAATATCTTCATCTACCTCACAGGGTGTCTGTTGTGGGGGAGGAAGGTAAAGGAGATTGTGAGCCGCTCTGAGACTCTTTGGAGTGGAGGGCGGGATATAAATCCAATATCTTCATCTACCTCACAGGGGGTCTGTTGTGGGGGAGGAAGGGAAAGGAGATTGTGAGCCGCTCGGAGACTCTTCGGAGTGGAGGGCGGGATATAAATCCAATATCTTCTTCTTCTTCAGTCTTTTTGTGATTGTACAAGCAGTTACATCAAAATTCTCCCCTATAAAGTTTGACCAGAAAAGAGTCGACATTAGAAATACATCGCTCAGAAAGAATCCAAGGTTACTTTCAGGTACTGTTTTATCAAGATGTATATGGTCATTGATAAAAATGAGCCTGAAGGACTGAAATGGGGAGTGGGGAGGGATTTTCCAAGCCGTTCTCCAGCATGGCTGGTATTGAAGAAGAAGAAAAAAATGGATTTATATCCCGCCCTGCACTCAGAGTGTAAATCTCAGAGCATCTTGCAATCTCCTTCTCTCTTCCTTTCCTCACAACAGACAACCTGTGAAGTAGGTGGGGTTGAAAGAGCTCTGAGACAACTTCTCTCTCTCTTGAGAGGAGCTCTTTCAAGAACTGCGACTGGCCCAAGGTCACACCAGCAGCTGCATGCGGAGGGGTGTGAAATGAAACCCGGTTCTGCCAGACCAAAGTCCGCACACTGAATCATTGTACTGAACTGACTCTCAAACACGGGAACTGTTATTCCAGGGTACAAGACAATAAAGCACGCATACATTGTCCCATTGGCGTAGATCGCGGTCTCCAGACTTTAGGGTTGCCAATCCCCAGTTGTGGGCAGGGGACCCCCTGGTTTGGAGGACCTCCCCCCACTTCAGGGTCATCAGAAAGTGGGGGAGGGGGAGGGAAATGCCTGCTGGGCACTCATTATTCCCTATGGAGACTGATTCCCATAGGGTAGAATGGAGAATTGATCCATGGGTATCTGGGGCTCTGTTGATGGGGTGTGAACTGGCAGAGACTGACCAAGAGAAGGATCTTGGGGTCGTGGTAGATAACTCACTGAAAATGTCAAGACAGTGTGCGTTTGCAATAAAAAAGGCCAACGCCATGCTGGGAATTATTAGGAAGGGAATTGAAAACAAATCAACCAGTATCATAATGCCCCTGTATAAATCGATGGTGCGGTCTCATTTAAAGTACTGTGTGCAGTTCTGGTCGCTGCACCTCAAAAAGGATATTATAGCATTGGAGAAAGTCCAGAAAAGGGCAACTAGAATGATTAAAGGGCTGGAACACTTTCCCTATGAAGAAAGGTTGAAACGCTTGGGACTCTTTAGCTTGGAGAAACGTCGACTGCGGGGTGACATGATAGAGGTTTACAAGATAATGCATGGGATGGAGAAAGTAGAGAAAGAGGTACTTTTCTCCCTTTCTCACAATACAAGAACTCGTGGGCATTCAATGAAATTGCTGAGCAGGCAGGTTAAAACGGATAAAAGGAAGTACTTCTTCACCCAAAGGGTGATTAACATGTGAAATTCACTGCCACAGGAGGTGGTGGCGGCCACAAGCATGGCCATCTTCAAGAGCGGTTTAGATAAAAATATGGAGCAGAGGTCCATCAGTGGCTATTAGCCACAGTGTGTATATATATGTGTGTGTGTATATATATATATTTTTTTGGCCACTGTGTGACACAGAGTGTTGGACTGGATGGGCCATTGGCTTGATCCAACATGGCTTCTCTTATGTTCTTATGTGACACAGAGTGTTGGACTGGAGGGGCCATTGGCCTGATCCAACAGGGCTTCTCTTATGTTCTTATGTGAGTTGTTTTTTGAGGCACCAAGTTTGCAGCATAGCATCCAGTGCCTTTCCTCAAAACACCCCCCAAATTTAAAAAAGTTTGGACTAGGGGGTCCCAGTATTTGAGCCCTCAAACAAGGTGCCCCCATTCTCCATTATTTCCTATGGAAGGAAGGTATTTAAATGTATGGCCAGAGCTCCTTTTGGAGTTCAATTATGCTTGTCACACCCTTGCTCCTGGCTCCACCCCCAAAGTCTCCTGGCTCTACCTCCAAAGTCCCCAGATATTTCTTGAGTTGGATTTGGCAACCCTAATTGGATAACAATTGGCTGTTACAAAATGGTTGCCGCGGGAGATGAAACCAGCCACACAATGGCTGCCGCTGCTCACCCTCAGCCTCACAGTGAAGAAGATCCTTGCGCTGTGGAGGCAGCTACTGCCAAAGCAATGTTTTGTTTTTTCAAATATCCCACCGCCAATCAAATCTCCGATGACTAGTTGGAAGCCTTCCTGGAGAAAAGTTCCATTTTGTCCTGCCCACTTAAAAAAAAAAAACAGTTGGCAAGCGCCAAGAAACTGTTCCCATGGGCACAGTTCCCTCTGGTACAGATGTCTCTCTCTCGGCTTGGCTTCGCGAACGAAGATTTAAGAAGGGTGCAATAGTCCACGTCTGCTGCAGGCTCGCTGGTGGCTGACAAGACCAATGCGGGACAGGCAGGTCCGGCCACAGTGGCTGCAGGGAAAAGTCTGATTTAGGGTTGGTGCTGTAGCAGTGCGATTCTTCCTCAATCTCCTTTTGTCCTCAAGACCAGCTATGCGTGCGTTCTCAAAAGAAGAGACAGCCTGGTGGATGGTGTGCCTCCATGCTTTGCGATCCGAGGCTAGGTCAGACCACTGGTGATGGTTGATGCGACAGGTGCCAAGGGATTTCTTCAAGGAGTCCTTGTACCTCTTCTTTGGTGCCCCTCTATTTCGATGGCCAATGGAGAGTTCGCCATACAGGGCAATCTTGGGAAGGCGGTGGTTTTCCATCCTAGAAATATGCCCTGCCCAGCGCAGCTGCGTCTTCAACAGCAGTGCCTCGATGCTGGTAACCTCCGCCCGCTTGAGGACTTCAGTGTTGGTCACAAAGTCACTCCAGTGGATGTTGAGGATGGTGTGAAGGCAGCGCTGATGAAAGCGCTCGAGGAGTCGCAGGTGATGACGGTATAAAACCCACGATTCGGAGCCGTAGATGAGGGTTGTCATTACAACCGCTTTGTAAACATTGATCTTTGTGCCTTTTTTCAGATGCTTGTTGCTCCACACTCTTTTGTGCAGTCGGCCAAAGGCACGGTTTGCCTTTGCCAGCCTGTTGTCAATCTCCTTGTCGATCTTAGCATCTGAGGAGATGATGCACCCCAGGTAGCTGAACTGCTGGACTGTCTTCAGAACTGATTCACCCACAGTGATGCAGGGAGGGTGATAATCTTCCTGGGGTGCAGGCTGGTGGAGAACTTCTGTCTTCTTCAGACTAACTTCTAGGCCGAATAGCTTGGCAGCCTCTGCAAAGCAGGACGTCATATGCTGCAGAGCTGATACCGAGTGGGAGACGAGTGCAGCATCATCAGCAAACAGTAGCTCTCGGATGAGTTTTTCCATTGTCTTGGAGTGGGCCTTTAGTCGCCTCAGGTTGAACAGGCTGCCATCAGTACGATAGCGGATGTAGACACCATCGTCATCATCTAGATCTACTGCGGCTCTTTGAAGCATCATGCTAAAGAAGATAGTAAAGAGAGTTGGTGCGAGAACGCAGCCTTGCTTTACACCTGTGCCTATTGGGAAGGTCTCCGAGAGGTCATTGCAGTGTCTGACTTGGCCTCGCTGGTCTTCATGTAGCTGGATGATCATGCTGAGGAACCTTGGGGGACATCCTAAACGTTCCAAGATTTGCCACAGGCCTTTCCTGCTAACGGTATCGAAAGCTTTGGTAAGGTCGACAAAAGTCACATTCAGAGCCTTGTTTTGTTCCCTGCATTTCTCTTGGAGCTGCCTGAGAACAAATACCATGTCGGTGGTGCTCCTGTTAGCTCTGAAGCCGCACTGGCTCTCTGGGAGGAGTTCTTCTGCAATGGCGGGCACCAGTCTGTTCAGGAGTATTCTGGCAAGGATTTTGCCTGCGATGGAGAGCAGGGTTATCCCCCGGTAGTTGGAGCAGTCTGACTTTTCCCCTTTGTTCTTGTATAGGGTGATGATGATTGCATCACGAAAGTCCTGTGGTAATTTGCCTTGTTCCCAGCAGGTGACAAGTACTTTGTGAAGTGAGCTATGTAGTACTGTGCCCCCATGCTTCCAGATCTCTGGTGGAATTCCATCAACTCCTGCTGCCTTGCCACTTTTCAGTTGCTTGATGGCTTTAACAGTCTCTTCTAGAGTGGGGATCTCATCCAACTCTGTTTTCACTGGTTGAAGTGGGGTGAGGTGAATTGCTGAATCTTGAACTACGCGGTTGGCACTGAAGAGAACCTGAAAATACTCCGACCACCGGTTCAATATGGATGCCTTGTCTGTGAGGAGCACTTGGCCGTCTGCACTACGCAAGGGACTCTGAGTCTGATATGATGGACCATATACTGCCTTCAGGGCTTCGTAGAACCCTCTTAAATCACCAGTGTCTGCACACAGCTGTACAGCTGTACAGATGTACTAACATTGCAAATAGGAGAGAAGCTCTAGAAACAGATTTGTTTCACCAAGATAGCTCATAACTAGTCAACTCTGACCACTGAAACTTTGTGGATGGACAAAAGCATACCGATAGTAGACATATGGTACCAAAGGGTATGGGAAACTTTTATTGTAATAAAAATCGCATATAACTCCTATGATATAACCTATAAACAATACAAAAAACACGTAGTATCCTTTTGGTACCCTTTGGGGTCTTATTTTTATGAGAAAGATATCCTTCCTATAAAGCATTATTATTAAAAAAAGCTAATTTATTTTTAAAGAGTCTGACAGAACGAAGTTGGAGATATTTTTTGGTTGTTATATTTTTATGTATGGTATGATTTATGGATTATACTCTACTGTCGTTATAACTTCTATTTACGCCATTTATATGCGTTGCACGCTATGCAACTCTCAAGAAAGACAATTTATAACTTAAAAAAAAAAAACTAGTCAACTCATTTCCAAATGAGCCAAGGAGAGTTCGTCGCTTGCTCAGAATAGTTTGTTTCACCTTCTCGTCTTAAAGCATAGCTGCACACTGAAAGATGCACAAGCGGTGTTTAGATGCCTATTGGTGGTTCACGTCTACATCCCATAATAATCTGCTTCTCATCAGCCAGGGCCCTAGGGAAGAGATGTCAACCTAATTCATGTAGTCATGCTATTTAGATCTGGTGCAATTTTTCTCAGCTACGGTTATGTACCATTCCTAAATATTTGCCTTTTGAAGCATAAATGCACTTATCCCCATCTGTCCCCAGCATCCCTGACCACCATACATGCTTTTCAGAGTAGATCACAGACGAATCTGTAATTAGCTCCATATTTTAGGGTAATCTAGTTTTGAAGGTGGGGGAGGCACCCAAGAATACCTCTTTGGCGACGCGTGCGTTTCTAAATTTAGGGTCCCGTTGCGTTCTGAAAGGCTGGTTTGCTGTAATTTTCTTTGATTGGCACAAAAATTAAATCTACGGATCACGTTTCAGCTCTGGTCTGTAATTGTGTGTCTTATTCCCTTTACCCACCAGCTAGGGCAGAAAGGGTTTGCAAAAGATTTCTGATATCTCTGGACCTTTGACAAAAATGCCTAATTTTTCCCTCTTGGGAATGTTCCCCTGTCAGAATTTGGAGCGACCAGGTTCGTTTCCTGGAGGTTCTTTTGACTGCGAGTCACTGAAGATTGAAGACCTTCATCAGGACTATGGCTGGCAAATTATCAAGGCCCACACCTCCCAGGGAATGGTACAACATTCTTTATTTTTCATAGTCCTGACAATTCCCCTCAGCCAATACCAGGAATTCTGAGAACTTTGTGGCCAACATATTTTGTAGGCGAACATACCATGTTCGATAGCGGTGTGCTCCTTGACGCCAATGCCTGGAGAGAATGGAATCTGGGGCAGACTTCCAGGTGATGAGCTAGGGATTTCCACTAACCTCTATAGTACAGATCATAGAGAGAGAGGGAAATTCCTAGAACATCCCTATGGAGGCCATTTCCTGGCCATTTTTTCCACTTGTGCCTCAATTTCCCAGGCATAGCTGGTGCATGAGAGAAGGCCAAGTAGACAGCCATCTAGGGCGCCACCTGGGTGGCACCTGGGCGGCACCCCTCTCCCCACACGCAGCATATGTGCTCCTTGGAGCTTGCCTTTCCCAATGGAAAGCAAGCTCTGTGGACCGCAGACACTGCCTGGCCGGTTTTGCATTCCCTGGGTCTGTTACCCACTCCTCAGGCCCGGCAGGGATAAATTAACCAATTGTAAAAGCTGAAGAAGAGCCAATTACAGTTTCTAAAAATACGTTCCTGTTGTTTGCTGCCACTCCTCCTTCCTACTGTACTTGAACAGAGCCATGGGGTGGGAGCCATAGCTCAGTGGTAGAGCATCTTTCTTGCATGCACGAGGTCTTGTCCCTGGCACCTCCAACTAAAAGGAGAGCCATGGAGTGGAAGCCATACCTCAGTGGTAGAGCATCTTTCTTGCATGCACGAGGTCTTGTCCCTGGCCCCTCCAACGAAAAGGATCAAGTAGAAATGGTCATGGGAAGGTCTTGCTCCTGGCACCTCCAACGAAAAGGATCGAGTAGTATTCTCACAATTTTTATTGCTGAATCTCACATATATTTTTTAAAAAAATTAAAATTTAAAATAAAAAACCTGTAAATTAAACATGTAAATAGTTTCAAGTTTCTTCATTTCTCCTACAATTTTCTGTTTTTAAATTTTGGGACGGGGGTGCTAGTGGGCAGCTCGCCTAGGGCACCAAAAACCCTATCAGTGGCCGTGTTCCCAGGAGAAGGGGATTGGGGCTTAGGGACGGGCTGGACATTTTTTTGCAGCAGGAACTCCTTTGCATATTAGATTACACCCCCCTGATGTAGCCAATCCTCCTGGAATTTACAGTAGACCCTATACTAAGAGCCCTGTAAGCTCTTGGAGGATTGGCTACTTCAGGGGTGTGTGGCCTAATATGCAAAGGAGTTCCTGCTATAAAAAAGCCCTGGGGCCAGGGTTTGCCCTCTGCAGATGGGCAAATACCAAGGCTACCCCTGTGCCTTGCATGCAGGTCTTTTGGGACCATCTGATTAGCCACAGTGGGAAACAGGATGCTGGACTAGATGATTCGACCCATTGGGGATTTTATTTTATTCTTCTGTCATCAGACCTTCAAACCCACAGTCTCACCACACCCTATAGCAGGGGTGGCCAAGCTTGATTAATGTAAGAGCCACACAGAATAAATGTCAGATGTTTGAGAGCCACAAGACATGAACATCAGATGTTTGAGAGCTGCAAGGAAGGAAGGAAGGAAGGAAGGAAGGAAGGAAGGAAGGAAGGAAGGAAGGAAGGAAGGAAGGAAGGAAGGAAGGCAAATAGATGGGGAGGGGGAAGGGAGAGAGGTGAAAAGAAAGCAACTTTAACTTTAGATGTATTCTACAAGTCAGCCAACAAGGTGGTGGAGGCTTCAAGAGCCACAGAATATGTGTGAAAGAGCCACATGTGGCTCCCAAGCCACAGTTTGGCTACCCCTGCCCTACAGCAATCACAGTTTCACAGTCATCTTGAGAAATTTCATTTCCAGCTACATGTTGCTATTTGCCTAGCCAGAGTAGGAACCTAACCCATCTGATGTTCATTCGGCACCTCCACAACATCAGCATGTTGTTATTTCCTCTTTCACTGGGTGTTTTTAAATATATTTCAAGGCTTTTCATCCTATTACACTAACTTCTTTATGCACCAGATATTTTAAGAGTGGAGGCGGGGGGGTGGGGGTGGGGAGAGAAGACGTTAAGACCAAACCACAGATTAGAATTATTGCTATGCAGTTGTGGGCATTTGACAGATGCCTTCATCCTGTATATTTAAATCCTTTAAAACAAAAATACCACAGCTCCTATGCAGCTTTGGCGAAAATATTAAAACCACATATCTGTGTTTTAAAAAAAGAAAGAAAAAGAAACACAGCAGAGGGAGAAAAGAAAGAAGGGGAGAGGGAGAATAAAGAAAAAGAGAAACAGGAAGAAAGAAAGAAAGAAAAAAAGAAAGAAAGAAAGAAAGAGGAAAGAAGGAAGGAGGGAGGAAGGAAGAAAGGAAGAAAGAAGTAAGGAAATATGGAAGGAGGAAGAAAGAAAGGAAAAAGAAAGAAAGGAAGGAAAGAAAGAAGGAGGAAAGAAAGAAAGGAAGAAAGGAAGGAAGACGAAAACAAGTAAATAAAGCAGGAAGAAAGAAAGAAAGAGGAAGGAGGGAGGGAGGAAAAAAGGAGGAAGGAAGGAAGAAGGAAGGAAGGAAGGAGGAAGAAAAAGAAAGAAAAAGAAAGGAAAGAAGGAAGGAAGCAGGAGGAATGAAAGAAAGGAAGAATGGAAGGAAGGAAAGAAGGAAGAAACAAACAAATAAAGCAGGAAGAAAGAAAGAAAGAAACCCTATGCCAAATCACTTTCTCTTTTAAGGTTTACATTGGGATCTTGGAAGGGTGTGAATCGCATGGACAGAAAAATGCTCCTTGTCCCACCCACCCCCAAGCACCAAAACAACAAAAACAAAAGGAATTTGGCTAGCAGGCGAAGGGCCACAGGAATCTAAAGGATCACAAATTCCATGTCAGAGAGGGAGAGGGTCTACCCTATTTCTTTTGGCTGCCTGCCCTCTCACTTATATGAACTCGTAAGGTTTGTTTTTTCTCTTGGCGGGACCACCCCCCAGAGAGCACATTTCAGAAGGAAATCTGTCTCAGCTTCAGTGGAAACTGTCGCCCTGCCTCCCCTCCTCCCTTGCCTTGCCATTTACCTTGGGAATATGTGGGCCATGTGAAAAGTGTAGCCCCCCACGCATCTTCGAATCCACCCACCCACCCCGGAAAGTGGTCAAACATCTCTGTAAGCTCCCAGCCAAGAATGCCCTCTTTGCTTACAAATTAACTTTTTGCAAGCTCAGATTGTCAGAAGACAGAAGCAAGCCGATCCTGCAAACCAGTTATTTCCAATTTTAAACAAGAAAAAGCCAAGAAAAACTCTCATTTTACATGGATATGTGGCATCTATGTGGAACCTAGATGGATATGTTACATCGATGTAGAAGGTGACGGCTAAAGCGTGTGTCCGACTTGCTATATTTTAGAGCAATTTTTTTCCTTACAGTGAAGTGGTACAGTCCTCCTACAACTGTACCACTTTTATTCCACCTCCCCCCCCCCCCCCCCGGCACGTTTGAATTGGCTCCAACTGCCAGAGGTACTCCGCTTCAAAGTTACTAAAGGCCGCTGCCTTTCGGAGACCACCAAGAAACAGATCTTTTGGGGGCAGCCTCTGAAAAAAATTTGCCAGTCCTTATTGGTTCTTCCACTTTTTAATCTGGGCCAAGCCAATGGGGATATCAGATGTTGCCGGGGTGGGTGGCCCTAATGATTTTACCACGATAGCCGTAACCAAATCATAACAATAAAAAAAAGAGAGATTCCTGTGAACTGCGCTCGTTAATTGGGAAGAGTGAAATGCGTTGCACGTGAACTAACACACCAAACCACGGGCTTGTTAGTGGCGAAGGTAACAATGTTGTTGGAAAGGTAGCCGTCGTGCCACTGGTCCAGAGGCCGAGAGGTGGTCCTGGAATCCGCTCAGCTTCTTGGGAAGTCTAATCTCCGCCTTGCTCCCTTTTGGATCCCCACTTTCTTTTCCAAGCAGGCGAGGCCAAGAATGTTGTGGACGTGGGCATCCGTTGTAGAAGGAGGCAGAACCTTTTTTTGCTGCCGAGCTGAAATACAATAAATTGGGGAGGAAGGCAGCTTCAGCACCATCAGCTACAAGCTGCCACATCTAGGGTTGCCAAGTCCAATACAAGAAATACCTGGGGACCTTGGGGGTGGAGCCAAGATCAAGGCTGTGATAAGCATAATTGAACTCCAAAGGCAGTTCTGGCTGTCACATTTAAAGGGACGGCACACCTTTTCAATGCCTTCCTTCCATAGGAAATAATGAAGGATAGGGGCACCTTCTTTTGGGGCTCATAGAATTGGGCCCCCTGGTCCAATCTTTTTGAAACTTGGGGGGTATTTTGGGGAGAGGCACTAGATACTATATTGAAAATTTGGTGCCTCTACCCCAAAAAACAGCCCCCCCCAGAGCCCCAGATACCCGCGGATCAATTCTCCATGATTTTCTATGGGAATAAATCTCCACAGGGAATAACAGAGTTCCCAGCAGACATTTCCCTCCCCTCCCCCCGCTTTCTGACGACCCTGAAGCGGGGGGAGGGCCTCCAAACGAGCGGATCCCCTGCCCCCACCTGGGGATTGGCAACCCTAGCCACATCCCAAAGGAGCTCAAGAATTATGGACGTGAACACACATAAAGCTGTCTTAGAGTCACAATCAGACCATCAGTCTGTCAAGCTCAGTATTGTCTAGGGGTGTCAAACTCATTTGTTATGAGGGCTGGATCTGACATAAATGAGGCCTTGCCGGACCAGGCCATGTCAGGCCAGGACACGTATGCACCTATTTAAGATTAGGTAGCAGAGATAATAAAGGGCACAGGCAAGTGCAATCAAAGATTTTAGAACATAAGAACATAAGAGAAGCCTTGTTGGATCAGGCCAACGGCCCATCCAGTCCAACACTCTGTGTCACACAGTGGCAAAATTTTTTATATATACACACACACTGTGGCTAATAGTCACTGATGGACCTCTGCTCCATATTTTTATCTAAACCCCTCTTGAAGCTGGCTATGCTTGTGGCCGCTGCCACCTCCTGTGGCAGTGAATTCTGCATGTTAATCACCCTTTGGGTGAAGAAGTACTTCCTTTTATCCATTTTAACCTGACTGCTCAGCAATTTCATCGAATGCCCACGAGTTCTTGTATTGTGAGAAAGGGAGAAAAGTACTTCTTTCTCTACTTTCTCCATCCCATGCATAATCTTGTAAACCTCGATCATGTCACCCCGCAGGCGATGTTTCTCCAAGCTAAAGAGCCCCAAGCGTTTCAACCTTTCTTCATAGGGAAAGTGTTCCAGCCCTTTAATCATTCTAGCTGCCCTTTTCTGGACTTTCTCCAATGCTATAATATCCTTTTTGAGGTGCGGCGACCAGAACTGCACACAGTACTCCAAATGAGACCTCACCATCGATTTATACAGGGGCATTATGATACTGGCTGATTTGTTATCAATTCCCTTCCTAATAATTCCCAGCATGGCGTTGGCCTTCTTTATTGCAATCGCACACTGTCTTGACATTTTCAGTGAGTTATCTACCATGACCCCAAGATCTCTCTCTTGGTCAGTCTCTGCCAGTTCACACCCCATCAACTTGTATTTGTAGCTGCGACATGCAGTGCTGCCCGGTCCAAACACTGCTTCTGGCACCACAAGCTTCCAATTGGGGTGCCACCTAGAAGCCCGTATTTTAAAGGAGATTTGAATAAGGAACTATTTTGATTGCTTGCCCTCTACATCCCAAAAAGCAATATGGACCACCACACACCACACCCCCCCACGTTCAGGGGACTCTGCCCTTCGAGAAGACATGTGCTGCTTCATGGTCCGATGAGCAGTTCTCATGCCAGCTGTTCCAGAGCAAGGTGCCGACAGGACACTCAAAGAGGCAGACGCTGGGGCCAGGCTGTACCCCAAAACAATGTTTGGACCACCCCAAGTGTGGGGGTGTATGATATATGGGTGTCCAGACCTTATTCTGGGGTTCAGAGCTTTCAAACTCTCTTCAGTGTTTTTGGTTGAATTCACGAATAAGTAACGAATAAGGAATGAATCAGGAACTGCGAATAAGGAACCAACGTCAGCCTCCGGGCTTCATGTTTGACACCCATGGTCTACACCAGAGGTAGGGAATAGTGGCTCTCCAGATGTTTTTTGCCTACAACTCCCATCAGACCCAGCCATTGGCCATGCTGGCTGGGGCTGATGGGAGTTGTAGGCAAAAAACATCTGGAGAGCAAGTGTTCCCTCCCCCTGGTCTACACAGTTCTTTGAGATCTCAGGCACAGAAAGGTCTTTCATGTCACCTACTGCTAGATCATTTTTAAGAGAGATACTGGAGACTGAATTGAGGACCTTCTGCACGCCAAACAGATGTTTTACCACTGAGTCATGGCCCCTCACCAGCATTCTTTGAGAATGCAAATGCTTAAGAAAGAAGAAGAAGATATTGAATTTATATCCCGCCCTCCACTCCAAAGAGTCTCACAGCAGAACAATCTCAGAACAGTGAATTCCATCAATGGTTCTTGCTCTCACTTTCCCCTCCCTTTCCCCCATGCCAGTGCTGGACCTTCTTTATACAACTCACCAGGGCTTTTTTGATAGGAAAAGCCCAGCAGGAACTCATTTGCATATTAGGCCACACCCCCAGATGTCACCATTGTTTTGCGCAGGGCTGCAGGAGCTCGTTTGTACATTAAGCCACACACCCCTGACGTCACCTTTTTTGGGTAGGAGAAGCCCAGCAGGAACTCATTTGCATATTGGACCACACCCCCTGATGTTGAGCCAGCAGGAACTGCGTCCCTGTGTGTTCCTGCTCAAATAAAAGCCCTGCAACTCACACAGCCTCCAGTTCAGAGGCGGGTCTTCCTCTCTTCAGAGGGAATGCTTATTAAATTTGCAGATGATACTAAATTGGGAGGGGTTGCAAACACAGAAGACGACAGAAACAGGATACAGGATGACCTTGACAGGCTGGAAAACTGGGCTAAAATCAATAAAAATGAATTTTAACAGGGAGAAATGTAAAGTTCTGCATTTAGGTAGGGAAAATCCAATGCATGGTTATAGGATGGGGGAGACTTGTCTTAGCAGTAGTATGTGCGAAAAGGATCTAGGGGTCTTAGTGGATCATACACTGAACACGAGTCAACAGTGTGATGCGGTGGCTAAAAAGGCAAATGCAATTTTGGGCTGCATCAACAGAAGTATAGTGTCCAGATCACATGATGCGATGGTGTCGCTTTACTCTGCTCTGGTAAGACCTCACCTGGAGTATTGTGTTCAGTTTTGGGCACCACATTTTAAGAAGGATATAGACAAGCTGGAACGGGTCCAGAGGAGGGCAACGAAGATAGTGAGGGGTCTGGAGACCAAGTCCTATGAGGAAAGGTTGAAGGAGCTGGGGATGTTCAGCCTGGAGAGGAGGCGGCTGAGAGATTATAGGATCACCATCTTCAAGTACTTGAAGGGCTGTCATATAGAGGATGGTGTGAAATTGTTTTCTGTGGCCCTAGAAGGTAGGACCAGAACCAATGGGTTGAAATTTAATCAAAAGAGTTTTTGGCTCAACATTAGGAAGAACTTCCTGACTGTTAGAGCGGTTAAGAACATAAGAACATAAGAGAAGCCATGTTGGATCAGGCCAATGGCCCATCCAGTCCAACACTCTGTGTCACACAGTGGCCAATATATGTATGTGTGTATACACACACATATACATACAAACATATACACACACACATATATACTGTGTCTAATAGCCACTGATGGACCTCTGCTCCAGATGTTTATCTAATCCCCTCTTGAAGCTGGCTGTTGTAGCTGCCACCACCTCCTGTGGCAGTGAATTCCACATGTTAATTCCCTTTGGGTGAAGAAGTACTTCCTTTTATCCGTTTTAACCTGTCTGCTCAGCAATTTCATTGCATGCCCACGAGTTCTTGTATTGTGAGAAAGGGAGAAAAGGACTTCTTTCTCTGCTTTCTCCATCCCATGCATGTGGAACAGGCTTCCTCAGGAGGTGGTGGGCTCTCCTTCCTTGGAGGTTTTTAAACAGAGGCTAGTAATACTCCCTCTAAGCTATGGAGTCTTTTGAGCAAAAATTCTAGTTTGTGAGCTACTGGCATTAGTGTTGTGAGCTACTGCATAACTTAGTTTGCTCTGGGGCCATTATTCCTGAACTAAGGCAAAAATGCGTGAGCCAGGGGCTAAAAAACCGTGAGCTAGCTCACACTAACTCAGCTTAGAGGGAACACTGGAGGCTGGATGGCCATCTGAGAGCAATGAGGATCCTGTGAATTTAGGGGGAGGTATTTGTGACTTTCCTGCATTGTGCATTTTTTGTGGGGGAAGGGGTGGGATTATCAAAGATCCTCATCACTTTTGTCTTGATTGGCAGATGGAATCCCAGTGAAAGAGGCCAAAGGTATGGGAGCGGGCTATTCATCAATGCCAGTTCTGCAACCTCTGCAAGATGGAGTGCCTCCCCCAAGAATACTAAACAGACTCCTAATGTCAGCTGAAATTGTGCACATGCACAGAATGTGTTCCAGTTGACGTCTCATTTTTGTTCATGTCCCGGATTCTAATAATCGTTCAGACCGATTCAGGAACTTCCCGTGGTTTTGCGAGTTCGGGGAGCTTTTCTGTCCAGATCCCCAGAGCTGCTCTCTTTTCTCTAGAGCCCGTTAAGGATATTTGGTTAATATAGCAGAGTTATACAGTGTAAACACGCTGGGGCCATAAGTTAACCCCATTGGGTTATTTGGTTAATATAGCAAAGTTTACCCAATCAGAGAAACATGATATTGCATGCAGTAAACCTCCTAAGAAGTATACGAAAACGTATATTCATTCAAATAGATTCAGTTCAAATTCAGGTTGATAGGAGAATGAGGAATCTGATCTTAAAAAATACCTTCCCTGTTATATGTTAGGGGGAGGAACGGTGGCTCAGTGGTAGAGCATCTGCTTGGGAAGCAGAAGGTCCCAGGTTCAATCCCCGGCATCTCCAACTAAAAAGGGTCCAGGCAAGTAGGCGTGAATAACCTCAGCTTGAGAACCTAGAGAGCCATGAATGGGGCTGTGGCTCAATGGCAGAGCATCTGCTTGGGAAGCAGAAGGTCCCAGATTCAATCCCCGGCATCTCCAAAAAAGGGTCCAGGCAAATAGGTGTGAAAAACCTCAGCTCGAGACCCTGGAGAGCCGCTGCCAGTCTGAGAAGAGAATACTGACTTTGATGGACCAAGGGTCTGATTCAGTATAGGGCAGCTTCATATGTTGTTCATATGTTCATGTGGCCAGATAATCCAGCGTCACAGATGTAGACGTATGAGGACATTGTAATATGTAATAAGCACATTTTTATCCTGTCCTTCGTCTGAGGCGCTCACAACAGCATGCCTGTTTCCAGGGCTGGCCCTAGACAAGGCTAACTTCTGGGGCATCCCCTCCTGCACTGATAACATCAATTTGGTGCCCCCAGAAGGCTGGCCTCCTAGGCAGTTGCCTAGTTTGCCTCGTGCCAGGGCCAACCCTGCCTGTTTCTCGACTCCCTTTTACCTTCCCAACAACCTTGTAAGGGAGGTTAGTCAGAAAGAACGCCTGACCCATGCTCAACTAGTACATTTCAAGGCAAGTGGGGATTTGAACCCAGCTCTGTCTGACCATAGTTGGCGTCTGTAACTAAAAGAAGTCTGCCTGGACAGGAGATAGGCTTCAAACTTGTCGGAGTGGAGTGGAAGGATGCAGTCCAAAGCAAACGGAAAGGAAACAAAATAAAGTGCACAATTGTGTCATCTCGAAACCGTTGCCCCACCCCCACCCCGGTCCATGGAAAAAACTGTCTTCCACAAAACCAGCCCCCGGTGCCAAAAAGGTTGGGAACCATTGTACTAATTCACTGTCTCTATATTTCGGACTGCTTGCCATTCCATCCCACGATGAAGGGTGCTTCTAGCACAAGGAAGCTTACATTCGGAATAAAACTCGGTTGGTCTTCGAGGTGCCACTTGATTCCTGCTTCACTCTCCCCCCTGTTTTTAAAGCCTACACGTCAGTTTCGGCATCGTGAACCTAACCTTTCTTTACAGTTCGAGAACCAGGCTCATTTCTGGAGGGAGGGGGGGGGGCTCCAGCCCCCAGGAGCCGGGCATAACAGCAGCTGTCATTGTTACAAGGCAAAGAACAAATTGATTGATGGCAGATAATCAAAGTGACGGCGGGCCTTCGGCAGGGGCAATATTTATGTTGCATCTGTCACTTAAGACATTTTACTGCCAATCAGCTCCCTTCAGAAGGCGGCTGGGAACAATAGAGGCCTTTCTGTTTCGCTCCCCCAGTTGACTCAGGCGAACGCCTGACCAAGTTCACCCTTGATGCAATCCTCAAAGCATGCTCTCATTCCCGCAGCCAAGTTTTCAGATATACATCCTTCTTTGTCAATGGACGGGGCGGCAGGGAGGCCTTGCAGCCGGGGCATTGAAGGTGGTCCTTTGAAAGAGGGAAGGCGATGCCTGCACAATTTGCTTTGTCAAGTCGAGTCGAGTCAAGTTAGCCTTTATTGGCCTAAAAGGTATAGATATAGATATCAGAGCAAATTGGTTTTATAAAAAAAAAGGTAAAAGGGAACGATTGCATATATATATACATACATCAGGAAAAGCATCAATGCAAACTATTTCTATGAGACCCTCTGGCGTGCCTTTAAAACAGAATAAAGAAACTGAGCCACTTTCTCAGTGACACTAGATGAAGTATCATTTAAAAGATTATAGACCTTAAGTGCATCAGAACAATCAACCACGCCGTTCCATGAACGATTATGTCCCTGCTGCTGCAAGGATGGTATCGAATCTCTAGTCCATGTCATATTTGACTGTAAGGCTTATAATGATCATCGAGAAGTACTCCCATTTTCCACGGCCACACCTTTTACCAGTAGCCAAAAACTGCAACTCCTTAAGAATCTTCTCGACGATAAGAACCCTGAGGTTACATACAAATCTGCAAAGTTTGGTTGGGTTGCCACAAGAATAAGGAAAACTCTAATGATTCAGTCAGGAAATGGCTCAACATCTTTGCCAATCTGTTGGCTGTGACTGCCATGTTTTGTTATATTTGTAGTTTTATAACAGTATTTTATGCCTTTTATGTATGATTTTATGGACAATCAGTTTTAATTTTGTATGCTTTTACTGTTTTAAATGCTGGTTTAGGCAGTGAATAAATAATTATTAAGGGAAGAAACAAAGAAGTTTAGACAGGGTTTTTAATTTATCTTTGGTTTTAACATTAATTTTACATCTTCTGTGTCTTAAAGTATTTGTATTTTATATATATTTTAGGTGGTATCATATTTTAGTGTATAATAATTATTTATATCACCTTTTATTGGTTATGAATTGGATGTTTATGAATGGTTTGCTGGTCTACGACCATTATATATAAATAAACAATATATATATATATATATACACACACACACACACACACATCAGAGCAAATTGGCTTAAAAAAAAGGTAAAATGGAACGATTGCATACATATGCATCAGGAAAAGCATCAACACAAACTATTTCTATGAGACCCTCTGGCGTGCCTTTAAAACAGAATAAAGAAACTTAGCCACTTTCTCAGTGACACTAGATGAAGTATCATTCAAAAGACTAAAGATCTTAAGTGCATCAGAATAATCAACCACGCTAACTAAAAGAGGATATAAATACTTGTGACGAAGATCTGTATACAAATTGTCTTGTTAAATCTGCCATAGAGAATGGCCGAGGGCATGGCGTTGCATCTGGCAAGGGGGAAAGCTCTACGCTGCTGTGGCACCTGCAAGACGGATAGATATGAGGCCATTTTCCCAGTACTAAGAGAGATCTCAAAACTCAGTGGGGAACAAGTTTTCTTAGCCAGACTGTATAGGTCTTGGCGCTCAATATCTAGCAACCTGTTTTTAATTTGTTGGACTGCGGTGGTAGGCTTCCCAAACCTCCCGCTCTGGCGGGAGACTTCTGGGTTCGCAGCCTCATCTCCCGCTCTTCAAAACTCTGGAAGCGGGGGTGGGGGGTGGAGGGGGTGGAGAACATACCTTTAGGCTTCATGTTGTAGAGCTCCTGAGCCATTTGCAAAATGTCTGCCCCTTTAAGGCTGGGCAGGAAGCAGAAAGGGCTTCTGAGAACGGCCCCTCCCTTTCTTTGCTTTCGTTTTCACAGGAAGTAGAGTTGTCCAGAGGAAGATCTGGTAAGTGTGTGTGTGTGTGTGTGTGTGTGTGAGAGGGAGGGGACAGGGGATTCCCTAGTTTGGAGGCCCTCCCCCCCTTTAGAAAGCGTGGGGGGGGGAGAGGGAAATGTCTACTGGGCACTCTATTATTCCCTATGGAGAACGATTCCCATAGGGAATAATAGGAAATTGATCCGTGGGTATTGGGGGCTCTGGGGGGGCTATTTTTTGAGGTAGAGGCACCAAATTTTTAGTATAGCATCTAGTGCCTCTCCCCAAAATACATCCCAAGTTTCAAAACGATTGGACCAGAGGGTCCAATTCTATGAGCCCCAAAATATGGTGCCCCTATCCTTAATTATTTCCTATGGAAGAAAGGCATTTTAAAAGGTGTGCTGTCTCTTTAAATGTGATGGCAAGAACTCCCTTGGAGTTCAATTATGCTTGTCACATCCTTGTCCTTGGCCCCACCCCCAATGTCTCCTGGCTCCGCCCCCAAAGTCTCCTGGCTCCACCCCCAAAGTCCCCAGAGTTTTCTTTAATTGGACTTGGCAACCCTATGCGGTGGTGAAGGATGGCATGGACAATAGTTCTGGGGATAAACCCATTGCTTTGATTTTTCTCTCAATATGTGCTGACCAATTAAATTCAGAGAGCATTTGAGAGATATAGCACCCTGGTTCAGAGTTGTAATGCAAGCGTAGCCAGAATTTGAAGGTCATGAGCCATGCACTAGTAACCATTAAAGACATGCCAGTTTCTAAGCAGATAACTGCATAAGGCACACATTTGCGCATGCCCAGAATTTTCCGCAAGAATTTGGATTGGACACGTTCGATAGCACATTCATAAGTTCCAATCCAGATTGGGATGCCATACAGAAGTTGTGAAATCACTTTGGCTTTGAATATTTTTATGGCAGCTGACTTTGTCCAACAGATGAGGTGTCAAAGCGAGAGAAAGTCAGAGGGGACCTTTCCCGGCGGCTGCTGGAGCTCTTTGGATGGTTCAAGCGCCAGGACAGACCTCTGTTCTTAGGTCAGTTCTGGCTGAGAAGAAGATGCTCGGAAAGAAACACCTTTGTGTGCACGCCTGGGCCTCTGCGTGTGTCATCCCAGCCATGAGGAGACCAAATTTTACAAGGTGACTCAGAAAAGCCGCAGCTCGGAATGGGATCCTGGGAATGCAAAATGCAAGAAAAGTGTTGCAGGCTCTTCTTTCACATCTGGGACGCCTTGGCTTGTATTAGGGTTGCCAATTCCCAGGCGGACAAACCGGAAACTGCAGTGTACTGATTAGCAAACACTAGAAATAAACCACTGCTTGCTTGCTGGGTGTAGTGGTTAAGTGTGCGGCCTCTTATCTGGGAGAACCGGGTTTGATTCCCCACTCCTCCACTTGCACCTGCTGGAATGGCCTTGGGTCAGCCATAGCTCTGGCAGAGGTTGTCCTTGAAAGGGCAGCTGCTGGGAGAGCCCTCTCCAGCCCCACCCACCTCACAGGGTGTCTGTTGTGGGGAATGAAGGTAAAGGAGATTGTGAGCCGCTCTGAGACTCTTCGGAGTGGAGGGCAGGATATAAATCCAATATCTTCATCTACCTCACAGGGTGTCCGTTGTGGGGGAGGAAGGGAAAGGAGATTGTGAGCCGCTCTGAGACTCTTTGGAGTGGAGGGCGGGATATAAATCCAATATCTTTATCTACCTCACAAGGGGTCTGTTGTGGGGGAGGAAGGGAAAGGAGATTGTGAGCCGCTCTGAGACTCTTCGGAGTGGAGGGCGGGATATAAATCCAATATCATCTTCTTATTATTCATTCATTCATTCATTCATTCATTCATTCTTCGTACTTATATCCCGCCCTCCCCGCCGAAGCAGGCTCAGGGCGGCCAACGATTTAACATCAGACGGTAAAAACAATAAGCAAACAATAAATTAGTAATCCGTTATCAATTAAACAATTAAAACAATTCAAAACAGTTGCAAATAAATGCTTAAGCAATTTCTATCATAATGATGCAATTATATTGTTATCGTCACAAACCAAAATTCATTAAATGTCCATAGAAAAATCGAAAAGTTATTTCACACCACTCTTGAAAGGTAGTACTTTCAAAATCAAGATGTTATTTCACATCACTCTTGTAAGGTAGTACTTTACAGTCCACTGTCTCAGTTCTCCTTTGCTTGAAAGACGTAGACAGCACCACGCTTGCATAGGATTCCTCCTCTGGGTAGCAGACCGAAGTCTGACAGGTGAGGCGGCTACACAGGTCCAAGGTTCAGTTCTGTGTTTCGTTCACCTTCCATGGGCCGCTTTCGTTTAGATTTGAAACCTGTGCTAAAGGCGATTGCTCACACATTACAATACAATGTTACTTTTCAGCTTGCATGACTGGTTTGTGACGATAATAATATAATTGCATAATTATGAAAGAAATTGCTTAAGCATTTATTTGTATTTATACAAGCCAAGATGTCCCAGATGTGAAAGGCATACATAAAAAAGCAGTGGTTTATTTCTAGTGTTTGCTGATCCCCAGGTGGGGGCAGGGGATTCTCCGGTTTGGAGGCCCTCCCCCCTCTTCAAGGTCATCAGAAAGTGGTGGTGGGGGGGAAATGTCTGCTGGGCACTCCATTATTCCCTATGGAAACTGATTCCCATAGGGTATAATGGAGAATTGATCTGTGAGTATCTGGGGCTCTGGGGGGTTCTTTTTTTGACGCAGAGGCACCAAATGTTCAGCATAGCATCTGGTGCCTCTCCTCAAAACACCCTCCAAGTTCTCTTCACTTCAGAAAGGGCAACTCAATACAAGCTAGTGTTTCCAAGTCCAATTCAAGAAATATCTGGAGACTTTAGGGGTGGAGCCAGGAGGCATTGGGGGTGGAGCCAGAAGCAAGGTTGTGACAAGCATAATTGAACTCCAAAGGGAGTTCTGGCCATCACATTTAAAGGGACCGCACACCTTTTAAATGCCTTCCCTCCATTAGAAATAATGAAGGACAGGGGCACCTTCTTTGGGAGCTCATAGAAGAGAACCAGTGTGGTGTAATAGTTAAAAACACTGGTCTAATATATGGAAGATCTGGGTTCAAATCTGCACTCGTGCCTGGAAGCAAACTGGGTGACCTTGGGCCAGTTAACCTAACCAACCTCACAAGGTTGTTGCAAGGATAAAATAGAGGAGAAGGGAATGATGTCAGCTGCTTTGGGCCCCTATTTGGGGAGAAAGGAGGGGTATAAATGAACTGAATAAAATAAATTTTACCCTGATCTAGATAACCCAGGCAAGCCCAATCTTGTCAGATCTCAGAAGCTAAGCATGGCCAACTTTGGCAAGTATTTGGATTGGAGGATCTCCTTGGAATACCAGAGGTGGGAGGCAGGGGCAGGCTTTATTCAGCCACCTCCCTGAATATCCTCCAGCCCCCCAGTAGGGGTCAGTCACCAGAGGTCACCATGACTTCCAGGTATGTATGCACACATGCACCCCCCAGCAATAAAATAGATTTTCTTAAGAGGGGGTAGTGATTTTTGTCTATCCATGTCCCACTGCACACCCCACACTTCTGCCCCATGTTGCTCCTGACAGCAGGCTGATTCCCAGATAAAAATGGGAGGGGGGGTCAGTGTGCTGAGGGTTACCAACTTTGGGTTGGGACATTCCTGGAGATTTTGGGGTGGAGCCTGGGAAGAGCAAGGTTTGGACCTCATCAGGGTATAGCGCCATAGAATCTTTCCTCAAAAACAGCCATTTTGTCCAGGGGAACTGATTTCCGGTGTCTGGAGATCAGTTGTAATTCCAGGAGATCTCCAGGCCTCACCTGGAGGAGCGACAGGGTGGGTGGGTGGGGAGCATGCTACGGTAGGAGAGGGGAATTGGCAGAAATAGCTACCTTCTGAAGAACACTTAAGTGCCCTTAAGTCTGCAGAACAGCATGGTTGGATATGGACCCTGTCAGTATGAACAGACAAGGAAACTCCAGTAGATTGGGGTAAGGTAAGGGTAATCAAACTGGAGACTTCAGTCACCTCGAAGGCTAACAGATTTATTGTGGAATAAGCTTGGGTAGGTGCATGAAGCTTGTCTACCATTGGTAGATGAATGAACAGAGAGATGCGCACAAACAGGGGCATAGATCAAAAAGTAAACAGTGAGGTCATAGCCATCAGAATACAAGAGGTTCCGTGCAAAGCTCAAATGTGCACAAGATGCATGCTGACCATAAGAACATGCTGGAGCAGGCCAATGGTCCATCCAGTCCAACACTCGGTGGCCAAAAAAAGACACAAAGTTCCATCCAGTGTTCCCTCTAAGCTGAGTTAGCATGAGCTAGCTCAGCTCACAGATTTTTAGTCTCCAGCTCACACAGTTTTGTCTTAGCTCAGGAAGGATGACCCCAAAGCACAATAATTTATGCAGTAGCTCACAGCTTTAATGCCAGTAACTCACAAAGTAGAATTTTTGCTCACAAAACTCTGCAGCTTAGAGGTCCACCCGCGGGACCAGGACACTAGAAGCCCACGCATTGCTGCCCCACAAAGCACCAAGAATAAAGAGCATCCCTGCCCCAGACAGAGAGATCCATCTATACCTTGTGGCTAATAGCCACTGATGGGCCTCCCCTCCTGAAGCTGCCTATGCCTGTAGCTACCACCACCTCCTGTGGCGGTGAATTGCATGTGTTAATCACCCTTTGGGTGAAGAAGGACTTCCTTTTAGTCATTCTTCTAACCCGACTGCTCAGCAATTTCATTGAGTGCCCACGAGTTCTTGTACTCAGTACAGCAGTCAGCAGCAATAAGTGATAACACAACCTTGGTAGACTTCCTCCACTTATCTATAATCTGTAACGTAACAAGAACTCCAAATCCCTACTGAGTCCAAACAGGATAGTGTCAGGTTTCCTAATATTCTCATTCAGTAGTTTCTTTCTGCCTTCAAAGCTCTTTTGTGAAGGAATGGGAACTTCTGCGTTAGCAACAGTGACTGGTGAGTCTTTTTCTATTTTAAAAAAGGTGCTATGTGAACCAATACATTTAGGATTACCATGTTGTTTTGCGTAAAATGCAGAGAGATCCAGGTGGGCTGTCGTGTTGGTCTGAAGCAATAGAACAAAGTCGGAGTCCAGGATCACCTTTAACACCAACAAAGTTTTATTCACAATGTCAGCTTTCGTACGCATGCAAACTTCGTCAAACAGTGGAATGGGGGTACAGTGAGCAGAGCTACATATAGCCGGTGGGCAGCGGTTAAGATTGCAAAGTGGTACAAAGTTAGAATCCAATGGCAAAAGAGTGAAATTAACAAACTGAAAGAACATTTGGTCAGGACAGCTTTTGCATGGGAAACCAATAAAACAGTAACATGTCAGAATGGGAGAATGATGTTGAAAGTCTCATAAGGCAGTCTGTTAATAAATCTGGATGTATAGGACAAAATCTAAGGCCAACTTCTGATTAATTCCTCATTCTTTCACCTTAGGCGGGTGAGGCAGTTGTCCCCTTTCCTGGAGCATGACGATCTGGCAACGGTGATCCACGCAACGGTCACCTCGAGGTTGGACTACTGTAATGCCTTCTACATGGGGCTGCCCCTGTGCCGAACCCGGAAGTTGCAGCTAGTGCAGAATGCCGCTGCCCGGCTGCTATTAGGGCTTCCTAGATGGGAGCACATCCAGCCGGGGCTCTGGGGACTGCACTGGCTGCCAATAATATTCTGAGTTCGGTACAAGGTGCTGGCTATTACCTTTAAAGCCCTATATGGCCTAGGACCTGCCTACCTTAGGGACCGTCTCTCCCCACATGTTCCCCAGAGAGTGCTGAGATCGAGTTCTCAAAACCTGCTTGCAATCCCCGGGCCAAAGGAGGCCCGACTTAAGTCGACCAGAAACAGGGCCTTTTCAATCACAGCCCCTTGCTGGTGGAACCAGCTACTGGAAGAGGTGAGGGCCCTGCGGGACCTTGGGCAGTTCTGCAGGGCCTGTAAGACAGTCCTCTTCCGGTTGGCATACAACTGATCGGTACTTGAAAATTTCGAATAGAAGGCTGTAGTATGGTACTTTGGTAAATGGCTTTGTTTTACTGTTTCTACTGGTTTATTGTTTAAATGTTGTAAATTGATGTATTTTAAAACTTACTCCTATGTTAGAACTCCTGTGTTGTGAGCCGCCCTGAGCCGCTTTGGTGGGAAGGGCGGGATATAAACTAAATAAAATGAAAATAATGAATGAATTTCAAGAGTAGCTAAAAAAATATTCTTACCTTCTGAGGGGAGCCATTAGGGTTGCCAAGTCCAATTCAAGAAATATCTGGGGACTTTGGGGGTGGAGCCAGGAGACTTTGGGGGTGGAGCCAGGAGACATTGGGGGTGGAGCCAGAAGCAAGGGTGTGAAAAGCATAATTGAACTCCAAAGGGAGTTCTGGCCATCACATTTAAAGGGACAGCACACCTTTTAGAATGCCTTCCTTCCATAGAAAATAATGAAGGATAGGGGCACCTTCTTTTGGGGCTCATAGAATTGGACCCCCTAGTCCAATCCTTTTGAAACTTGGGAGGTATTTTGGGGAGAGGCACTAGATGCTATATGGAAAATTTGGCACCTCTACCTCAAAAAACAGCCCCTCCAGAGCCCCTGACACCCACGGATCAATTCCCCATCATTCCCTATGGGAATCGTTCCTGGAGCTGCATAATGGCTGTGGGGGTGGAGCTTCCCCCGCCGGCCAGCTGGCTGGGGGAGGGGGGAAGCCTGTAAAACCAGGGGATCCCCCGCTGGGTCCTGGGGATTGGGAAGCCTAGGAGCCATGTTGGTTGGCGGTAAAACAGATTCAACTCCAGAGACCAACCAGAGTGGATTCGTGGATACCCTGAACTCTGTATGCTAGTAGCTAGTTAGCTTAGAGCAAGGTGTTGATAGGGCTGGCACGCGGAAGTAGGCGAGGTAGGCGGCTGCCTAGGGCCTTTTTGCATAATACTGGCTGAAAGTGTATCAGTTTTTTTAAATGAAAACTCAAAAATCAACTACTAAAAAAGACATATATGAAAAATTCACACAGTTCTCTGTACCAGTTAGAGCAGGGGCGTCAAACATGCATCCTGGGGGCCGAATCAGGCCCCCAGGGGGCTCCTATCAGGCTCCTGAACAACTGGCTGTCATCTGCTTCCTTCTCCCTCTCTCTTGCTTCCTTCTGCATCTCAGCTTACTTTGCCAGGCTTGCTCAAACGTACAGGACCACCAGGAGTCCCCTTACTCCCCTTGGCCCTCCCCCAGCTGGAAGGCGCCACTTGGCCGCCGTGATCTTTGAAGGCTTCCTTAAAAGCCTCCGAAGAGTGCAGTGTTTTAGTGCCACCTGGCCGCTTTCAAGCCATAAGCGACGTCTGCGCTCTTTGGAGGCTAGATCGTGCAGCGTTGAACTAATCTGTTATGGGGGCGGGATCTGATATAAATGAGACCTTGTCGGGCCGGGCCATGTGTGTCATAAAATGTAACGCCAGGTAGTGGAGATGTAAACTTTATAAAGGACACTGGCAAACACCTTTTAAAAACAACAACCCTAAAAGAAAACATGCTTAAAAGATTAGCACTCTTGCAATATTTTGTTTATTTAATAGTTTCTGATAACTGACACCTCTCGCTCTGAATTATTGCATCAAAATCTGAAGACAATGTCTGTGCTGTAGCAATCTTGAGTATGCTGTTCAGGTGTTTTTCAGGATTGCGTCTGTAAGGTACAAACCTACTTTTGATTTATTGACATTCATTACAGAAATCTCATGGTCAATGTTTTGAGCCTAAGACTTAGGGGAAAGCATGAAATGACTGGGCATTGTGAGCTTTTGTACATAAGCCGCTTCATGTGCTGGTCAGTGAATGGAGAAAATAGAGGCTTTGCTCTGTAACTCCTGTGTGATTGAGCGAGACTGGCAAAACAAATTGTTATGCAGAAGGAAGCAAGTGAGAGAGAGAGACAGAAGCAGATGACAGCCAGTTGGGGGCCTGATCTGGCCCTCAGGTAGCACTTTTGACACCCCAGCCTTAAAGCCAATTAAATGCAGAGTATATTCTTCCCGCAAGAAAGGTCTTATTAATAATGAGGATACCTTGGGATTGACTACTGGCTAATCAATATATTGGTTAATCAATATTTTGGCTGTTCCACATATACACCAGAGATGGAGCTTTGGGTGGTAATTACTCTCTTTGATCTCACAAAGAAAACCAGTTTGTTGTAGTAGTTAAGTTCGCGGACTCTTATCTGGTTTGATTCCCCACTCCTCCACTTGCAGCTGCTAGAGTGGCCTTGGGTCAGCCATAGCTGTCTCATAGTTGTCCTTGAAAGGACAGCTTCTGGGAGAGCTCTCTCAGCCCTATCCACTTCACAGGGTGTCTGTTGTGGGGGAGGGGGGAAGGTGAAGGAGATTGTAAACCACTCTGAGATTCAGAGTATAGGGAGGGGTATAAGTGCAGAGTGGTAAAGCGGCAGTACTGCAGTCCGAGCTCTCTGCTCACGACCTGAGTTCGATCCCGGAGGAAGCTGGGTTCAGGTAGCTGGCTCAAGGTTGACTCAGCCTTCCATGCTTCCGAAGTTGGTAAAATAAGTACCCAGTTTGCTGGGGAGAAAGTGTAAAGGACTGGGGAAGGCAATGGCAAACTACCCTGTAAAAAGTCTGCAGTGAAAACGTCGTGATGCGATGTCACCCCAGATTCGGAAACGACTGGTGCTTGCACAGGGGACTACCTTGGCCTTTTTATAAATCCAATATCTTCTTCTTCTCTCACACACAACACAGTTGTCACAGAAAGGAAACCAGATGGAGTTAGAGCTAGAAAGATGAGTTTGTCTTATTGTTTTTTCTTCCCATGTAACCCTTCTCTAATTTCCTTTTAGTAGACATTTCTTAGACACTAAACCCACACGTGTCTGTGGCTGCTGTATATCCAGCACTTTATGCAGTCTGCTAAATATCCAACAGGGAACCAAAAGGCCAAATTATCCTGAGGCCCCACAAAGAACCCCCAATTTACTTCTTCATTTCCCCCAAGGCTACCTTGGCCATGCACAAAACCACAACATAAACGGACCTGACAGGTGGATAACAAAATGGCTGCTCCCATGGCTTCTCCTTTAACCCTCAAATGCAAGGTCAAATGGAGGTCTCTTCTCAGGTCAAACATCTGAGGAACAACCTCGAGACCGTTTATCATTCTTATCTAATCTCTTCATTTTCTTAGGCAAGATTAGTGATGCTGTTTAAGAATATTTCACACATCTCTCAGGGTGACATTGAAAAAACCCCCCAGTATTGTTAGAAAAGGATTTTGATGATGTGGTGGAATTTGTAAGGCACAGGAGGCCGGATCCTTTAGCACAAATCCCTTTCCACTTCCGGACCAACGGAAGGAAACACTTCTTTACACAGAGAGTGACTAAAATGTGGAATTTGCTGCTGGAGGATGCAATGATGGCCACAGACAACTTTAAAAGGGAAATAGATTAATAGAAGAGAATTCTATCAGTGCCTTCAAGACATGCTGACTAAAGGGAACTTGAACATGAACATATGAACATATGAAGCTGCCTTATACTGAATCAGACCTTTGGTCCATCAAAGTCAGTATTGTCTTCTCAGACTGGCAGCGGCTCTCCAGGGTCTCAAGCTGAGGTTTTTCGCACCTATTTGCCTGGACTCTTTTTTTGGAGATGTCGGGGATTGAACCTGGGACCTTCTGCTTCCCAAGCAGATGCTCTACCACTGAGCCACTGTCCCTCCCCTCCCCAACTTCCATGCTGAGGCAGCCCACCTCTGAGTCCTAATGCCAGAAGGCAGCATCAGGGGAAGGTCTCAGCCTCTATGCCCGTGGCTAGACCTCCAGAGGAACTGGCTGGCCACTGTGTGAGACAGGATGCTGGACTAGGTGGACCTCTGGTCTGATCCAGCAGGGCTCTTCTGGTGTTCTAATGAAGGCCTTGGCCTCTCTTCCCTGGTGTTGGCCCTCCAGAGGAACTGGCTGGCCACTGTGTGAGACAGAAGGCTGGACTAGATGGACCCTCACTGGTCTGATCCAGAAGGGCTCTTCTGATGTTCTTCTCAGGGGAAGACCTCAGCCTCTATTCCCTGTTGTTGGATCTCCATAGGAACTGGTTGACCACTGTGTGAGACAGGAGGCTGGACTAGATTGACCCTCACTGGTCTGATCCAGCAGGGCTCTTCTGGTGTTCTAATGAAGGCCTAGGCCTCTCTTCCCTGTTGTTGGCCCTCCAGAGGAACTGGCTGGCCACTGTGTGAGAAAGGAGGCTGGAGTAGAGGGACCCTCACATCAGTGTAAAAAAATCTCACATGGACAAAAGAAATAGGGGAACATGATGAAAACCCTGACAAAAGGAAATGGTAGGCACCCAATCATTTTTTTAAAAAAAAATTCAATAGGCTGTGTAATCCATGAGATAGGAAGAATATCAGGATGGCTTTATGAAGGTCTGAATGCAGAAAAGAGGGCTGCACCAATTCAAGGAAGAGAAGATAGAAAACTTTTCCTCCCCTTTTCCTTGACTTCATATTAGTGGTTGATGGGGAGAGATCATAATACTGAGCACAGCAGCCTGAAGGTCACAAGACCCTTTAAAAGAAGAAGAAGAAGACTGCAGATTTATACCCTGCCCTTCTCTCTGAATCAGAGACTCAGAGCGGCTTACAATCTCCTGTATCTTCTCCCCCCACAACAGACACCCCGTGAGGTGGGTGGGGCTGAGTGAGCTTTGACAGAAGCTGCCCTTTCAAGGACAACTCCTGTGATAGCTGTGGCTGACCCAAGGCCATTCCAGCAGCTGTAAGTGGAAGATTGGGGAATCAAACCCAGCTCTCCCAGATAAGAGTCCGCACACTTAACCACGACACCAAAAGGCAGAATATGGAGACCAAAGGGGGTGGTGGTGGTGGAGAGACAGTCCTGGGGAATTGCCAAAGTAAGTAACAGCTTTCCAAGACATGTCTGTCAATGTGTTTGCTGTGGAATTTCCTGTCCCTGTATTGGAGGATTTAATTCCACCTCCCCTACCCCCCCCCCCCTCCAAAATCCCACAATTTTCACATTAGGAAAATGTGAGGAACTCCAATCAGTGTTTTACCCTGGTCTCTCTTCACCTTAACTCATTTTTGCCTCCATCTTTCTTGGAGGCAGATCCAAAGGTACTTCTGCAGCATAAGGGACAAAAGGTGCCCTTAGGTTTACTGGGTTTGCAGAGGTGCTTCGGATAATGGCATTTTAGGAACAAATAATTGTCCAGGTGGGGAAGCTTGTTGGCCTAAAGTGGTAGAGCAAAGGTCCAGATGCACCTTTAAGGCCAACAAAAGTTTATGAACTTTCATGTGCAGGCAAACTTTCATAGATAGATAGATAGATAGATAGATAGATAGATAGATAGATAGATAGATAGATAGATAGATAGATAGATGTGAACTGTTTACTTCCTGCACACGAAAGCTCTTACCTTGAATAAATGTTTCTTTCTCTTTCTTTCTTTCTTTCTTTCTTTCTTTCTTTCTTTCTTTCTTTCTTTCTTTCTTTCTTTCTTTCTTTCTTTCTTTCTTTCTTTCTTTCTTTCTTTCTTTCTTTCTTTCTTTCTTTCTTTCTTTCTTTCTTTCTTCCTTCCTTCCTTCCTTCCTTCCTTCCTTCCTTCCTTCCTTCCTTTCTTTCTTTCTTTCTTTCTTTCTTTCTTTCTTTCTTTCTTTCTTTCTTTCTTTCTTTCTTTCTTTCTTTCTTTCTTTCTTTCTTTCTTTCTTTCTTTCTTCTCCCACCCTTCCAGTGAAACACGCTCAGGGCAGCTTACACCATAGAAAAAGGCAATCAACAGTTAAAACCAAACTAGAATAGATAAAATCTAAAATTACAGACTAACCGCTGGAAGCTAAAAATGACAAAATTCACAGGCATGGCCTATTGTCATAATTTCAGGCAGCGATTAAATTCTGGTGGTTAGCTGTACTCAAAGGTCGTCACAGTGTGGCGAGGTAGGCCATTGGTGGCGTTCTTATGGGTCAGTCCCGTTGCTGCAGATGTTACCATCATGTAAATGCCTGGCAGAAGAGTGCCGTCTCGCAAGCCCTGCGGAACTGTGAAAGCTCTCGCAGGGCCCTAACTTCCTCCGGCAACTCATTCGACCAGCTAGGGGCAGCAACAGAAAAGGCCCTGGCTCTTTTGAGCCTCGCTTCTCTGATGCTGGGGACTGTCAACAGGTTTTGAGACCCGGACCGAAGTGCTCGCTGGGGCATATGCAGGGAAAGGCGGTCCCTAAGGTATGCAGGATCCTAGTCATATAGGGCTTTAAAGGCAATGACCAGCACCTTGAAGCGAATCCAGTACCCTATCGGTAGCCAGTGCAGTGCTTTCCGCACAGGCTGAATGTGTTCCCATTGGCTCACGCTAACTCAGCTTTGAGGGAACTCTGTCCGCCACAAGGCTCAGCTCAGCCCAGCAATCCCCGAAGGCCAGACCAAGTGATCTTGAGGGCCATAAACGGCCCTCAGGATGGACATTCCCCACCCCTGCACTATATTATAGCAACGAGGGGGTCCGGGGGATGCAATTCAGAAGCAGCGGACTGAAGGTCGAGCAGAAGTACAAGTACTTGGGGGACTCTTTTAATTCCACCCATCTCTGGAAGAATCGAGGAGGACGAACGGAAGCGCATCACGTTCCAGCTGGCTAAAAGGTAAAAGTTCAGAAGTCCAGCGAGACAGATAGAGAGAGATTAGGAGAAAGACTGAGTGAGAGAGAGCGAACGGACGAAGATATCAGACCTCCACTTCGCTGACATTTAAAGGAATACGGTTTTGAATCATGCCTTTGGAATGCAGCGCTGACTTAAGAGCTGCGAGAGGGAAAGATGACAAAATGGAGGTTTCCAAGAGGCCAAGGCACTGCAGGCCATCTGAAAAACAAGACCCGGGGATGTTGAAAATGCCGCACATGGGAGGAAACCTGATGCCGGCGGCTTTCTCTGGAGTGGAGGACGAGTCTTGTAACATGCCAATACCGCTTATGTTCCAGCTCCCACTGATTTCAAGGGGAGATTTATAGGTTTCAGCTGGAGCCTGAAGACCCTTATTGTCCAGAGCTTTGCAGAACTCACACACAGTTATCTGTCCCTTCTAGGCTGAGGCCAAGAGCCACTGGGAGGAGTCAAAGAGAGCCACAGGCTAAGGCTTCATGCTGGGGTCGGGAGGGGGTGGAAATTCAGAAAGCCTGCACCCCAATGCAGGACAGAGATGCAGCAGATAACATCCAAGGGATTTGACTATAAAACAGCATCTTGGGTTGAAATGAAATCAAAAGAGTTTCCGGCTCAACGTTAGGAAGAACTTCCAGACAGAGCAGTTCCTCAGTGGCACAGGCTTCCTCGGGAGGTGGAGGGCTCTCCTTCCTCGGAGGTTTTTCAACAGAGGCTAGATGGCCATCCGACAGCAGGGCGGAGCCTGTGAATTTAGGGCGAGGTGTTTGTGAGTTATACTGCCCCGTGGCACAGAGTGGTAAAGCTGCGGTACTGCAGTCTGAACTCTCTGCTCACGACCTGAGTTCGATCCCGGCAGAAGCTGGTTTCAGGTAGCCGGCTCAGGATGACTCAGCCTTCCATCTTTCCGAGGTCGGTAAAATGAGTACCCAGCTTACTGGGGAGAAAGTGTAGATGACTGGGGAAGGCAATGGCAAACCACCCCATAAAAAAGTCTGCTGTGAAAACATGAAAGAAACGCCACCCCAGAGTCAGAAACAACTGGTGCTTGCACAGGGGACTACCTTTACCTTTTTATTTGTGAGTTACATCAGTTACTGACAGGGCTTTTTTTTTTTTGAGCAGGAATGCACAGGAACGCAGTTCCGGCTGGCTTGGTGTCAGGGGGTGTGGCCTAATATGTAAATGAGTTCCTGCTGGGCTTTTTCTACCAAAAAAGCCCTGGTTACTGATGTAACGAACACGGATTTGAGCGGACTTCGGAGGATGGTGGAAGACAGGAGGGCCGGGCGTGACTTTGTCCATGGGGTTGCAAAGAGTTGGACTCGACTGTGCGACTGAGCGACAACAAATTTGTGAGTTTCCTGCATTGTGTAGTGGGGCTGGACTAGATGACCCTGGGGGGTCCCTCCTAACTCTATGATTCTGTGATTCAGTACAGACTAAGGGTGTTCATCCAGATAGAGTCTGTGGCCTGAACAGACCTTACTTGTTAGCATAGGACAGGGGACCCCATTGAGGTGCCCGAGGGCACCGTGGCCCCTGGTGGTATCTTTCTTGGTTTCCACCAAACAATTAGAAAATGGGTGGGGCTGCTGCCCAGCAGAGCTTCTGATTGGTCACTGGAGATCTGATAGGCGTTGCCAATTAAAATAACAAGGTTCCAGTTCCAGGAGTACCTGCTAAGACAGCATGTGTTTTTATTGTCTCTCACATTCCTCTTTTCAGTGCATTTGTTAAAAAATTACACTTCTTCCCAAAATTTGGACTTCCTCCGTGTGTGGCTCTTCCTCTCGCGATGGCCATCTTGTGGTTGGCTCTACCTCCCCCGGCAACCCTTTGGTAGTGCGCGCACCACTCTGTGTCAGACTTAGAAGGTACCCATAGGCTCAAAACGGTTGAAGACTCCTACCACAGTTTGGACAGTTGCAGTTTCACATCACCTACTGCAGAGTCCTTTTAAGTGGAGATGTCAGGATTTGAACCTGGGACCTTCTCTCTCCCCATATAAGCCCCCCCCCCCGGGCTTTGAGGTCTGCTATACAACATCTTCTGGTGATCCCTGATCCTAAGGATGCTGACTGGCTTCAACGAGGGCAGGGCCTTTTCGGTCTGGGCCCCTACCTGGTGGAATGAGCTCCCGCTGGAGATCTGGGCCCTGCGGGATATATCCAGGGTTTTGCAGGGCCTACAAGATGGAGCTTTTCTGCCAGGCTTTTAACTGATCCAGTGGGCATCCTTTGAAAGTCATTGCTTCCCCCTAGCACTTTATCAACATGGTGCTTAAGTTGTGTTGACAGCTACCAGCCTACATACATGCTGTTGCGTGGTTGTTGCCAATGTTTGAATTGCTGTTTACTGTTGTTGCCTCTGATTTGATAATACCTGTTTTCTGAGGCTGTTTTAACTCTTGATATGGGGTTTAATTTTAGTGTTGTTTTATTGTTGTAAGCCACCTGCTTGTGGGATAGAGTGGGGTATAATCAAAAAGTTAAATTCAATTAAAATTAAATGTCAAGGGAGTCATTTTGGTGTAGTGGTTAAGTGCGCGGACTCTTATCTGGGAGAACCGTGTTTGATTCCCCGCTCCTCCACTTGCAGCTGCTGGAATGGCCTTGGTCAGCCATAGCTCTTGCAGAGTTGTCCTTGAAAGGGCAGCTTCTGGGAGAGCTCTCTCAGCCCCACCTACTTCACAGGTGTCTGTTGTGGGGGAGAAGGGAAAGGAGATTGTAAGCCTCTCTGAGACTCTGAGATTTAGAGTATAGGGCGGGATATAAATCCAATATCTTCAGTATCTTCAGATGCTCAGTCAAGGGAGCCATGGCCACTCCATAAGGCATCACAGCCCCTGCTGGGTTCTCTCCCTTCCAAAAATTCTTCCTCCCCAGGCACTGCCCCCCAATTTCCAGAAACTTTCCAGTCTGGAGTTGCAACCTTCAACCTTTTGTTTATGAGGAAGAGCCAATGCGGACTATCGAAACAGGAGCTCTGGCATCTAGCCAAGTGTGCAGTTTAAATCATAGTCGAATGTGTGTTTGAATGTACCATGAGAATGACCAGCCGCACTTCTGAAGCTGGCAACTCGCTTCTCTCTAACGCTTTCTGGTCTCCTATTTCCTCTGTGCAACCCTTTTTTGGACACCCCCACCCCCCACCTCAAGTCTCTCCCTACCCCAGCAGAATAGTCGGTTCCAGACATTGCCTGTCCCTCTACACAATTGGCAGGGCTCTTTTTGATAACAGGAACTCCTTTGCATATTAGACCACACCCCCTTGATGTAGCCAAGCCTCCAAGAGTTTATGGGGCTCTTCTTTCTCTAGGGTCTACTGTAAGCTCCAGGAAGATTGGCTACATCGAGGGGTGTGTGGCTTAATATGCAAAGGTGTTCCTGCTACAAAGGAAGCCCTGCCTCTGTGGAAATCAAACTTTGATCCTCTGGCCCTTATATGCTGAGCTGCTGTGAGCATTCTGTCTCATGCTCCTCTATGGATCTAGGTTCTGTGTGTGTCTCTGTGTGTGTGTGTGAGAGAGTGTGTGTGTGAGAGAGAGAGAGAGAGAGGTGCTATCAGGTCATTTCTGATTTATGGTGCCCCTATGAATTGAAGGCCTCCAAACTGTCCCATCATTCCCAGCCTTGCTCAGGTCTTCAAACTGTGGACTGCAGCCTCCTTAGACTGAGTCCATCCGTCTCCTGTTGGGTCTTCCTCTTCTTCCACTTTCCTCTCGTGATGTGGCCAAGATAGGGTGTCCAGCCTCCGGGTAGGACCTGGAGATCTTCTGCTTCGTTGTAATCAGTTGTCATCTCCAGCTGGCAGAGATCTGCTCCCCTGGAGACAATGGCTGCTTTGAAGGGTGGACTCTATGGCATTGGACCATGCTGAGGCCCCTCCCTCCCAAACCCCACCTTTTTCCAGATCCACCCCCAGAGACTCCAGGTATTTTCCAACACAGACTTGGGGAGGGACAGTGGCTTAGTGGTAGAGCATCTGCTTGGTAAGCAGAAGGTGGCTAGGTGGAGAGCATCTGTTTGGCAAGCAGGAGGTCCCAGGTTCATCCCTGGCATCTCCAACTTAAAAGGGTCCAGGCGGTAGATGATGGAGATGGGGGGATGGTGGCTCATTGGTAGACCATCTGCTTGGTAAGCAGGAGGTCCCAGGTTCAATCCCTGGCATCTCCAACTTAAAAGGGTCCAGGCGGTAGATGATGGAGATGGAGGGATGGTGGCTCATTGGTAGACCATCTGCTTGGTAAGCAGGAGGTCCCAGGTTCAATCCCTGGCATCTCCAACTAAAAAGGGTCCAGGCAAGTAGGTGTGAAAAACCTCAGCTTGAGACCCTGGAGAGCCGCTGCCAGTCTGAGTAGACAAGACTGACTTTGATAGACCGAGGGTCTGATTCAGTATAAAGCAACTTCATATGTTCATATGACCCTGGCAACCCAAGGCCAAAGTCTGATAGCCTCCTCCTTAGGGTTGCCAATCCCCAGGTGGGGGCAGGGGGGCCCTCCCCCTGTTTCAGGGTCATCAGAAAGCAGGGCAGGGGAAGAAAATGTCTGCCAATTTCCATAGGGAATAATTCAGAATTGATCTGCAGGTATCTGGGCCTCTGGGAAGACTGTGTTTTGAGGTAGAGGCAACCAAATTTGAAGCACAGCATCCGATGGCTCTCCTCAAAAGACCCTCCATGTTTCAAAAAGATTGGACTGCGGGGTCCAATTCTATGAACCCCTAAAGAAGGTGCCTCTATCCATTATTTCCAAGGAGAGAATGCATTTAAAAGAAGTGCGTTCCCTTTAAATGTGATGGCCAGAGCTCCCTTTGGAGTTCAGTTATGCTTGTCACAACCTTGCTCCTGGCTCCACCCCCGAAGCCTTCTGGCTCCACCCCAAAAGTCCCAGATATTTCTTGAATTGGACACGGCAAACCCTATCCCCCCTTGCCTTGAAAACCCTGGGTTCAATTCATTTGCAAAACCCAATCCCATTGCACAAGTTTTCTTCTCTGGATTTCATTGGATTATTCCCTGGGATCAGGGCTTTTTTGCTTGGCAGGAACTCCTTTGTATATCAGGCCACAGCCTCCTGATGTAGCCAATCCTCCAAGAGCTTACAGTAGGCCCTGTACAAAGAGCCCTGTAAGGAATTCTAGCAGGACCTCCTTTGCATATTAGGCCACACACCCCTGATGTAGCCAATCCTCCTGGAGCTTCCAGTAGGCCCTGTACTAAGAGTCCTGTAAGCTCTTGGAGGATTGGCTACATCAGGGGGGTGAGGCGTAATATGCAAAGGAGTTCCTGTTACAGGAAAAGCCCTGCCTGGGACTTTCATCTGGACTTCAACATGGTGCTTACAAAGGGTGTTTTTACACTGACAGTTTGTGACTGTCTATCACCGCATTGGAAACTCACCTTTTACATCACCTAACGTTCTCGCAACTGTTTTGCATCGTCGCTGCCCGAAGAATCTACATTCGTTTCGGTGAGATGAGTTTTGCTGCTGCTGCAACGTTTTTCTCCACACTAGTTTTGATCTGGTCTTTTCTCTACAGGAGTTTCAAGCTTGTATTGTAGAAGTTTTCGTGCGTTTTAAAAAGACTCCTCCAAAAGCCACCACTAGGTGCGGTAATTTGCATGAGAACTGACAGCACTTGAATTTTTTACATATCGTTGCTTGCCTCATCTAGTGATTTAAATTTGTATTGTTTTTGCAGTGTTGACACGATTTCCAAGCAATCGTATACATTTAACTTAGCACTGGTATTCCGGCTGCCCTCTGATCAGAGACATCCCCCCCCCCAATGGAAATGCTTAAATGTAAAAAGAATATAATTAAAGCGGAAAAAACAGTGACAGGCTATTTGAAGACTCTAAAACTTTGGATCAAACTGAATGTAAAAACACCCAATAGCTCTCAGAAGGGCAGGCAAAAGAGTTTGGATTCAGTGCGTTGGCAGCCGTCCATTGGAAGAGGAGCAATATTTGTGCAGAATCCAGTGACATAATGGAAGCTCTTTACTGGCCCATTTTGTCACCCTGAGCTGTTTTGGGAAGGAGGTGAGTTATTGGACCTTCCATTGAGTGACGGACCTCCTGTTTATTTTTCACAGAGTCGAAATATGTTTATCGAAGCGCGATGTGGGCAAAGAGCATTTTCTCCTAATGTCGCACAGAAGATTTGTCACAACTGGCTTCTTGTGTCCCCACAGCTATAATTAAACGAGGGGGGGGGGGCAATGTTAATTATAAACCCTATTTTGGGCCCTCCTTTGAAAGCAGCCCTCCATGATGCAAAATGTCACCCGAGGGGTCCTTCCGCAAACTTGCTCTCTATTTTTCATCGAGACAATATTTGGAATTTGTGGTGGACCGCGGAGGGGAAGCGGTCAACTTTCTCCAGCTCGCCCCCGAATCATGGCACTCGGGTTCCGTTGCTCCCAACCACTTGAAAAAAAGTGGACTTGGCAGGCTCCGAGTCAAACCAGGACAAAATACAGTACTCAGCACTCATTTTCAAAATGGAATCATAGGATCGTAGAGTTGGAAGGGACCTCCAGGGTCATCTAGTCCAACCCCCTGCACAATACAGGAAACCCACAAATACCAACCCCAAATTCACAGGATCTTCAGCACTGTCAGATGGCCATCTAGCCTCTGCTTAAAAACCTCCAAGGAAGGAGAGCCCACCACCTCCTGAGGAAGCCTGTTCCACTGAGGAACCGCTCTAACGGTCAGGAAGTTCTTCCTAACGTTGAGCCGGAAACTCTTTTGATTTAATTTCAACCTGTTGGTTCTGGTTCTACCTTCCGGAGCCACAGAAAACAATTCCACACTATCCTCTATATGACAGCCCTTCAAGTACTTGAAGATGGTGATCCTATCACCTCTCAGCCGCCTCCTCTCCAGGCTAAACATTCCCAGCTCCTTCAGCCTTTCCTCATAGGACTTGGGCTCCAGACCCCTCACGATCTTTGTCGCCCTCCTCTGGACCCGTTCCAGCTTGTGTATATCCTTCTTAAAATGTGGTGCCCAAAACTGAACACAGTGCTCCAGGTGAGGTCTTACCAGAGCAGAGTAAAGCGACACCATCACATCATGTGATCTGGACACTATACTTCTGTTGATACAGCCCAAAATTGCATTTGCCTTTTTAGCCACTGCATCACACTGTTGTCTCATGTTCAGCATATGATCCACTAAGAAGAAGAAGATTATGATGACATTGGATTTATATCCCGCCCTCCACTCCGAAGAGTCTCAGAGCGGCCTACAATCTCCTTTACCTTCCTCCCCCACAACAGACACCCTGTGAGGTGGGTGGGGCTGGAGAGAGCTCTCACAGCAGCTGCCCTTTCAAGGACAACCTCTGCCAGCGCTCTGGCTGACCCAAGGCCATTCCAGCAGGTGCAAGTGGAGGAGTGGGGAATCAAACCCAGTTCTCCCAGATAAGTCTGCCCACTTAACCACTACACCAAAATGGCTCTAAGACCCCTAGATCCTTTTTGGACATACGACTGCTAAGACAAGTCTCCCCCATCCTATAACTATGCATGGGATTTTTCCTACTGAAATGCAGAACTTTACATTTATCCCTGTTAAAATTCACTTTATTGGTTTTAGCCCAGTTTTCCAGCCTGTCAAGGTCATCCTGTATCCTGTTTCTGTCTTCTACTGTGTTTGCAACCCTTCCCAATTTAGTATCATCGGAAGCTGTGTTTGAAAGGGTGAAAGGGAGCCATGATCTGCTGCACCGGATGTTGGAGGTGGTTCTGCATCTCCCTTGTCTGTACCTTCTGAAAACTTAACCCTTCAGAGCAGGGCTTTTTTTTTTTTGTAGCTGAAATTCCTTTGCATATTTGGCCACACCCCCTTGATGTAGCCAATCCTCCAAGAGCTTACAGGGCTCTTAGGACGGGGCCTACTGTACGCTCCAGGAGGATTGGCTACATCAGTGGGGGTGTGGCCTAATAAGCAAAGGAGTTCCTGCCGCAAAAAAAGGCACTGTTTCAGAGCATCTTCCATGCGATTGCTTCCATAAACCTAACCACTTCTTTGGTTGGCAGAAGGACATGAATGTAGACATATTCGGGAAGGGGAAGTTCATAGGAGAGAGACTAGAAAGCCCACTAATCCAGGAGAGAGGGGTGTTACACTACTATGCGGATGCACCAGTTTCTATACAAAGGAAACCGTTTGCTATGCACACAGTTCTGAGAATCTTTTGCTCCCCAAGAGATGTAAGAACATAATAAGAACATAAGAGAAGCCATGTTAGATCAGGCCAATGGCCCACCCAGTCCAACACTCTGTGTCACACAGTGGCAATTTTTTTTTGTGGCTAATAGCCACTGATGGACCTCTGCTCCATATTTTTATCTAAACCCCTCTTGAAGGTGGCCATGCTTGTGGCCGCCACCACCTCCTGTGGCAGTGAATTCCACATGTTAATCACCCTTTGGGTGAAGAAGTACTTCCTTTTATCCGTTTTAACCTGTCTGCTCAGCAATTTCATCGAATGCCCACGAGTTCTTGTATTGTGAGAAAGGGAGAAAAGTACCTCTTTCTCTACTTTCTCCATCCCATGCATAATCTTGTAAACCTCTATCATGTCACCCCGCAGTCGACGTTTCTCCAAGCTAAAGAGTCCCAAGCGTTTCAACCTTTCTTCATAGGGAAAGTGTTCCAGCCCTTTAATCATTCTAGTTGCCCTTTTCTGGACTTTCCCCAATGCTATAATATCCTTTTTGAGGTGCGGCGACCAGAACTGCACACAGTACTCCAAATGAGACCGCACCATCGATTTATACAGGGGCATTATGATACTGGCTGATTTGTTTTCAATTCCCTTCCTAATAATTCCCAGCATGGCGTTGGCCTTTTTTATTGCAATCGCACACTGTCTTGACATTTTCAGTGAGTTCTCTACCACGACCCCAAGATCTCTCTCTTGTCCGGAGCACAGATAAAAAAGTATTAGTTTCAAGTTCCTCTGGACAAGGTCTATAGAATTTCATCACTCAGTTCCAGGGAGCTCAAAGGTTGAACTTTGTCCTTTTTTTCTAGAGATGTATGCAGAAATGTTACTCTGATGTGGATCGTTCTCTTTCTTTAAAAATGATTAAAAACAGTTTAATATCATCATGATCTCTTGTTCAGAGCTATTGCTGTATTTTGATGGCATTACAAGCCGTTTCAAGCTTTGCTCCTGTCTGTATAGTTCATGTGCAGCCGCAGATAACAAAAAATAGATCAGGCAAGTAGGTTAGAGAGCTCTCCCAAGCGACTAAGGGCAACCATTAGAGGAAGTGCTTTCTGTGCCCAGGAATGCCACTGGCACCATTCTACTGGTGTGAACATGAGCTAAGTATTCTGGTTGGATGAGGTCCCTATCAGGCAGATATCTGCTGTCTGTCACCACATATTGCCCCTCCCACTCACCACCCCAAGGAAATGTGACGTTCAAGATGGCATGGGGAACTGGAAGCAGAATGCAGCCACAGATATGCAGCAACGTTGACAATTTTTTAAAGTCATCTGGATCTTTTCCAAAAGCCATATGGAAAAGCTACCGTTTCTGAGGTTAACAAATGGCCTGTGTAGATGTTGTCGCTTTCTGAATTCGCCTCCCTGCAGTTTTCCACACAGGATGTGTTGTAGATGAGACCACTGTAGCAGCACAAGAGAGGTTTCTGGAAGTTTAACAGATCTTGCGGTCGTATCTGGGCCGCGACAGCATTTCTGCAGGTCTCCAGCTTGCAATTATTGTTAACTTTCTTGCAGGCTTCCCCCTCCTCTTTTTAAACAAAAAAAAAAGTTAAAGCAAGAATTAAATGAAACCCCTGGAGATACGAATTTCATTTCCAAGGGGGTCTTGGCAGCACCGTGGCAACTGTGGCTTGCAAAATGGGCGGACGGAGCATGTCTTGCCTGGGCTGCATAAAACCAAAGGCAGACACGGGTGGGTGCTGAGTGGAGGTAAATGCTGTCAGGAACCCAGTAAAAACGCCGTGTGCTATGCGGCCGAAGGACCACACAGTGACACAGAACTCGTTTTTGAAAATTGCACAATGCACTTTTTTTAAAAAAATAAACTGCCCGCTTGCGTGGACTCCGAAGACCCCGGTTCTGTGCTTTTTCGTATTCGTGGACTATTGTGCCCATAAAGTGCTATTCCCAGTCCCTCGCTGGGTGTTTTTTAGCATCCAAATACTAAACGCATTGTTTTCCCTCGCCTCGGTAACGTTAGCCATAAAAAAGGGCTGCGGTGCTGAGTCTAACGAGGCCCCACGCTGAGGGCAATTAAACCTACTGTTTCCAATCAGGTTTAATGCGAGGATAAAGTGAACGGTCCCTGAGATTTGAGAGGAGGATAATTTGTCAGTAATAATAAGTGTAGACAAACAGGATGTACTCCAGTGCATGGAGCCTGATTGGAACCAAATGTGGCTCTTAGGGGTCTTCTCAAAGCTCCACGCAAGGAACCAATGGGCCGGTAGCAAATGCGTGTTTACGTGTTCCTAGATATACACACACATATATATTTGCATGCTTTGTATCCAATTTCCAACTCAAGCAAGGAAACAAAATTATGTAGGAGCGGCGAGACTTTTGGGGGTTGCTTTGCCATTATCCGGCTGCAGGTCTTTTTTTTCGTTTTCTCAGAAATGGAAAGGCAACCTAACAAGGAAGGAACATGCAATCCAGAATTTGAATCGATGTCTACAAGGGAGCACACAAAGTAACTCACGGTAAACTTGTCCCAGCAGGGCTTGGATATGAATCTGGGAAATGGGTTGCCTCTGCCACTGGTTCATTGGGGAGCCTTTGTCAAATCCCTCTCCCTAAAATGCAGTCAGACTTCAGACATAAATTCCAGATTATTTGTGAACAGAAGCAGAAGAAGATATTGGATTTATATCCCACTCTCCACTCTGAATCTCCTTTACTTTCCTCCCCCACAACAGACACCCTGTGAGGTGGGTGGGACTGAGAGAGCTCTCCCAGAAGCTGCCCTTTCAAGGACAACTCTGCGAGAGCCATGGCTGACCCAAGGCCATTCCAGCAGCTGCAAGTGGAGGAGCGGGGAATCAAACCCGGTTCTTCCAGATAAGCGTCCAAGCACTTAACCACTACACCAAATTGGCTAGTTGACTCTTGGGCTTGCGTCTCTGTTCCCCAGAAATAAGACTGAAGACTTGCAGATCTAAATCCGAAAGTTCTTTCCCCTTCTCCTTTATAACATCTAGCTGAATGAAGAGTTCTGGAAAACTGAAACATTTGCACACTGCTCTCATTTCGCTTGGTTTTAGGGCATCTGCTCCAGGTTTGGAAATTCCTGAAGATTTTGGGGGAAGCTTGGAGAGGGCTGGGGGAGCTCAGCAGGTGTGTCAAGTCCAGGAGTCCCCACCCCGAAGCTGCCATTTCTTCCCAGGGGAACTGATCTCTGTTGCCTGTAGGTCCATTGTAATTCTGGGAGACCTCCATTGGGCAGCTGGCACCCCTAAGCTGGTCTTGTTAAAAATTAAGATGTGGCTTTTATTTTTGGATTGTTCTTTTTTGAATTTTAAATAGTTTATTAAAATTTAAAAAGAAGAGGAAGAAGATAGTGGATTTATATCCCGCCCCCCACTACGAAGAGTCTCAGAGCGGCTCACAATCTCCTTTCCCTTCCTCCCCCACAACAGACATCCTGTGAGGTAGATGAAGATATTGGATTTATATCCCGCCCTCCACTCCAAAGAGTCTCAGAGCGGCTCACAATCTCCTTTCCCTTCCTCCCCCACAACAAACACCCTGTGAGGTGGGTGGGGCTGAGAGGACTCTCACAGCAGCTGCCCTTTCAAGGACAACCTCTGCCAGAGCTATGGCTGACCCAAGGCCATTCCAGCAGCTGCAAGTGGAGGAGTGGGGAAGCAAACCCGGTTCTCCCAGATAAGAGTCCAAACACTTAACCACTACACCAAACTGGCTCTTTCAACCACCCTTTCAAGGACAACCTCTGCCAGAGCTATGGCTGACCCAAGGCCATTCCAGGAGCTGCAAGTGGAGGAGCAGGGAATCAAACCCGGTTCTCCCAGATAAGAGTCCGCACACTTAACTACTACACCAAACTGGCTCTTTCAACCACCCTTTCAAGGACAACCTCTGCCAGAGCTCTGGCTGACCCAAGGCCATTCCAGCAGCTGCAAGTGGAGGAGTGGGGAAGCAAACCCGGTTCTCCCAGATAAGAGTCCGCACACTTAACCACTACACCAAACTGGCTCTTTCAACCACCCTTTCAAGGACAACTCCTGCGAGAGCTATAGCTGACCCAAGGCCATTCCAGCAGCTGCAAGTGGAGGAGTGGGGAAGCAAACCCGGTTCTCCCAGATAAGAGAGCTCTGGCTGACCCAAGGCCATTCCAGCAGCTGCAAGTGGAGGAGTGGGGAAGCAAACCCGGTTCTCCCAGATAAGAGAGCTCTGGCTGACCCAAGGCCATTCCAGCAGCTGCAAGTGGAGGAGTGGGGAAGCAAACCCGGTTCTCCCAGATAAGAGAGCTCTGGCTGACCCAAGGCCATTCCAGCAGCTGCAAGTGGAGGAGTGGGGAAGCAAACCCGGCTGTCCCAGATAAGAGTCCGCACACTTAACCACTACACCAAACTGGCTCTTTCAGCCACCCTTTCAAGGACAACCTGTGCCAGAGCTATGGCTGACCCAAGGCCATTCCAGCAGGTGCAAGTGGAGGAGTGGGGAATCAAACCCGGTTCTCCCAGATAAGAGTCCGCACACTTAACCACTACACAGAACTGGCTCTCCTTCACCAAACTGGCTGTCCTTCACCAAACCAATGCATAACCCCCCCCCCCTCAAAATTACAGAGCAAAACCACGAGACCAGCACGGATCAGGGGGAGGAAGGGGAAAGAGGCAGTGGTGGTGGCCTTTCAGCTCTTTCAGCAGCTCACTCGACCTTCCCGCTGCTGCTGCTGCCCCCTCAACCCTGCACTGATCGTGATCGTGCCGGAGGGCCAGCATAAGAGCAGCAAGCCTCCGGTGCCATTTTACCTGCCAATCACTTGATCTGCAGGGGGCTTTAAAGAGCCTGGGAAATGCGGCGCTCCACTACCCCTTTCCAGGCACTGAAATGGTGGGGAAGGGAGGGAGGGAGGAGGAGGTGCCACAGAGCGTAGGCAAAGGAGTCATTTGCCTAAGGGGAGGGTGGGAGACTTTAAGCAGACTTCGGAAGGATGGTGGAAGACAGGAGGGCCTGGCATGGCTTTGTCCATGGGGTCATAAAGGGTCGGACTTGACTGTGTGACTGAACAACAAAAAGGGTGGGGGGAGCTGAATTTGGCCCTTGGCAAATGCCTAATTTGCCTAGTGGACAGGCCAGCCCCGTATCTGGGAGAACCAGGTTTGATTCCCCTCTCCTCCCCTTGCAGCTGCTGGAATGGCCTTGGGTCAGCCATAGCTCTCGTAGGAGTTGTCCTTGGAAGGGCAGCTTCTGTCAGAGCCCTCTCAGCCACACCTACCTCACAGGGTGTCTGTTGTGGAAGAGGAAGGTAAAGCAGATTGTAAGTCACTCTGAGATTCAGAGTGAAGGGCAGGGTATAAAGCCAATATCATCTTCTTCTGCTCCATGGAAGGCCACATGCAGGGAGTGAGAGGACAAAGAGCGAGAGAGGAGGAGCTTCCAGTTAAGACAAACAAAGGCAGTTTGGTGTAGTGGTTAAGTGTGCGGACTCTTATCTGGGAGAACCGGGTTTGATTCCCCACTCCTCCACTTGCACCTGCTGGAATGGCCTTGGGTCAGCCATAGCTCTGGCAGAGGTTGTCCTTGAAAGGGCAGCTGCTGGGAGAGCCCTCTCCAGCCCCACCCACCTCACAGGGTGTCTGTTGTGGGGGAGGAAGGTAAAGGAGATTGTGAGCCGCTCTGAGACTCTTCGGAGTGGAGGGCGGGATATAAATCCAATATCTTCTTCTTCTTCTTCTTCTTCTTCTTCTTCTTCTTCTTCTATTCAAGGAGATACCACCCATATACACACAAATGTAGTGCCCCCTAATGTCCAGGTGTGCTGAGTCATTCACTCCAACACATAGCTCTCACAGAACTGTCCTTGAAAGGGCAGCTGCTACAAGAGCTCTCTCAGCCCCATCCACCTCACAGAGCGTCTGTTGTGGGGGAGGAAGGGAAAGGAGACTGTAAACCGGAGGGCCATCATAAATTCTGAAATCCAGAGGTACAGAACGGGGTATAAATCCAATATATTCATCTTAAAGAGCAGAGTGGGGTTTGGAACTTGGGTTTCCCAGACCCTAGTCTGACCCTTTAACTATCACACCACACTGGCTCTCCTATTCCACAATAGAAATTAATTTTTATGATGGCAGTGTGGGATTAAGGCAACCATTTGACTGGCAAGCCATGTTGCAAGCTGAGGAAATAAGAGGTAGAAGCTCTGTAAACCAGGAGTTTTCGTTCTTCTTGGCTGGCAAAGCATTTCTGTAAGCCAGCGTGCAGCACAACTAACAGAGCGGCAAAATGACTAATTAACCAAATGCAAGGATGGAGAAAGAATGCATGCTACCGGGTGGTAGTGGTTCTAATTCCCCACAGCGACACACAAGAGCTCAAGACGGTGAGTGTGGATTAGCTATAAAGTTAAGGAGTAGGCTAGTAAATTCCTCCAGTTTGGTGTAGTGGTTAAGTGTGCGGACTCTTATCTGGGAGAACCGGGTTTGATTCCCCGCTCCTCCCATACATTCCCATGACTTTACATACCAACTCACTGCCCATTTTCTCTATATTTAAAGATGGCTTGCCATTCCAGTTTTGTCTGATGAAGCCTGCTTAAGAGCATTTATTTATTTATTTCATTCGATTATATCCCGCCCTACCCCACCGAAGCGGGCTCAGGGCGGCTTACAACATAAAACTCTAACAATAAATCAGTTTAAAATACATTAATAATTTATACAGTAAAATACATAAAAACACATTTATCAATATACCATGCTACATCTTCCCTAAAAGTCGGTTCTTCAAGTATTCCAATGTTCAGATATGCTGATGTTCACGAATTTGGATATTCAGATATCAGTCAGTTGTATGCCAACCGGAAGAGGGTTGTCTTACAGGCCCTGCGGAACTGTCCGAGATTCCGCAGGGCCCTCACCTCCTCCGGGAGCTGGTTCCACCAACAGGGGGCTGCAATCGAAAAGGCCCTGTCCCTAGTTGCTTTCAGACGGGCCTCCTTTGGCCCAGGGATTGTAAGGAGGTTCTGAGACCCCGATCTCAGCACTCTCTGGGGAACATGTGGGGAGAGACGGTCCCTAAGGTAGGCAGGTTCTAGCATACGAAAGTTGACATACTGAATAAAATTTAGTTGGTCTTAAAGGGCTACTTGTCTACTGCTTTGTTCTATTGCTTCAGACCAACACGGCTGTCCACTTGGATCTTTGCCCTAGCATAATTCCGCTAATGCAGCTGATACCTCTTCCATGCTCCTTGCTGACTTCTGTCACTCCCCACCTCTGTCCCCATTTGCCAAGGGCAAATGCACCAAAGGGGGGGGGCATGCAAGACTTCTGTTTACGGGCTCATGGGGGGGGGGTTTCAAAGCCCTCCAAAGCAGCAATTCTCCCCCCCCCCCCAAGCTTTGGAAACCAAGTCATCAGTTATTCTGTCGGCTGCAAAGCAAGTGCGGTAGCAAACAGAGAGTGATACCAAATGGAGCCCTGGGGTGTGTGTGCTGAATCCTCCTGCAATTAACATCAGGGATTCAAAAGGGCAGACTGCCCACTGTGGAATTTGGGGGTGTCGTGAGCTGTGGCATTTGTCCTTCTTGATTGAAATCCTTCCTAATGGATTGGAAGAAGAAGACTGAAGAAGAAGACTGCAGATTTATACCACCCACCCTTCTCTCTGAATCAGAGACTCAGAGCGGCTTACAATCTCCTGTATCTTCTCCCCCCCACAACAGACACCCTGTGAGGTGGGTGGGGCTGAGAGGGCTCTCACAGCAGCTGGCATTACAAGGACAACTCCTGCAATAGCTATGTCTGACCCAAGGCCATGCTAGCAGGTGCAAGTGGAGGAGTGGGGAATCAAACCTGGTTCTCCCAGATAAGAGTCTGCACACTTAACCATTACACCAAACTGGCTCTCCTATATCTCCTTCCCCCTCCTATAATCTCCCATATCTTCTTCCCCCACAACAGATACCTGTGAGGTGGGTGGGGCTGAGAGAGCACTCACAGCAGCTGCTCTTTCAAAGGCCACCTCTGCGAGATTCATGGCTGTCCCAAGGCCCTTCCAGCAACTGCAAGTGGAGGTGGGGAATCAAACCTGGTTCTCTCGGATAAGAGTCCGCACAGTTAATCACTATACCCAGACCATGAATTCAGCAGGAGCTAACAGGAGCAGAGCTCCTGAACCTTTCTGAGGGTTCCCCCTCCTTCTCCCCACCTACAGTACCTACCTTGCCCATTGAATAGTAGATGCAGCTGCATAACAATCCCTGGATGAGTTCCACCATTTTCCTACAAAACTGGCTCTCAAAAACTGACTGCACCAAACTGGCTCTCAAAAACTGGACTCTTTAAGCAGTTATGACCAGGGCTTTTTTTGTAGAAAAAGCCCAGCAGGAACTCATTGCATATTAGACCATACTCCCTGACACCACCATGGTTTCACACAGAATTTTTTGGTAGAAAAAGTCAAACAGGAACTCATTTGCATATTAGGCCACAAGGCAGCCGGAACTGGCACCAAGCCAGTCGGAACTGCGTTCCTGTGCGTTCCTGTTTTTAAAAAAAGCCCTGGTGAAGACTATAATAATAATATAATAATAATAATAATAATAATAATAATAATAATAATAATAATAATAATAATAATAATAATAATAATAGATTTTATTTATATCCCGCCCTCCCCGCCTAGGCGGCTCAGGGCAGCTAACAACATTTCACACGATTAACATAAATAGATAAAACTTTAAATGTAACAATTAAAAAGAAATTAAACATAAAAACCAGTTAATTAAGTTAAGATACATAATTCAAATTACATTAAATATATCTGGCAGCAATAAAATTGTTTGGCGCTGGTTCTGCCAGTTTAGATAGTTCCGTGATCGTATTATAGATGGCGGTTCTTTATTCTTTGCAACTCAGCAGTCGATATCAGCATAGGCTTGTCTGAAAAGGGCGGTCTTGCAGGCCCTGCGGAACTGGTCGAGGTTCCGCAGGGCCCGCACTTCCTCCGGAAGTTGGTTCCACAGTGCCAGAGCCGCAGCTGAAAAGGCCCGTGTTCTGGTGTTTTGGAGTTTGACCTCTCTCGGCCCAGGGATGGTCACTTTATTTTTACCCATTGACCTCAGTGCCCTCTGGGGTTCATATGGGGAGAGACGGTCCCTTAGGTAGGCTGGTCCTCGGCCATATAGGGCTTTAAAGGTAATAACCAACACTTTGTACTGGACTCGGTAGGTAATTGGCAGCCAGTGCAGTCCGCGCAGCCCCGGCCGTATGTGCTCCCATTTCGAGAGCCCCAATAGTAGCCTGGCCGACGACTAAATAGCAATAACAGAATAACAGAAGACTAAATAGCAATAACAGAATAACAGAAGACTAAATAGCGATAACAGAATAATAGAAGACTAAATAGCAATAACAGAATAACAGAAGACTAAATAGCGATAACAGAATAACAGAAGACTAAATAGCGATAACAATTCCCCAGAAGTTTCACAGTTCCATCAAAGGAGCCCCAATGAACACGTCGACTTGATTCTTCCCGCTTCGAATCTTCTTCTAGCACAGGGGGCTCCAACCACATATCTCAACCAAAGGCAAAATCAAAGTGTTTCTGATGCATCAATCAGCCTTGAGCCTTTTGGAGTGTAGTGCCGTTTTGAAATCTTACCGGAGACTTTCTGTCCCATTTGCCCATCGGGAATTCTATGTGCAGTCTTTGGACGCACTGAAAAAGAACTTTGTGGGTTTTGCAGCTTTTTGCAACTTATGGATGCATCAGAATTGCTTTGATATTTTTTTTCTGAGCTTTTGCCTTTGGTGGAGAGCCCCCTATGCTAGAAGAGGATTTGAAGCAGGCAGAATCAAGCCGACATTCTGCTCATTGGGACTCCTTTGATGGGACTGTGAAACTTCGGGGGAATTGTTATTGCTGCTTAGTCTTCTATTGAACATATTTGTATGATTTTGTTTCAAGGCATTCTTAGTTATTTGGTCACTGTAACTTCGGTTGTGCTGTCTTTGTCCATATGCTAATAGCATCCATCCTGCTCCAAATTCCTCTCCTTGGGGGTTCAGGGAGAAAAAATGGCAACTTTGGAGGGGAGCCTGCATGGCAGCATCCTCTTCTTGCAGCTTTCCTCAAATTCGATCCTTTCCAAGCTCCACCCAAAATCTCCAGGAATTTCCTAACCTGGAGTTGGCAAAGATTAAACCATCTACATTGTACAGAGCAATTATATAAGTTTAAAAATTTAGTAGATAAATCTATTCTAAAAAGGCATAGTTATTAAGTCAGCAAACCTCAGCAGGCACTTAAAAATATATCTAAACGAGCAGTAAATTATAGTTCCCTATTGTTTACGTAATATAAAATACATTCAAATAATATATATTATTATGGGATACTACTTATCTAGGGTTAGCCATATCTAACCAGATTTTCCTCCTAATAATAGCCACCCAGCCATATTTTGTCACTCTAAAGGTAATTTCCCTGTTCCTATTGGTTAACATTTGTATGATATATCTTATTGCTTTTATTGTGTTGCTGTATCCTTCTCATATTTTAATCTGACTGAAACATATATTTATATGGACAGGTAGGATGTATGCTGTTCCCAAGCCTCATTCCCTTTGCTAGCACTTACTCAAGTGTAAATGTCTATGGGAATGCAGCGTCTACCGACAAAAAAATAAAAGCTATTTTTTATTGTCAATGTTAGCTTCCAGTTCCAATCCAATCCAATCCAATCCAATCCAATCCAATCCAATCCAATCCAATCCAAATACCTTTATTGGCATAGAAATAAAAAATGCAGCATAGCAAATTTACATAGAGTTTCAGCTATAAAACCAGTCAAACATCAAGCAGAGGAGCTAGCCTTTTGCTCCTTGATTGTTGTGGCAGCCAAAAGGTACTTTACAACTAGGCTTGTCGATGTGGGAACCAACAAATGAAAAGCTATTTTCTGTTGTCAATATTAGCTTTCAGTTCTGAATGATGATGGAACCAAATCTCATTTTTTTTTGCTGAAGTTTTATGTATTATTTTTCATTTTTATCATGTCAAATAGAAAAATACAACAATATCCATCTAAAATATAACCATCTCATTGGTATGATTTGTACAACTAAAGCAATATTTCCTCACAATTGTTTAAACTTCGGAATTAATTCAGCCTTTAGAATTAATTTTCTTCTTCCTTCTGTACATGCTGGTTTTAACGTATTAAACTCAGAGAAATCAAAACACTCTGACTCGTGCAACCACTGTTCTATCAAAAGAAAAAAAAATACTCATTTTCTCATTCTGTGCCAACAACATTTTTACCACTCTTCATAAAATAAATGTTCATTTACTCTCCCACATGGATTCTGTTTTTATTTTCAGCGCTCCTAATAAAATTATGGATCTTCGAGTTCCTCTCAGTATCACATTTCTTTCGGGGATCTTGAAATGGAATGAAAATTAGTAGTTATTTTGCAAACCAGATTAAGCAAATTAAACCAGAAAGGTTCACTTATCAACAATGGTTTGTTAGAATAATTATTCATTTACTTGTTTCATTTATACGCCACCTTCTCCCTAACGTGGATTCAGAGCCTTTTACATTATTTCCCTTTCCTCCATTTTATCCTCACAACGACCCTGTGAGGTAGCTTTGTCTGAGAGGGTGTGACTGGTCCAAGGTCACCCAGCAAGCTTCCATGGCAGAGTGGGAATTCCAACCTGTGTCTTAAGAACATAAGAGAAGCCATGTTGGATCAGGCCAATGGCCCATCCAGTCTAACATTCTGTGTCACACAGTGGCCACAAAAAAAAAAAAAACACCAAATGCCATCAGGAGGTCCACAAGTGGGGCTAGAAATCCTTCCACTGTGCCCCTCTCCTGAAGCACCAAGAATACAGAAACATCACTGCCCCAGACAGAGAGTTCTAACAATATGCTGTGGCTAATAGCCACTGATGGACCTCTGCTCCATATGTTTATCCAATTCCATCTTGAAGCTGGCTATGCTTGTAGCCGCCACCACCTCCTGTGGCAGTGAATTCCACATGTTAATCACCCTTTGGGTGAAGAAGTACTTCCTTTTATCCGTTCTAACCCGATTGCTCAGCAATTACATTGAATGTCCACGAGTTCTCGTATTGTGAGAAAGGGAGAAAAGTACTTCTTTCTCTACCTTCTCTATCCCATGCATAATCTTGTAAACCTCTATCATGTCACCCCGCAGTCAACGTTTCTCCAAGCTAAAGAGCCCCAAGCGTTTTAACCTTTCTTCATAGGGAAAGTGTTCCAACCCTTTAATCATTCCAGTTGCCCTTTTCTGTACTTTTTCCAATGCTATAATATCTTTTTTTGGATCATGGTCTATCCCACTAAACACTACTCCATGCTGGCATATCTATTGCAGGGTATTAAAGTGTTAAGTCTACTTTAACTGGATTGAATATGTTATGCCTCTCTAAAGTTCAACTCCATTGTGACATCTGAGTGTGTGTGTAAGAAGGAAGTTATATCTCATAAAATGTATATGACAAGATGGACGCAGGTTAGGGTGCCGGATGTTATGAAGCTTGCGTTTTCATGGGGGAATTGTTCCCTTGTGAACATTTTTATTGAAAGAGGCACAATATTTGATCACGTTAATATCGTCTTGTCTCCCTAAAATATGGATCTGTTGCTTCTTAGTGCAAGGAGCCGATGAGAAAGCATTGAGCGGCAATCAGAAAGACAGTTAATCTGTTTTGCAATGGGATGTATAGGGGGAATTGAAAAAGCAGTAAAACCTAAAATTAGACTAAATTGGAAAAAAAATGGAGAGCTTAAAACTATCAAGATTTCCTTGTGTCATACAGGATACGCTGGGTGGGGGTGGATGGGTTATTAGGAATAATAAACCTCAGTTTTTATAAGGAGAAGGTGTCTTGGGGGTACTAGAGGCACAACTGTCAAATGTATCACACATACAACCAAAGGAGCAGGGAATTCTGTCAAGTGTTCAAAGGAGTTATTTGTCCAGTCTCGTAAAGGTAATTGCCCCATTTTGACAGCAATCTGTTTTCCTAGTTTGCAAAACGCAGGGCACTTTCTTTCAAACCACAACGCCTTTTTAACAAAGCGGCACTGGCCATCTCATTCCTTTCTCCTCCTTCCACACAGCTAACTTTCATAATACATATATATATATATTTAAAATGTGTTAACGACAGCACTTTAAGCTCAGGCTTCGAAGAGAAATTTGGAAACCTCTTTCACTCATAAGCATTTTTGTTACCTTGAAGGAAAAAATGAATTCTGTAGGGATCAAGGGGAAGTAAAATGATCCATAGAGAAGGAAAGGGTGGGGGGAAAAACGCTTTTAACTAAAGAAACCTATTTAAAGATCTTGGAGGTTGTGGGCAGGGGGCACAGAGAAGTAGGTAGGGGATGAACTGCCTTTGGGGGATTGTTTTGATTTAAATTTATTTTGGGATAAAATAAACATTCTCCTCTGGAGTTTCGGGTTTTCTGTAGTGCAAAAAAAGGTGACAGTGAAGAATTTGAATTAGCATGTGGTAGGTCTAATGTATGAAAGGGCTTTTGCCAGGGGGGACCAAATCCCTACAGAGCTCTAAACTGGCTGCATATTTTTAAATATGACAATTTAAGAGGAGTTTGATTCTTTTCAGATAAATCTTATAGTGATCCAACAAGCAAAAGATCTATCTATCTATCTATCTATCTATCTATCTATCTATCTATCTATCTATCTATCTATCTATCTATCTATCTATCTATCTATCTATCTATCTATCTATCTATCTATCCATCCATCGATCTATCTATCTATCCATCTACCTACCTACCTACCTACAAGGGTGGCCAAACTTACTTAACGTGAGAGCCACATAGAATATAGAACGTAAGAGAACATAGAATATAGATGTTTGAGAGCCATAAGACAGGAAGGAAGGCAAGCAGGAAGGCAAGGGAGGAGGGAAGGAAAGGTGGAAAGAAAGCAACTTTAACTTTAAATGCATACTACCAGGCTGCTAGCTGGCTTGGCTTGGAGAAGTGATTTGAAGAGAGAAATGCCTTCTCCAAGCCAGTCAATGGGGCAGCAGGGGCTTTGAGAGCCGCACAATATGTGTGAAAGAGCCACCTGGGGCTCCCGAGCCACGGTTTGGCCAGCTCTGTTATACCTTCTATTATCTATCTATTAATTATCTCTCTGCCTGTCTGTCTTGTTCCTCCTCATTTATAGATAGCTTCCTGTCTTCCACAACTCTCAGACAGGAATGAAACTGACTCGATGGAGGGATTTTCTGGTCCGCTTCAAGATTGAAATACAAATGAAAAGGAAGGGGAACTTGTTGAAAAACCCTGTTTGGACACCAACCATTTATTCATTAACTAACAGCACTCGCCATGTGTACGTTCTGTAAGCATAAGAGGAGATTTCTGCAAAAATAGATGACTAACTGCTACGAAGCTGTGGTCAGGAACAAACAAAAGGGGGCTGGGTGGGGAAGAGCGGGGAGAAATGTAGTCACACCTACGTAGGCTTTGCTTCAGCAGAGGATTAGAGAAAAGAATACAGGTGCTCTGGAAGGCAGTGCCATATCTAAAGGGCATCAAAGGAACATGGATGAAAATTATTACAGTGTGTGTCCGAGGAGGACGGCAGAATCAAAGGCGTGAAGGAGACAAAATGCCGTGGTTGTGCGGTAGAACGTCTGCTTGGCAAGCAGAAGGTCACAAATCCAATCTCCCAGCTTCTCTAGATAAAGGGATCAGGTAGTAGGTGGCGGGAAAGACATTGTGGAATCTCTGCCAGTTAGAGGACACAATATCGACCATGGTAGACCAATGGTCTGAGTCTATTATTTATTTCATTCATTTGTACTGTGCCTTTCTCGCCAATGGGGACTCAGTAGGGCTTCCTTTGTTCTCTTTTCCATTTTATCCTCAGAACAGCCTTGTGAGGTAGGTGAGGCTGAGGGAGTATGACTAGCCCACGGTCACCCAGCAAGCTTCCAAGGTGCAAGTAGGGATTCGAACCCACATCTCTCCAGATGCTAGTCTGACACTCTTAACCACCGCACCACACTGGCTTCATGGGCTCAAGGAAAAAGGGCACGGAGCTACTCTTGAGCATATGAAGCTGCCTTATCCTGAATCTGACCCTTGGTTTATTGAAATCCGTGCTATCTACTCAGACGGGCAGCAGCTCTCCAGGGTTTCAGGCAGAGGTCTTTTACATCACCTCCTGCCTGGTCCTTCAACTGGAGATGTCGGGGATCGAACCTGGGACTTTCTGCATGCCAAGCAGATGCTTTACCACTGAGCCATGGCCCTTCTTCTTTAACTTCTGTCCCTTTAGACTCTGATCAGCATAATGAAACAGTATAGGTTAGAGCACCAGATGAGAATTTGGGAAATCTGGGCTCAGATTCCCACTCTGCCATGGATACAATGCAAGAACTCGTGGTTATTCCATGAAATTTCTGAGCAGTTGGGTTTGAGCGGATAAAAAGAAGTAGTTCTTCACCCAAACGGTGACTAACCCATGGAATTCACTGCCACAGGAGGTGGTGGCAGCTACAAGCATAGACAGCTTCAAGAGGGGATTGGAGAAATATCTGGAGCAGAGGTGCATCAGTGGCTATTAGCTACAAGGTATAGATGGAACTCTCTGTCTGGGGCAGTGATGCTGTGTATTCTTGGTGCTTGGGGGGGGCAACAGTGGGAGGGCTTCTAGTGTCCTGGCCCCACTGGTGGACCTCCTGATGTCACCTGGCTGGGTTTTTTTTTGGCCACTGTGTGACACAAAATGTTGGACTGGATGGACCATTGGCTTGATCCAACATGTTCTTATAAGTTTATTGGGTATCCTCAGACCAATTTCTGTCTCTCATGAGGTTGTTGTCTGGATGAAATAGGGGGAAAGGGTCTCCGGTCTACCTGTGATCCTTGATGGGAGAACAGAATAAAAAAAGAGAGAGATTTTTTTTAAAAATACTGAAACAAGAACTTCAGAGAAATTAGATACATACATCTTGGTTTAAGGACTGTAAATTGTATGAATGATTTTATGATGTATCTCGTTTTTAATGTTTATGTGGTTTAATTTGTTGTTGTTGTTAGCCGCCTCGAGGGGAGGGAGGGATATACATTTGATAAAATAAAATAAATGCCCTAAACAGAGAGAAAGAATCGTTCCATGGTTTCGAAACGGCTAGCCATTCACCTTTCCCCCTTTCCAGAAACAGAAAGCTGTGCATTGAGATTCATTGTCTTGCACACACCCACCCACCCCACTATCTGCAAGAAAACCCTCCTTGGCACGCTCACCCTCATTAATTAGCGTCTCCAACCCCGACGGCCAAATTAAAGGTATTATCCATTAAACAGTTGGCTGAACTTTTGGAATGGTTCCTCCAGATAACTCTGACACCAAACTTTGACTCGTTAACTCCCCCTCGCAGAGGGGAACGATATTAATAGGCAACAAGACCCCCCCCTCCCTCCCTCCGCCCCGGCACATTGCAAGGGGAAGACGTGGTGGGAGGCCAGGGAGGTTAACTCGGACCTGTGTTTTCAGGGGTGTTGGCGTTTGGTTTGATTCCTTGCCATCCCCCCCCAGACAAAAAGGGCATTGTGCAGCCTCATGGATCGGCTGCAGCCGGGCCTTCCTTCAGCCCCAGATCTCTATATGAGGTTAGAACAGCAGCGTTAATCTCCTAGCCAGTGTTTATGAAGCCCTCTCATCTCTGGGAGGGAGTGGAAGGCAGCCAAGTTGCACAAAAACATTCTTCATTATAAAAAAAACTTAACTCCCTGCGTATTAACGAGATGAGTTTTCAAGGGGCTGGCGCAATCCTTCGTTTGAGGGTTGATGGCAATTTCCGAGGTGACCCTAGCATATCCAGCCCCCCCACAAATAACCATTTGTGTTCAGCTCAAGAGATCGCAGTCCTACTCTCAGGAAAGCCAAATTCTGCTCCTAAAGGCCATAGCATCCAAAAACAACAGCTGCAAAAAATTATCATTATTATTATTATTATTATTATTATTATTATTATTATTATTATTATTATTATTATTATATCTCACCCATTCTACAAACACTCAAGTGGCTAACAACATAAGATAACCAAAGACAACATTAATAAACAATATTAAAACATTTGAATAAAATCACAACGGTGCTACTACAGCTGTTATAGGCAGGGAGCCAGTTTGGTGTAGTGGTTAAGTGCGTGGACTCTTATCTGGGAGAACCGGGTTTGATTCCCCACTCCTCCACTTGCAGCTGCTGGAATGGCCTTGGGTCAGCCAGAGCTCTCTTATCTGGGAGAACCGGGTTTGATTCCCCACTCCTCCACTTGCAGCTGCTGGAATGGCCTTGGGTCAGCCAGAGCTCTCTTATCTGGGAGAACCGGGTTTGATTCCCCACTCCTCCACTTGCACCTGCTAGCATGGCCTTGGGTCAGCCATAGCTCTGGCAGAGGTTGTCCTTGAAAGGGTGGCTGAAAGAGCCAGTTTGGTGTAGTGGTTAAGTGTGCGAACTCTCATCTGGGAGAACCGGGTTTGATTCCCCACTCCTCCACTTGCAGCTGCTGGAATGGCCTTGGGTCAGCCATAGCTCTATCAGAGGTTGTCCTTGAAAGGGCAGCTGCTGTGAAAGTCCACTCAGCCCCATTCACCTCACAGATCATCATCATCAATCTTCTTCTTCTTCATCATCTTCTATCTTTCTCTCTCCAAAGCTGTCTAATTGTAGGCAGTTGGTACTAATACAAGATAAGTCCAGGTGAGGTGGCAGCCCTCTCCCATTTAGATGTTATATGCCATCCGGAACAATTCAGTAACTGTGATAAGTTTCGCAGGGCCCTGATGGCTTCCAGAAGGGTGTTCCAAATTACTGGGGTTGTCACCGAGAAGGCACTGCCTCTGATGGAATTTAGCCTGGCCTCTTTTAGCCCAGGGACAACCAGAAGATTTTGGGAACTTGATCAAAGTGCTCTCTGGGGGACATGAGCCGGCTTATTCCGGGTCAAGTTACTTTACCTGCATATTATACGGCAGACTGCTGCAGGAATGAAAGGGGACAGGTACTGGCAAAACATTATGAGCTTCAGTGAAATGGATCACACAATCTGAACACTCAGCTTAGAGTGCCAGAGAAGAAGAAAATGAAGAAGACGACATTGGATTTATATTCTGCCCTACACACAGAGTCTCAGAGTGGCTCACAATCTCCTTTATCTTCTTCCCCCACAACAGACACCCTGTAAGGTGGGTGGAGCCGACAGAGCTCTCCCAAAAGCTGCCCTTTCAAGGACAAGCTCTGTGATAGCTATGGCTGACCTAAGGCCGTTCCAGCAGCTGCAAGAGGAGGAGTGGGGAATCAAACACGGTTCTGCCAGATAAGAATCCGCGCACTTAACCACTACACCAAACTGGCTCTCAAGCGTTGTAGAGGTTCGGGCCAAACAGATCATCTCATTTAATTACTGGAACAGAGATCTATGAATTGGCAGAAATAATTTTTTATGTGCTTCCTTATTTCATTTTTAGTCTTTCTTTCTCATGGCGAGCGAAGGCAGATCACACAACTTAAAACAACGCAGCAGGAACAGTGTAAAACATGCAACCAACCATGAATGAAACCAGATGACAGAATTAGAGGACAATAAGAAGAAGAAGAAGAAGAAGATGATGATATTGGATTTATATCCCGCCCTCCACTCCGAAGAGTCTCAGAGCAGCTCAAAATCTCCTTTCCCTTCCTCCCCCACAACAGACACCCTGTGAGGTAGATGAAGATACTGGATTTATATCCCGCCCTCCACTCCGAAGAGTCTCAGAGCGGCTCACAATCGCCTTTACCTTCCTCCCCCACAGCAAACACCCTGTGAGGTAGATGAAGATATTGGATTTATATCCCGCCCTCCACTCCGAAGAGTCTCAGAGCGGCTCACAATCTCCTTTCCCTTCCTCCCCCACAACAAACACCCTGTAAGGTGGGTGGGTCTGGAGAGGGCTCTCACAGCAGCTGCCCTTTCAAGGATATCTCCTATGAGAGCTATGGCTTATCCAAGGCCATTCTAGCAGGTGCAAGTGGAGGAGTGGGGAATCAAACCCGGTTCTCCCAGATAAGAGTCCGCACATTTAACCACTACACCAAACTGGCTCTCCAATAAAGAGCACAAATAATGTAAAAAGAGCTGAACTGAAAAACTGGAGGATAATGCAGTCAAACAGGAGCCACAGGCTTCCTCTGAAGACACCTGTCTTAGAACCATAGAGTTGGAAGGGACCTCCAGGATCATCTAGTCCAACCCCCTGCACAATGCAGGAAAATCACAAGTACCTCCCGCTAAATTCACAGGATCTTCACTGCTGTCAGATGGCCATCTAGCCTCTGTTTAAATACCTCCAAGGAAGGAGAGCCCACCACCACCCGAGGAAGCCTGTTCCACTGAGGAACTGCTCTAACGGTCAGAAAGTTCTTCTTAATGCTGAGCTGGAAACTCTTCTGATTTAATTTCAACCTGCTGGTTCTGGTCCTACCTTCTGGGGCCACAGAAAACAATTCCACACCATCCTCTATATGACAGCCCTTCAAGTACTTGAAGATGGTGATCCTATCACCTCTCAGCTGCCTCTTCTCCAGGCTAAACATGCCCAGCTCCTTCAACCTTTCCTCACAAGGCTTGGTCTCCAGACCCGTCACCATCGTTGTCGCCTTCCTCTGAACCTCTTCCAGCTTGTCAATATCCTTCTTAAAATGTGGTGCACAAAACTGAACACAATACTCGAAGTGAGGTCTTACCAGAGCAGAGCAAAGCGATACCATCATATCACGTGATCTGGACACTAGACTTCTGTTGATACAGCCCAAAATTGCATTTGCCTTTTTAGCCACTGCGTCACACTGTTGACTCATGTTCAGTGCATGATCCACTAAGACCCCTAGATCCTTTTCGCACATACTACTGCCAAGACAAGTGTCTTCCATCCTATAACCATGCATTGGATTTTTCCTACCTAAATGCAGAACTTTACATTTTTTCCTGTTAACATTCATTTTATTGATTTTAGCCAAGTTTTTCAGCCTGTCAAGGTCATTCTGTATCCTGTTCCTGTCTTCGACTGTATTTGCAACCCCTCCCAATTTAGTATCATTGGAACATTTAATAAGCATTCCCTCTATTCCTTCATCCAAATCATTTATAAGATGTTAATCAAAACGGGTCCCAGGGCAGATCCTTGAGGCGCTCCACTTGTCACTTCTCTCCAAGAGGATGAGGAACCATTCACAAGCGCTCTTTGGGTGCGATCTGGACTCCAGTGGCACCTTGAAGACCAACAAAGTTTCATTGGGTGTTTTCGCACTCACGTTTTACTGGCGCCACGACCCTCCTCACGCCGGCGAATCTGCATGGATTTCGCACCAGAAGCACCGGCGCACCCAGAAGCGCCGGCTACTTCCGTCGCTAAGCCAGCGCAAACGTTTTCCTGCATCTTTGCGATTTCCGTTTGCGCTGGCTTAGCGACGGAAGTAGCCGGCGCTTCTGGGTGCGCCGGCGCTTCTGGTGCGAAATCCATGCAGATTCGCCGGCGTGAGGAGGGTCGTGGCGCCAGTAAAACGTGAGTGCGAAAACGGCCATTGAGAATGTAAGCTTTCCATGTGCTAGAAGTACTTCGTCAGACAACGAAATAGCGTACTGTGAGCAGTGCTACCTATAGCTTGTGGGCAGGGTTAAGCATGCAAAAGAGTACAAAGTTGGGATCCAGTGGCAAAATGGTGAAATTAACAAATTGAAAAAATAACAGTTTAACATAAGCACATAAGAGAAGCCATGCTGGATCAGGCCAATGGCCCATCCAGTCCAACACTCTGTGTCACACAGTGGCCAAAAAAAATTTATATACTGTGGCTAATAGCCACTGATGGACCTCTGCTCCATATTTTTATCTAAACCCCTCTTGAAGGTGGCTATGCTTGTGGCCGCCACCACCTCCTGTGGCAGTTTGGTCTCGATGCTATAAGTTGCGTGGGAAAAAAAAGCAAAAGGCGATGAACATGTCGGACTTGGAGAATGATGTTAAGAATTGGCAGTCAATGTGATCGTTGTTCTATTTCTCCTCAAGCATGGGTTAAACGGAGAACATCTTTTTCTCAGAGGTGTTTCTGTCCACCCAAAGCTTCCATTCTCAAGAAAGCTTTGCTGCTCTTTAAGGTCCTGCTGGGCTCTAACTGTGTTCTATTGCTTCAGACCAGGATGGCTGCCCATCTGGATCCATCTAGTGAGTAGAGAGCATCCTTCTAAAGGGCAGGGTGGGGAGGGGGCAGTCTCCCCTTTTTGCTCTGAAAAGTGTCAACCACCCTGGAAAAACTCCATGTCCTGTGTATTGAGTGCAATATATAAATACGAATCTGACACCAGGCAACATAAAGGAAATAAAGTCTCACGCAGATGTTTCTTAGCCCAAGTTCTCCAAACGAAGACCCAGGTGCTTTAATTTCTCCGTTTCAATTTCTTATTACACATCTTCAACAGTAGTCAGGCTTATAACGATTGATGTTCAGTTCACACCGCAACTGACACTATAACGTGATTTCATTTAAGGAGCTCAGGATAAGGAAGAGAAGAATATTCAAGTATTGAATTAATTCCTTGACGTCCAGGAACGCATAGAGAGGAAAAAGGAACAGAAAAAGGAGCATAGTTCTGGTGTGAATTGAACATCGATTAATGAAAGAATAAGAAAAAGAACATATGTGGCGGTGTGACTTTGAACATCAATCATTATAAGCCTAACCACTGTTGAAGATTTGTAATAAGAAACTGAAACGGAGAAATTAAAGCACCTGAATCTTCATTCGGAGAACTTGGGGGCTCAGAGCCGGACTAACAATTAGGCCAAGTAGGCACTGGCCTATGGGCCCCCATGGCTTTGGGGGCCCAGACTGACTTTCCCTCCTGTTTCCCCCCCTGCTTGCAGCCCTCCCAGCTTGCATGAGCAGCCAGCAACTGAGCATCTCTTTGTCTGACTTGCCTGGTACGGCTGCTGCTGGCGTTGTTGCCAAGTTTGCCTCTCAGTCTCTCCCCTGAAGCTTTGTCAAAGGGGCTTTTAAGAAGGTGCCTGCAGGCTGCAGCAGGGGCTGTGGGTAGCGAGGTGGGCACTCTGAGATAATTAGCGAGGGCCCCCCCCCAAGTTTTTGACTGCCTAGGGCAGGGGTGGCCAACGGTAGCTCTTCAGATGTTTTTTGCCTACAACTCCCATCAGCCCCAGCCATTGGCCATGCTGGCTGGGGCTGATGGGAGTTGCAGGCAAAAGCATCTGGAGAGCTACCGTTGGCCACCCCTGGCCTAGGGGCTTCCACAGGGTTTAATCTGGCACTGTTTGGGCTAAGAAACATCTGCGTGGGACTTTATTTCCTTTATATTGCCTAGTGTCGGATTTGTATTTATATATTGTACTTGTGTAACAAGGCACTCCATATTGTTTAATTAGGTGTACTGAGTATACAGTGGACCAACTTTGTGTTGGGAAAGAACCGGAGATTTGAGAGTGGAGCATGGAGGGGGTGGGGTTGGGGAGGGGGCAGGCTTCATAAGGGTACAATGCAATAAAGTCCACCCTGCAAAGCAGTCATATTTTGGAAGTGATCTCTATTACCTGTAGATCAGGGCTTTTTTTTTTGTAGCAGGAACCTCTTTGCATATTAGGCCACACCCCTCTGATCTAGCCAATCCTTCAAGAGCTTCCAGTAGGCCCTGCATGAAGAGCCCTGTAAGCTCTTGGAGGATCAGGGGTGTGTGGCCTAATATGCAAAGGAGCTCCTGCTAGAATTCCATCCCTGTATGCATATATCTATATCAGTATCTATCATTGATCCAGGGCTTTTTTGTAGCAGGAACTCCTTTGCATATTAGGCCACACCCCTCTGATGTAGCCAATCCTCCAAGAGCTTCCAGTAGGCCCTGTACTAAGAGCCCTGTAAGCTCCAGGAGGATTGGCTACATCAGGGGTGGGTGGTCTAATATGCAAAGGAGCTCCTGCTGCTGCAAAAAAGCCCTGATTTAGATTAACTGCAATAATGGGAGAAGCATGTGGCAACCAGAGTTCCCTCTAAGCTGAGTTAGCGTAAGCTAGCTCACAGATTTTTGACGTGCAGCTCGCACATTTTTGTCTCAGCTCAGGAAAAATGGCCCCGGAGCACAATAATTTAGGCGGTAGCTCACAATGTTTGAAGGACGGTGGCTCAGTGGTAGAGCATCTGCTTGGGAAGCAGAAGGTCCCAGGTTCAATCCCTGGCATCTCCAAAAAAGGGTCCATGCAAATAGGCGTGAAAATCCTCAGCTTGAGACCCTGGAGAGCCGCTGCCAGTCTGAGAAGACAATACTGACTTTGATGGACCCAAGAGGGTCTGATTCAGTAGAAGGCAGCTTCATATGTTCAAACGTTCATGGCAGTAGCGCAGAACTTTCATGCCATTAGCTCACAAACTAGGATTTTTGCTCACAGGACTCCGCAGGTTAGAGGGAACATTGGTGGCAACCCGAAAGTCTGAGTAAGGTTTCTTGAAGCCAAATCACCCAACTGCCAAATCTGTTTGCCAGAGGCCAAAGAGAGATGAATACGACACAGGAGAAATGGTGATTCCTTCTGCAGCTCTCTTAGAGAAGAAAGATCGAAACAAAACCTATGATCAGTTTCCGGTAAGCAAGAAATAAAATAGCAAGACAACTTAGTAGAGAAAGAGAAGAAGAAAAATGAGAAAGAGCACTGAAGACATGACGGCTTCTTTCTCCGTTTAGACTGGCACAAGATGAGAGTTTTTAAATAATAGAAATACCATTTTTTTTATAAGTAGCGGCATGAATTCCACCTAGTCCTCCCCCTCCGACCAATAATCACACATTGCATTCATGTTCTGGGTTATATAAGTCATACCCCATGTTTATTTGTGCTTTTGTGAAACTTTCAGAAATGTTGACGCAGACCGTGTCATAAACTCAAACACCAAACCTATTTCCGAAGAATCTGCACGCCAGATTTGCTCGAAAATATATATTGGTTTTGGACTCAGGGACATGAAGTTTTGATGTTTCAAACGGGTCCTTCTTGCAAGAACAAATAACCAAGTTAAAGGATCTTGCCATGCTTTCAACCGTTTTGGACAATTCTCTCCCACCCCCTCGTTTTTCTTTTAAGTTGACAAATCTGTCTGTATTTCTAGACACTGAATTCTTTGTCTCTGTGGCTCGCTTGTGCCTTTGTGAGTAGCTTAAAACATAACCAAGGATTGGGAGAAATCACAAATGGGAGATTTATCTCCTTGGGTAAGCCATGCGTTTTTCTAGGGGCTTAATTGGCATAATATCTAAGTGGAGAAGTTAAATCAAGAACTGTATTCTTAAAAATGAACCCTTGACACAAGTTGCTAGCATCAGAATTTCTCTCTGAGGCCAGGGAAACAAGGCATTTCCCTGGGATCTATTTCTGTGCTTAATGTTACCGCACTGCATGACCTTTTCCTAATGTAATCACATAATATGCATTAGCTATGCCTTAAGAACCTTGAACCAGTTTTTCAATGACTGCTTATGGCCACAGGAATATTTATCTGTGATAGCTATTGGGCATATGGACTCAAACAGGGTTTTTTTTAAAAAACAAAACAAAACATGGGTGTGCAGGCATGTAGGAGATAGCGACTGTGAACGGTATTAAAATAAATGCTACTCAAGTGTTGTAATTTTGAGGGTTTGGGTAGAGATAATATTATGTGTGTGTTTTCTTAATCCCTACAAGGGAAAAATGAGAATATAACATACTCCCCCCCCCCCCCTTTCTGTCTTTACTATGTGCAAGGAAATATTTCAGCCCGGAGCAAGCAAATTCTGAATTGCTGTGTAAATGTTTTGTAGCGCGGACTTGAGTTAGATTCGTGGAAAATTGCTCCTGTCTTTTTATGAAGTGCGCTTTCATTTGATTTTATTGCCTTTCAGACCAGAGGTAGGCGGGGGGGGGAGCTCTTTTTCTTCCATTAATATGCCCAGCCAATTTGTGATCTGTTGGTTATGTATTTTTCCCCCTGCACAAATATCCATTCCACAGCGACCTGAGGGAAATGGGGGAGACCCTCCGTGCATTTTGTTGTGCTTTCTCCAACGGTTGTGTTGTCAGAGAAGTTGCCAACTTCCTGACGGATTATTTCTGAAGCTATATTTGGGGCATGCTTCCTATTCGACATAAGAAAAGAGAACCAGGCAGACCACAGGAGAACGACTTGGGAGAAAGGTGGACTCTTCGATTTGTACGTACTGGATCTTTCTGTTTCCCTGTGTGCTTTGCCAAATCTTCTCACCCTTCCCCCATCCTTGTTCAGCTCACCAACTCTAGTGCATTCAGAATCTTTCATGGGAATCATTTAGATCCCCCTAATAACAGGATATGTGTGGACCAAGTTGAATGGCATTTGACTTTGCATTCGGATTTTATCCCTGTTTTTATGGCATACTTGACCTGTGACACGCTATAGGTTTTATTTGCAAATCCTGTTGTAGCTCTTCCCCCCACCCCTTTTAAATGGACTGCAACTTTCCAGGGTGTGTGTATATGTTCTAGATAGAGTTCCATCAACAAACGCAGCATTTCATATTATTGTATTTCTGTCTTACAGCACAGTGCATGCTTGCATGTATTTAAATGTGGATTTTAATCTGCTTTCCCCCTGCAGATCGGGTGTGGGCAGAAACACCGAAAAAGCCATAGGGAAAAACGAGCCCCCAAAAGAACTCTATTGCTCACCAAAGAAGAATAATTTTATTACCTCTTTTCAGTTGCAATAACTCTCTCTTCATGACCATGCTTAGGTACTTAACAAATGATAGAATAAATCACCTTTATTTCCAAAAAATGCAAACGCTGATCTCTTTGATTCCCACCCCCCATAGGTGATGAACCTATTTTATATCGAGCCTAATAAAATTAGCTAGACTGGTTCATTAGCTTTAAAACAATCTTTCTTTCTTTCTTTCTTTCTTTCTTTCTTTCTTTCTTTCTTTCTTTCTTTCTTTCTTTCTTTCTTTCTTTCTTTCTTTCTTTCTTTCTTTCTTTCTTTCTTTCTTTCTTTCTTTCTTTCAACAGGGATTAGAGAGGTACAAAATTCAGAAGCAGAATGTTTACAGTTTGGAGGACTTATTCATTTTATCAAAATCAGCGGTATCCATAGAAAACAACTGAAATGCATTACGTCTGTTCAGAGCTATTAGATTCAGAAGAGCCATACAGAAAAAAATGACGAATAACAGCACTTTAAGTTGTATAGTAAGCCTATCGAAATGTATTAGGTAGTAATAACTTCCCTCTAGACGGACTCCTGAGAACGAGAGATCCCGTGTTCATTGAACAACGGTTTAAGGGAATGGGGCTTTTGTTGAACTAATTCATTTAATAACTTAATTGGATGGGTGAGGTTTTCCATCAATGCAATATTTTAAGCTTTTTGATACTGATGATGGGGTGTGTGTGTGTCAGATATTCTCTATTCCTGCTGCCAAAATTCAAGAGTTGACAAGGAGTGGAATGGAACAACACCCAGATCTGGAGTCATTGTGTTGTTTATTATCTTCTCCCTTACAAAGTGAACTCGAGGCCACACGCCTGTCATTGCTTTGCACACTCAAGGCATGTGGGGAAATGAGCCATTTTTGCTGCAGCTTTTCCAACAAAAAGTGAGAAAGGGTGTATGCTCTAAGCACAGGGGATCCTAGGTTCCATTGCCTGATAACAATTTGATAACATCTAGAAACACATAGTCTCCTTCATTAAACAGGAGAGATGACCTACCTATTGTTTCCCTTTTCAAAATGAATGTGATAAGAAGAGGAAAATGTTTTGCTTCGTGGGAGTGGGGGGTGGGGTAAGTGTTAGTATTTGGAGGGGAGCTGGGGCTCAGTGGGCAGAGCACCTGCTCGGCATGCAGAAGGTCCCAGGTTCAATTGCCGGCATCTCCAGTTAAAAGGACCAGATCAAAGCTGATGGGAAAGACCTCAGCTTGAGACCCTGGAGAGCCGCTGCCAGTCTGAGTAGGCAAGACTGACTTTGAGGGACCAAGGGTCTGATTGAACGCTAGCAATTCTAGTGCTTTTATCTTGTTTTAAAATGTTTAAATGTTTCTGATTTTTTTTTAAAAAAAATATTGTGCTTTTATGGTTTAAATTTGTCTTTTCTACTGTATTGAGCCAAACTGTTGTAAACTGCCTGAGCTCTGTGCAAAATGGAAAGGGCAGAACACCCCCACCCCCCCATAAATAAATAAACATTGGGCAACTTCATGCGTTCATGAGTGTGCATTTTACAAAAAGTCACGGGAGTCCATTCTGCATCTGTAGACCCAGGTAACATTTTAAATCTAAAAGGAGATTAAAAAAGGACATTTTAGGATGACCATTTTTGTTTGGAAGGGATAAAATAAATAGGAAGATTTGTGCAACAATTCCTCTCCCCCCACCCCAGCCAAAAGACACAATTTCCATTGGAAAAAATCATGGAGCCTTTCAAAATTTATCCACTGCAATATATGCAAAATATATCAAAATTAGTCAAAATTGACATTAGTCAAACGTGGATATTCACAAGCATTCACCTTTCACTCGCTGTTTCATAACATCCCATTGGGCGTATAGTTACTTTGCTTGTATCGCATTGCCACATAGGTTATATAGTCTTAAAAAAACTTCTGTTCTTCCAAGGAAATGGTACAGATGTTATTTGGGAACTACTGTCAATATTCACCATTTTAAAATCAGCCTTACTTGTGAAAAAGGGAAGAACAAGATTTTATCTTATTAAGGCATTGACAAGATTGGATTTTAAATATTGCCAAAATGCTTGTTGCTGTTGCTTTGAAGGGACTCAAACACTTCCTAAACAAATGTACGTGAATTTTCAGATCAGTATTCAAAACCACAGAGTTTCATGTAAAACCCTACTATCACTCAGCATTCAGGAGCAAGCCTATTTTGAGCACTGGTAGGGATCGAAGAAACTCAAATATTTTTTCAGTCCTCCATCACAGTATTTTGTTATTTTTCAAGATAAACGAGTGCTTTGTAAATCTGTTTGAAAAGCTTTTAGAGTTGTGAGGATAGATCTGTATCAGAGTAGAAGTTCCTTCTGTGTCCATTAGGGGGCATCACAACTTCTACAGAGCAAGAGACCTCTAAAAACCAGAAACCGGCAGGCAATTTAAAGTAGATTCATTACTGCTTACCATTTTAAAACACTAATTTATTTTAATATGCATTCCTTAACTTTCCCAGAAGTTATTCTTGTTGCTATGTGGAGCTTCAAACATTAATACCACATATCATGGGACACTGATACTCTCCGGAATGGTGAGTGCTGTAAGGTAAAACCAGGGTAGTTATTTGAAAACCATAATTAATCAATTTAATGTTGCCCAAGTCATAAAAACACCGAATCGTCTTGTTTCCACTGGTTTTGTTTTTCAGCAATTTATGCTGCTTTTGTACAGTTTTTAGTTACTTGTATAATTGCAAGATTTTTAACAAAAAGTGGAGACTATTAATAAACAGCATTGAAATGTAATTTCAGGATCGTGTGAGAGGCTATTTCAGGTACAAGACAGCCAGACAATGGAAGATAAAGCTTCAATATATTGATTCAAATCTAAGTGAATATTACAATTCAGGCTGGAAAAACTGGACTAGAATTTTGACACATTTTTAATATTTTAATTTGATATAATACCTTTCTCAAACTCAAAAGAGGGCTAAGACAGAAAGAAATCGTAATAAATAAATCTGTTAATAAAGTAAATTATTCTATTGTTTGGGAAATCATCCCAAGAGGAAAACAACGAAAACATTTTAATTGCCATAACACAATCAATTTTGAAAAGGTTTGTAAAACTAAGATTATACAGAAATACAACTCTCTCTCTCTCACACACACACACAGGAGACTGAAACTGGTTCCTTATTCCCAGTTCCTTCTTCATTCCTAATTCTTTACTTATTCGTGAATTCAACCAAAAACACTGAGGAGAGTTTGGAAGTTCTGAACCCCAAAATAAGGTCTAGACCACCATATATCACACACCCCCATGTTCAGGAGACTCTGCCCTTTTAGAGGACATGTGCTGCCTCATGCTCCAAAGAGTGGTTCTCATGCCAGCTGTTCCAAAGCAAGGTGCCCCCAGGATACTCAAACAGGCAGGCACTGGGGCAGAAAAACAGAAATAATGAACTATCGAGCTTTGAGTTCAAAGGGAACGGACACGCATGACAGCAAAATTAAATACTGGTAATGAATAGCACATCAATTATCATTTCATACAGACAATAAATTCCATCATGTTCAATTTATAGAAAATATTAACAGTAATATTATTAGAATATTAATAGAATATAAGCACAAAAAGTCAAAAGGAAGTTCACTTGACTAATGGGGAACAATTCATAGGTTTAAGTGTGGATTGGGTCGTTCTCACAATATATGTCCTATATAGCATATCAAAGCATCCTAATTTTTCTATCAGGTAATAATTAACATTCATGGTCACGGCTCAATGCACAGTGCAGGGATCGAGATCAATTTTGACCAAAGCAAGTACCATCTTGGGTGCTGTGCTCAGTTTCTTGGAAGGTTTTTGGAGCTGCGCATTATTTTAAAATACCTTTCTATGTGAATGTATTTTTTTTTTGTTTGTTATTTTATTTGTGCATGTTTCACCAAAGTTTCCTCTTTCTTCAAGTTATCGTTGGATAACTGAACTAGAATTCTGGACAGGAAGGAACCCTGATCTGATCCAACAGGACTCTTGTTATGCTAGTGTTGCCAACTCCAGCTTGGGAAATTCCTGGAGATTTGTGGGCGGCACCTGGGCATTTCAGGAGTCCTCACTGGAGTATCACATCGTAGAGTCCACCCTCCAAAGCAGCTGTGTCCTCCTAGGTCTCCTGGTCATTGTCGCCTGGAGATCTGTCGTAATTCTTGGAGACCCCCAGTTTTCACCTGCAGGCTGGCAAGCCTATCTCATGCTCTTGGGGTAGTTTTAAACAGGGATAAAACCCTTGCTTAAGGGAAAAGCTCTAGTTAAAAGCTGTTCAAACCCACACATTAATCTGCAATTAATAACTCAAATCCTTCCAGATTCTCCACTTGAGCCTGAAATATCCTCGGGGCTTTTTCGATCCTGAAAGCATCTTCACAAGTCCTCTTCCTTCTCTAGATTTTTTTTTTTAAATTCCACTTCGTCATATATTTGAAATACCTTGCGTCCAGAGCGAGGAGCAACAAACCAACCAAATGAGGCAGAAATGCCAACGTATATAATCACACTTAGAGAGTTTGGTTTGAACCAAGCTAGGAACAAACTGAACTCGATGCCTTCTCCGGTTTGAGAGTTCTTTCAGATCTTCTTTATGCCCTTCGTGTTTTAACAGCCTCCCACGATTGCTCTCCTGGACTTGCAAACTTTTTTGGATTGCTTCAAAGGGAGAGCCGACCCTTATTGTTCCTTGTGGGTCTGATTGGGGAGGCACAGTGGCTCAGTGGTAGAGCATCTGCTTGGTAAGCAGAAGGTCCCAGGTTCAATTCCCAGCATCTCCAACTAAAAAGGGTCCAGGCAAATAGGTGTGAAAACATCCTATTTAGCATTTAAGATAATGTCCAGCTCGCCCATCCATCCATCCATCGATAAATAAATAAATACATATATAAATATCTTATTAAAGATAAATTAACTAACAATTGGTCTAGAATTTTTGACTCTTAATCTAAGAATAATGCCTTGCTCCATCCCAAGCCACACACACACACATGTACATACACACATATATATACACTGTGGCTAATAGTTGCTGATGGACCTCTGCTCCATATTTTTATCTAACCCCCTCTTGAAGCTGGCTATGCTTGCAGCCGCCACCACCTCCTGTGGCAGTGAATTCCACATGTTAATCACCCTTTGGGTGAAGAAGTACCTCCTTTTATCCGTTCTAACCCGACTGCTCAGGAATTTCATTGAATGCCCACAAGTTCTTGTATTGTGAGAAAGGGTGAAAAGTACTTCTTTCTCTACTTTCTCCATCCCATGATGGGAATGAAATATCCATTACCAACTGGCATTGACTTGAGAGCTGATCATAAAGACTCCTTATTCAGACTCAAAATGCATTTATTTTTAAAAAACTTTTGTTAGTTGCCTTTTGTCTTTATGGAATTTGGCGGCTTGCAATATGTAATCTCTGGAACATAGGGGAGGGATGGTGGCTCAGTGGTAGAGCATCTGCTTGGTAAGCAGGAGGTCCCAGGTTCAATCCCCGGTATCTCCAACTAAAAAGGGTCCAGGCAAGTAGGCTGAAAAACCTCAGCTTGAGACCCTGGATAGCCGCTGCCAGTCTGAGAAGAAAATACTGACTTTGATGGACCCCTGAGGGTCTGATTCAGTAGAAGGCAGCTTCAGAGGTTCATATATAATACACAATACAGGAACAGAAAAACCAAATATTTAAAATCACAACGGCTAGTAAACTTCAGCAAATCCACTCCCAAATAAAGCTGTCTTCTGCTGACTCCTAAAATAAGGGGGCCAGGCTCCCCTCCCTGGGGCAAATATTCCATGGGGGGGGCTGCTGCTGAAAAGCCCCTCCCTTTAATGCCCCCCACCACATAAGTGGGCCAATGAGCCTGTCTGTAAGATCTTAAGTTTGGTGTAGTGGTTAAGTGCATGGACTCTTATCTGGGGGAACCGGGTTTGATTCCCCACTCCTCCACTTGCACCTGCTAGCATGGCCTTGGGTCAGCCTTAGGTCTAATAGAGAGCCAGTTTGGTGTAGTGGTTAAGTGCACGGACTCTTATCTGGGAGAACCGGGTTTGATTCCCCACTCCTCCACTTGCAGCTGCTGGAATGGCCTTGGGTGAGCCAGAGCTCTGGCAGAGGTTGTCCTTGAAAGGGTGGTTGAAAGAGCCAGTTTGGTGCAGTGGTTAAGTGTGCAAACCCTTATCTGGGAGAACCGGGTTTGATTCCCCGCTCCTCCACTTGCAGCTGCTGGAATGGCCTTGGGTCAGCCAGAGCTCTCTTATCTGGGAGGACCGGGTTTGATTCCCCACTCCTCCTCTTGCAGCTGCTGGAATGGCCTTGGGTCAGCCAGAGCTCTCTTATCTGGGAGAACCGGGTTTGATTCCCCACTCCTCCACCTGCACCTGCTGGAATGGCCTTGGGTCAGCCAGAGCTCTCTTATCTGGGAGAACCGGATTTGATTCCCCACTCCTCCACTTGCAGCTGCTGGAATGGCCTTGGGTCAGCCAGAGCTCTCTTATCTGGGAGAACCGGGTTTGATTCCCCACTCCTCCACTTGCAGCTGCTGGAATGGCCTTGAGTCAGCCAGAGCTCTCACCAGGGCTTGTTTTTTTTTTAGCACAAACACACAGGAACGCAGTTCTGGCTGGCTTGGTATCAGGAGGTGTGGCCTAATATGCAAATTAGTTCCTGCTGGGCTATTTCTACAAGAAAGCCCAATGTGAAACAATGGTGATGTCAGGGAGTGGGCTAATATGCAAATGAGTTCCTGCTGGACTTTTTCTACCAAAATAGCTCTGGCTTTCACAGAGAGGTCCTTGAAAGGGCAGTTTCTGGGAGAGCTCTCTCAGCCCCACCTACCTCACAGGGTGTCTGTTGTGGGAGGGGGGGAGAAGATAAAGGAGATTGTAAGCTGCTCTGAGACTCTGAATCTATGGGGTATAAATCTACGGGATATAGATCTATGGTTTTCTTTGTCTTCGATGGTCTTCTTAATTCCCAGGCAGGAACATATGGGAGAAAATAGACCTTCAGTTATTCTTGTTAGACCAGAATATAGCTAAAGCTGCATGTTAATATATGAGGGGCAGATTGTCAAAAGCCACTGAGCCTCAAGACAGTCCACCATGTTCACAGCAAACAAGCTTTGTCACACATGGTGCACCGGACAGACATATTAAGATGCCTTTTCTGTTACTTATCCAGGCCTCATTTTGGGCAGGAGCGAATCTCCAGAACCTCTAAATTTCATTACGGTGCTTTCCCTTGAAATGCTGTGAACATAAATACTCAGTACACTGCAGAGTGTGCTTAAGCATTGATATAATGTTATGGAGTGTCTGTCATTTCTATATTAAGCTGTAATTTACTGGTTGTGCTTTTTGTTTAGGAAGTATATTCTTTTACAGCCTCCTCATGTTCTGCCCCAGCTGGAGGCTGGCAATCCTAGCATGGCTTCTGTCACTTGTACAGGGGTAGAGGCTGCTGTTGTCTACCCATTGGAGGAGGAAGAAGAAGAAGACTGCAGATTTAAACCCGCCCTGCTCTCTGAATCAGAGACTCAGAGCGGCTTAGAATCCCCTATACCTTCTCTCCCCCCTCCCCCACCGCACAACAGACACCCTGTGAGGTGTTTGGGGCTGAGAGGGCTCTCACAGCAGCTGCCCTTTCAAGGACAACCTCTGCCAGAGCTATGGCTGACCCAAGGCCATTCCAGCAGCTGCAAGTGGAGGAGTGGGGAATCAAACCCGGTTCTCCCAGATAAGAGTCTGCACACGTAACCACTAAACCAAACTGGCATAGATGCAGAGCATTTTTTTTTTCCTGAGCAGGAATGCACAGGAATGCAGTTCCGGCTGGCGTGCCATAAGGGGGTGTGAACTAATATGCAAATTAGCTCCTGCTGAGGCTTTTCTACTAAAAATGCCCTGCACAGACACATGCTGTAGACGAATGTGCTCTATAAGTGCTTTTTACTACAAGCACTTTCTGCCTTTCGAGCTGGGAGTTTGGATTCTAATACGTTTCATGGGAATTTGAAGTTGAGGCACCTTAATATCGTATTTATGAATTGTCGAGCGAATTGTTGAATGAAATCTTGGTTGTGAGTTTGGAATAACAATATTTAAGGAATTCATATTTTTTGCATGGGGGGCATTTTGATCAATCATGGTAATGTTTTATTGTCAGATCTTCTATCCGCGTTTCTCTTTTCTAGTTGATTATTGCCACCTAGAAGTTGGCAACCCCAGGTAGGACGGTAATCATAGAATTGGAAGGGATCATCTAGTCCAACCCCCGCCCCCTAGGGTTGCCAAGTCCAATCCAAGAAATATCTGGGGACTTTGGGGGTGGAGCCAGGAGACTTTGGGGGTGGAGCCAGGAGACATTAGGGGTGGAGCCAAGATCAAGGCTGTGACAAGCATAATTGAATTCCAAAGGTAGTTCTGGCCATCACATTTAAAGGGACGGCACACCTTTTCAATTCCTTCCTTCCATAGGAAATAATGAAGGATAGGGGCACCTTCTTTTGGGGCTCATAGAATTGGACCCCCTGGTCCAATCTTTTTGAAACTTGAAGGGTATTTTGGGGAGAGGCACTAGATGCTATACTGAAAATTTGGTGCCTCTATCCCAAAAAACAGCCTCCCCCCGAGCCCCAGATACCCATGGATCAATTCTCCATGATTTTGTATAGGAATAAATCTCCCTAGGGAATAACAGAGTTCCCAGCAGACATTTCCCTCCCCTCCCCCCGCTTTCTGACGCCCCTGAAGTGGGGAGAGGGCCTCCAACCCGGGGGATCCCCTGCCCTCACCTGGGGATTGGCAACCCTACCTCCCCCGTGCAAGCACCAGTCGTTTCCGACTCTGGGGTGATGTCGCATCACGATGTTTTCACAGCAGACTTTTTATGGGGTGGTTTGCCATTGCCTTCCCCAGTCCTCTACACTTTCCCCCCCAGCTAGCTGGGTACTCATTTGACCGACCTCGGAAGGATGGAAGACTGAGTCAACCTTGAGCCAGCTACCTGTACCCAGCTTCTGCTGGGATCGAACTCAAGTCACAAGCAGAGTTCAGACTGCAGCTTTACCACTCTGCACCAAATACCTCCCCCTAAATTCACAGGATCCTCATTGCTGTCAGATGGCCATCTAGCCTCTGTTTAAAAACCTCCAAGGAAGGAGAGCCCACCACCTCCCGAGGGAGCCTGTTCCACTGAGGAACCGCTCTAACAGTCTGGAAGCTCTTCCTAATGTTGAGCTGGAAACTCTTCTATCCCTGTACTGTGGATGAAGAGCTAAAAGCCGGATTCATATGTGCAGGAGAACGAGATGGCAAAGCCTTGAATGGACAGTATCGCATGGTTAGACCGGGTTCGAAGATTCATGTGCAGCCCCCTGGGAGAGTTTGTGGCCCCTGGCAAAATTTGACTCAGCAGGTCACTATATTCAGGGGTGGGATTCTAGCAGGAGCTCCTTTGCATATTAGGCCACACCTAGGCTTCCCAACCCTCCCGCCCTGGCGGGGGACCCCAGGATTTCCACCCTCTTCCCCCGCTCCCCCCAAAAATGGAAGCGGGGGGAGGGGGTGGAAACGGCGCCAGGGAGCATGGCCAGCCGTCGCATCCCGGAGCCGGCGAGGCCGCCGCACCGCGCCGCTGCTGCTCCCTCCCCTCCCACCGCAGCTGCTCCTCCGAGATGAGCCCAGGCTGAGCCCATCTCAGAGGAGAAGCCAAGAGGCGGCAGCAGTGCAGGGGAGGGCGAGGCAGGCCAGGAGCATGGCGAGCCGCGAATCCGGGCCCTTCTAGGACCCGGACTCGCGGCTCGCCACGCCCCCGGCCCGCCTCCACCCCCCCCCTCCGCTTCCACCCCAGAGGCGGAGCGGGCGAGGCGGCAGCGGCGGCCTCTTCTCCGCTCGCTGTGGCTGCTCCTCCGAGATAGGCTCAGCCTGGGCATGCGACGCCGCCGCGCCACTGCCGCCTCTTCTCTGCTCGCCGTGGTTGCTCCTCCGAGATGGGCTCAGGCTGAGCCCATCTCGGAGGAGCAGCCACGGTGAGCAGAGATGAGGCGTCAGCTGTGCAGCGGCGTCGCATGCTCCGAGACGGGGCGGCTCGCCTTTCCCCCCCTCCCCCTAGCTTCACCCCAGTGTCTCCTGGCTCCACCCCCAAAGTCTCCTGGCTCCACCCCCAAAGTCCCCAGATATTTTTGGGGTTGGACTTGGAAACCCTAGCCACACCCCCTGATGTAGCCAATCCTCCAAGAGCTTACAAAAAAGAGCCTTGTAAGCTCTTGGAGGATTGGCTACATCAGGGGTGTGGCCTAATATGCAAAGGAGCTCCTGCTAGAATTCCACCCCTGACTATATTACACCAACATTAACTAAGTAGGCATTAGGAATTAGTGAATCACATGCCCCAAGCTGGCTTCTGATGCCCCCCCCCCCAAGAAATTAGAATGCCAGGTGCCAGTGGGACTATGTTACTTGGGCATTCTGGAAACTCTGGTGGTAAAGACTGCCCGGGATAAATATTTAGGATCACGGCTTGGGAATTTTTTTGTAAAAGGGCCTTTTATTTAGTCTATTTCACCAACAGGAAATGAATGCATATTATCTTTAGTGGCACCAAAGGGGGAGCAAGGTTTGATCTAAAATCCATTTCATGTTCGCCACCAAGATCAATTACATCCAATGTGTTTCTGATCATGTATTTGCGGCTGAATCTCTTCCAAGCCTGTGAAACCGAATGCAGTTTCCACCGTGCCCTTTACGATCCGGCTCGCAATGGTTTTCAGAATTGTTTGCCTTCAAATAATAAAAAAAACCCCGGTGCTATTAATAAGTAGTGGAACTGCGAACGTTTCAAAGGGCTCCAGCAAAATGAAGTGAGACGGTTTTTGCCCAAAGCCCTGGGTGGTGCCGGTTTTATGACCTATTTATGCTCTGTTAAGATCAGCACCAAAGAAACTTGCCAGCTTCCAGATCGTGTCTGCAGATCTCCTGGAATTATGACTGGCCTCCAGATCACAGAGATCAATTCCCCTGGAGAAAATGATAGTTTCAGAAGAAGAAGACCTCCGATTTATACTCCACCCTTCTCTCTGAATCAAAGAGCGGCTTACAATCTCCTTTATCTCCTTCCCCCACAACAGACACCCTGTGAGGTGGGTGGGGCTGAGAGAGCTCTCCCAGAAGCTGCCCTTTCAAGGACAACTCCTACAAGAGCCATGGCTGACCCAAGGCCCTTCCAGCAGCTGCAAGGGGAGGAGTGGGGAATCAAACCCAGTTCTCCCAGATAAGAGTCTGTGCGCTTCACCACTACACCAAACTGGCTAGGGAAATGCTATCGATTCTAGGTGAAACCTGGGTCTAAACAGACATCCTCCATGAATCTATCTAATGCCCCTTTTAAAGCTCTCTATTCCTGTGGCAATCACTACATCTTCTGGCAGTGAATTCGACATTTGAATCACTCTCTCGGTAAAGTAGTACTTCCTTTTGCCCATCCTGAACCAACTGCCCATTAAGCTTCATTGGATGCCCTCAGGTTCTAGTATTTTGGGAGAGGGAGCAAAAGTTCTCTTTGTCATGCATAATTTTATGAAAAGATGAAGATATTGGATTTATATCCTGCCCTCCACTCAGAGCGGCTCACAATCTCCTTTCCCTTCCTCCCCCACAACAGACACCCTGTGAGGTAGATGAAGATATTGGATTTATATTCCGCCTCCACTCCAAAGAGTCCCAGAGCAGCTCACAATCTCCTTTACCTTCCTCCCTCACAACAGACACCCTGTGAGGTGGGTGGGGATGAGAGGGCTCTCACAGCAGTTCCCCTTTCAAGGACAACCTCTGCCAGAGCTCTAGCTGACCCAAGGCCATTCCAGCAGCTGCAAGTGGAGGAGTGGGGAATCGAACCCGGTTCTCCCAGATAAGAGTCCGCACACTTAACCACTGCACCAAACTGGCTCTTGATAATCCTCTTATCATGTCCCCTGCCTTAGTCATCTCTCTTCTAAATGGAAAAGTCCCAAACTCTTCAGCCTTTTCTCATAGGAAGCGTGCTCCAACCCTCAAATTGGTTGCCCTCTTCTGTATCTTTTCCAGCTCTGCAGTGGCCTTTTGGAGAAATATTCACTTGTGCAATGCACCATGGATTTTGTAGTCTCAACACCCCATAAACAGTCATGCATGGCTAGCTGCAGGACCGCCTCTCCTCCTATGCTCCTCCATGACAATGCCACTTATCTATCCGTAGTTTTCTGTGACTGCATTAGCAGAAGATAATATAATTAATTAAGAACCTTTACTTAAAATGGACTATACAAAACAGAAGGGTTAATTCCCGTCCACCCTTCAGAAAGCCTCACGCTCCTGTGGGCTGTTGCTTTCTCTTCTGAGACCGGGTACCAAAACTGGCAATTCCTTTCAGCTAATTTCAACAAAGTTTCCATCCTGCCTGAGACAGAGCTTAGCTTTAGCTCGATCCTTATAAACACCCTGTAATGGGTGTTTTAAAATATTTATCTCCTTTAATATTGCTGGTTGGGTTATTGAAAGCTCTCTCCTGAGTTATGATCTGAAACGTTTCCTTTCATCGTGTTTTCTTGCTGAAATGTCTCGCCAGCACAATCAGGCATAGCAACCAAAAGCCGAACATCACATTTAGTGGCTTGCTGCTATTTTGAGGGTCTGTTGCCCCCCCCCCCATCCCCGTTTAAGCTGCTTTTTGAAAAGGGATTGCTGTTAATCTTGTCTTCCAACCAAATTCCAGGAATCTGGGCAGTTCAATTCCACCAGGTCAATTCCCCAAACAGCTACAGCTGGCAATCAGATTTTCCAGGGCTGTCTGACCGGCAGTGCTGAATTGCTTGTAGCAAGCAGTTAAATTGGCAGATTACTAAAAAAATAAAAATAAAAAAAATGGAGCTGCATTTCTGGGTTGCCTTCATTCACTGCATTTTTAGCGAACTGGGCAGACATAATGTGTGAAGGGAACATGCAGCCGCCCTTTCCATCAGCGCAGTAGCACAGGGGTGGCCAACGGTAGCTCTCCAGAAGTTTTTTGCCTACAACTCCCATCAGCCCCAGCCATTGGCCATGCTGGCTGGGGCTGATGGGAGTTGTAGGCAGAAAACATCTGGAGAGCTACCGCTGGCCACCCCTGCAGTAGCATATCTCCTCCCCCACCCCAGCCTCCCTGAAGAAACAAAACACACAAACAGAAACATCATGTGGGAAAGTCGTTCTGGGGCTTCAGAACGCAAGCAGAGGTTGTTCACACGTTACAGTGCTCATCTGTGTTTGAAGGCCCCTGCAGACAGAAACTTCCTGGCTTTCCATCAACTTTGTGAAATGGAATGATGCAAGAAGGCTTTTTGCACGGGTAAATAGGACTGTACTGTAATAAAATGGCCAGAAAGCTGCGTCGGTAAAGAGGCAGAGCCTGTGCTGTGGCAGTGCTGCCTATTGCTGCAAGGATCCTCCAGACTAGGTAGTTTCAGCAGCACTATTTAACATGTCACATTTGAAGCTCATGTTTTGTTTCAGCTCTCTGCCAGATTTCTGTTTGTCTTCAGCTTTCTGTAGTCCAAACTCTATAATTCATTGGAAGCCCCATCCTATTGACTGCACTTTGACTTACACTCTGTAACAGGGGTGGCCAAAATTGTTTAATGTAAGAGCCACATAGAATAAACTTCAGATGTTTGAGAGCCACAAGACAGGAAGGAAGGAAGGAAGGAAGGAAGGAAGGAAGGAAGGAAGGAAGGAAGGAAGGAAGGAAGGAAGGAAGGAAGGAAGGAAGGAAGGAAGGAAGGAAGGAAGAGGAAAAGACTGCCAGAGAGAGGAAGGAAGAAAGAAATGGCAGGGCACTTCAAGCTTCTTCACCACCACCACCCCTGGTCTACTCAGATTAGCAATGGCAAGGAAGGAAGGAAGGAAGGAAGGAAGGAAGGAAGGAAGGAAGGAAGGAAGGAAGGAAGGAAGGAAGGAAGGAAGAGGAAAAGACTGCCAGAGAGAGGAAGGAAGAAAGAAATGGCAGGGCACTTCAAGCTTCTTCACCACCACCACCCCTGGTCTACTCAGATTAGCAATGGCAAGGAAGGAAGGAAGGAAGGAAGGAAGGAAGGAAGGAAGGAAGGAAGGAAGGAAGGAAGGAAGGAAGGAAGGAAGAGGAAAAGACTGCAAGAGAGAGGAAGGAAGAAAGAAATGGCAGGGCACTTCAAGCTTCTTCACCACCACCACCCCTGGTCTACTCAGATTAGCAATGGGAAGGAAGGAAGGAAGGAAGGAAGGAAGGAAGGAAGGAAGGAAAATAGATGGGGGAGGAAGGGGAGGGGAAAGAAAGCAACTTTAACTTTAAATGTATTCTCCTAGATGCCGGTTGGCTTGGCTCGGAGAAATGATTTAAAGAGTGAAATGCCTTCTCAGGGTTTTTTTTTTTTTGTAGGAAAAACCCAGCAGCAACTCATTTGCATATTAGACCACACCCGCTGACACCAAACCAGCTGGAACTGCGTTCCTGTATGTTCCTGCTCAAGAAAAGCCCTGGCCTTCTCCAAGCTGGTATTGGGGGCTTCGAGAGCTACACAATATGTGTGAAAGAGCCACATGTGACTCCTGAGCCCCAGTTTGGCCACCGCACACTTAACCACTACACCAAACTGGCTTCTCAACCAACACAAGGGATTTCCAACACAAGGGATTTTTCTATATCTGTCCAAGCGTGCAGCCCCTGAAAAGATACAAAAAGAAAGCAATGCTAGGTTCCCAGCATGCAGCAGCTCTCCCCCCCCCCCCCATACTAATGGCATGCAAAAGAGATTTGGTTTTGCAGGAAGCCGATGCTCTGCCGTTCACCCAAGGGTGTTTGAAGGGTTAATGAGGCCGGGGGGGGGGGGCTGGGGGTGTTCCTACCGCTGGAGACCTCCAGCATCTCACACTGCCGTGATGGAAGGTTCACATTTCACACTTAATTACGAACTCAGCAATCACGCCTCGGAGAGATCGATGTGTTTCTCTGTTTAGTCCCTGCAGCTGTGAACTGTTTATTTACTTATCGTTAGGCCGGGAATGGCTGCAATTTAAAGGTTCAGATCTCTTCTCCCCGGTACCCTGCCAGTCCGTTGCCATTAAATACTTCCATATTGCCCCCCTGGAATGTCCCTCCAAAACACCCCCTTCACCTGCCTCCTTTTGGCCAGGTTTTTTTTTTGGGGGGGGGGGGGGAAGGAACAAGTGTGAATGGCTGCCAGAGTCGGGTGCATTTAAGTATTTCGGATGGTTATCACCTAACAATGATTTTTTTTCTCCCCCCCCCCCCCACTTGCAGAGAAACTTTTTTTTTCACTCTTTACCTTTTATTTATTCATAGCAGACCACAAACAACAGACAATACAAGCAAACGGTTGACATATTACAACAGCACAGTACACAAAAATGAAAGTAGAGAACACGATAAAACTTGTATCAAACATGTTACATACAACCCCACACAAATATATGGGAAAGGAAAGATAAATACTAACTCTTTTTTTTTTTGAGTTTTTCATTTTATTGCTCTTTCAGTCATATTCAGAGGCATACACAACAGCAAAAAGAAAAAGAGACAAACCATAAAGGATTAACAACATCCTGTACATCTAAATACAAACTTGTTTTTTTGTACTAAGAGAGATGGATTGTGGTTACGAAACCAAATTTTAAACCTTTTTCCTATTTAAATTAAATAATTATATCATAAACATAAAACAGTAGTATAAAACAGAAATCACTTTTTCCCCAACCAATTATAGAATTTTCCCCATTTTTTTACAGCAACAATCTTCGGCATCCCTTTAACTAAATTAGATAAAATGTCCATTTCTGCTACTTGAAGTATTTTCTGAACTACATCGTCCCTTTGCGGGATGGATTTTTGTCTCCAACCCTTGGCGAAAAGTATTCTTGCCGCTGTCAAAATATAAACTATGATATATTCATCCTCACGAGGTACTTCATTTCTAACTAACGAAAATACTAACTCTTGATTGGCAGAAACCTCTTCTACTCTGTCTTTTTTTGACATTGCAACATTTCGTTAACCAATCATAAAGCAGAGAGAAGGGTGCTCCAAAGAGTGACGAGAAGAGCACAAAAGATTTGTGGATGTTCTCTCCCCTCATTGGTGGATCTGTATAATATGGCATGTAAAAGGAAGATACAAATGATCCTAAGGGACCATACACATCTGGGCCATTTGCTTTTTGAGATCTTACCGTCAGGTAGACGATATAGAGTGTTGAAGGCTAGGACAAACAGATTTAAGGACAGTTTCTATCCAAGTGCTGTGGTTAGGTTAAATGCAGGGTTATGAAGGATTATCTGTTTTAGATGTATTTAATGGTTTAAATGGTTTTAATGGTTTTATGAATGTTTAATGGTTTTATGAATGTTTATTTAATGGTTTAAATGGTTTAAATGGTTTTATGAATGTTTATCTGTTTTAGATGTATTTAAATGGTTTAAATGGTTTAATGGTTTTAGATGTATTTAAATGGTTTATGAATATGTGTGTTTGATGTGTTGGTATGTTTGTGGAAGAGCACCTCATTTCGTTGCTCTCTTTTTGTTGAGAACAATGACAATAAATTCATCTATCTATCTATAAAATAAAGTCCAGTTTTTGTCGCCATATTTCTCAGGTTTGGTTCTTAACCAGTTAGAAAGCTTATCCATCTCCGCTATAGCGATTATTTTTACAATCAAGTCATCAATTGTTGGCAGTTCTTTTCTTTTCCGATGCTGTGCTATCAAAACCCTCGCAGCAGTATTAACATGGATTATCAAGTATTTCTCAGCTTTTCCAAATTTATCCAGCATCAAATTTAAAAAGAAAAAAAGCTCCCCGTGCAGAGAAACTCTTAGCAAGCGAAAAGTAATGCTAGAAAGAGATGATTGGTCAATTCTGAGGTGGGGTGGGTGGGCTGTATTGTCAAAATCTGGCACAATTGCAGGGCCTCAAAGGAGGGGCGGTCGGCCGCTGCCAAATGGGCTTGTTATGGTGACACCCAGTGACCAAATGGTGTTTGCTTTTTTGCTAAGGTCATGATATATTTTGAGCCCCAAACTTTCATAGTGTTAAGGCAGGCCTCCGCACTTATATTCATGACATGGGGTCTGACGAGCCTACGGTGCAGTTTGGGGTGCCTGTGGGGGTTGCCACCCTCCAGGTGGGGTCTGGAGATCGAGGAGTACAATTGATCTCCAGATCCATGAAGCTGCTTGGATTTGCGCTGTCCATGTTGGAAGGGAACGGATTTGTTCTTCAGCCTCTTTGAGGAAGTTGGGAAATGGTGGCCCAGTTGGAGCCCAGTAGCACCTGTAAGACCAACAAAGTTTCATTCAGAATGTAAGCTTTTGTGTCCATGCAGACTTCATCAGACAGTGGAATAGGGTACAGTGAGCAGATCTACATATAGCTGGTGGGCAGTGGTTAAGAATGCAACGTGGTGCAAAGTTAGAATCCAGCGACAAAACAGTGACATTAACAAACGGAAAGAACATTTGGTCTGGATAGCATTTGCATGGGAAACCAACAGTGACATGTCAGAATGGGAGAACGATGGTGCAGGGCTTATTTCGTAGCAGAAACTCCTTTGATTATTAGGCCACACCCTCCTGATGTAGCCAATCCTCCTGGAGCTTACAGTTGGCCCTGTACTCTGTAACGTCTTGGAGAATTGGCTACATCACGGGTGTGCGGCCTAATATGCGAAATAATTCCTGCTACAAAGCAAAGCCCTACTGGTGAGACTGTCATAAGGCTATAAATGGAATCTCTTAATTGCTCTATTGCCTGCAAGTCTGGGTTAAACTGAGGACACGTCTTTCCCAGAGGTGTTCCTGTCCACGTAATTTACTTTTAAACATGCAACATACATTATAAACATCGTTCTAGTTTGCCATTAGGAACAAAGAACACATAAAATATAGTGGGAGATGGGTTTAGCACAGGGGTGTCGAACTCATTTGTTATGAGGGCTGAATCTGACATAAATGAGACCTTGTTGGGTCGGGCCGTGTCCGGCCGGGCCATGAGCGTACCTATTTAATAATAATAATAATAATAATAAGTTTTTATTTATACCCCGCCCTCCCCGCCAAGGCAGGCTCAGGGTGGCTTACTAGGGTTGCCAAATCCAACTCAGGAAATATCTGGGGACTTTGGGGGTGGAGCCAGGAGACTTTGGGGGTGGAGCCAGGAGACTTTTGTGATGTCATTTCCTGTGATGTCATTTCCAGGTCAAAGGTCAAGTGATGTCACTTCCACCCATTCCAATGATGTCACTTCCAGCACCAAAACCCCGCCTCCTCATGTGATGTCACTTTCTGGGCACTCTCCCAAACGTGCCGTTCCTGTGAAGCAATGTCCATTTTTACAAAATTCAAACACTGTTATATATCACTTCCCACCCCCACCTTTCCCCCATTTTACATTACTTTTAGGCATGTAGGCCTCCTTCCAGTGCAAAAATAACCAAAAGCTTTAAGAAATATAAAGTGCTTTAATTTAAACATTTAAACATTACAAAAAACACACACACACACACCCCAAGCAACCAGCATATGTCAAACAAGTGAATAAAACCAGAGAAACTGTCATAATTTAAGAAACATAAAGTGCTTTAAACATTTAACAATTACAGCAACAAAAAACAATCAAACAGCACACATCAAACAAGAGAACCCATCATGTTTATGTTGCTTTCTGCTTTTGGGAAAGAAAACGGTATTTATCTTTGCTTCTTGCTGCTTTCAACAACTCTGGATTTGACTTTATAAAGTTGCAGAATTCTTCACAGGACATTCTGAAATTTAACTTCACCTGAAGTTCTGCTTTAACAAGGCTATCACTCAGTCGGTTTCTTTCCTTACTCCAGAGCTGCGTCATTAAGCTGAATACTCTCTCACAATAGGCATTGGATACTGGGATGGACAGTGCAAAAGAGACCAGCTTCAACAGATGGCTGACACCACTGTCTGGAATGCGCCTAAAGATCTGAACCCATCTCTGGTCTATCCTCTCTTCTTGTGAAGAAATGTCTTTTTGGCATTTTCTAACAATGCAGACATCATCAAAAAGCTTGTCAGTGTCTATGATATCAGGGCCAAAATCAAGGGATTTGACAAGATTCTCTAAGTCCTCCCAAATCACAGGACTGTCAAGTGAAAACAATGCCATATCTTTGAAAACTGAATTCTCAAAATCATACCATTTCTCAAGGTAGGCGATGCAACTTGAGAGTGTCTGCTCTGCTTCTCTTTGGAATTTTGCCCTTTGAGATGCGGAGACATTGGGTAGGATGGCTGTAGCAGATCTTCCATAAAACTGCTTCTCTTTCCTCCCTTTAAGTTTTTCTCGAAGGTCACTCAGAATTTGGTGAAGTTCAACACAGCTGACATTGGCACTTTCCAATTTTTTCACAACGGGGTCAAACAATGCCATCAAATTGTGTAGAAAGTACAAATAGCATAGAGGAAGAGATGATTCCTCTTCTGGATTGAATCCTTCCCAAAGAACTTTTTCACACTCTTCTTCCCCACAGGACAAGAAGTATGCCCTCAGTGCAGGCCAGCACTGAAGAACCCGTTCAACAGCGGGCAAAAGTGACAGCCACCGTGTTGGACTATGCCGAATCAAATCTCTATATTCTATATCAACAAACTCAAAGAAGGACCTCAGGGAGTCTGTACTTTTTGCTGAGCATGAGAACTCACTATATATTTGCAAGATAAAGACTTCAACATTAAAAGACAGTGCTCTCTTCCCTGTTTTAAGGCAATTGTGAAGCACGTGGCATTTGCAGCCCACATCTATCAGCCTATTATTAAGTTGCTTAAGTTTTTGGAACACTGACTTGTGTTTTCCAAAATTCACTGCCGCATTGTCAGCAACGTACGATGACACTCTGTCTAAACTGAGACCACTGTCCTGTAGCACATTGCAAAGCTGGGCTGCAATTGCCTCACTGGTCTCCTCATTGTCATTGTAGAAATCAAGCAATCCTTCTTTTATTCCCTCTGTTACAGAAAAGTAACGAACAGTCACAGGAAAGAATTTCCTGTTTCCCTTGTTGGAGGCATCACATCCTATAGAGAAAAAGTGTGCAGCATTCAGGTCCTTCAGCAACAATTCTACGGATTTTGGAGCCAAAACATTCTCCACAATGCTGGCAGCTTTTGTCCGTCCACAAGACATATTTTTTGCTATGTTGGAATCAGGCAACATTTTTGGCAACAGTTTATTTGTGCAGTCCTGACTAGCGTAACTATGATGATGCATAACACTGTGGTACACTTCGACCACTTCAGCTGCAGTGACCTGATTTGCTTCTGAAGAATCTTGTTTTTGAAAGAAGCTACTCACTGGTGTCTGTCTGTTCAGTTTTTCCACCTCTTTGTGCTTCATACCTTTTGCATGATTTATGATGGCACCTTTCCCCTCATAACGCACAGATATTGTGCGGCGGCACCAAACACATTCTGCTGTTTCTAAGTCTTTTTTACGAAGCCATCTTTTGAATTGGCTTTCGCTCAGCCATTCCTCTTTAAAAACTGAAAGGTATTTTTTCTTTTTTGCTTCGCTACTACCAGATGGACCTTCTCCACTTGCCATGACTTCTCAAAATATTGAAGGGAGGCAACCCTGAGTACTGCAAGAGAGGTGAGGGAAAAAACAGCAATCACAGATAGCCTTGTAGGTGGAGTTAACAAATATACTCATCAGTTTGGCAGCTATTTATCACACAAATACAATGTTTTTTATTTACTTCAAGTTATCTCCATTGGGGACCCAAAGGGGTTTACATGATTTTCTTCTCTTCTATCCTCACAACCATCCTGGGAGGTAGGTTTAGGCTGTGAGTGTCTGACTGACCGTAGGTGGCCTAGCAGTTTTTCATGCCACAGTACGGATTTGAAACCGGGTCTCCCACATGCTAGTATGACACACTAACATCTTAATATTTTCAATTACCTGCCAATAAAGGCACCCTGTACCCCACCTTTACCCATTCTCATTGGCTGCTTTAGCACAGAAGCTTGCTAGGTAATATCACTTAATTCACAACAAATCTGTGCTTCTCCCTTAAACACGTGAAGCCATTCCCAATCTGGTTAAGACTCAGTCACTGCTTTCTTCTCAGGTCACACACAATTGCAAGCTTAAGTAGCTCTTAGACAGACAGACACCAGTACTGAGTAGCTTCTTTCAAAAACTTGAGAGTCAGTTTGGTGTAGTGGTGAAGTGTGCAGACTCTTATCTGGGAGAACCAGGTTTGATTCCCCCCTCCTCCACTTGCACCTGCTAGCATGGCCTTGGGTCAGCCACAGCTCTGGCAGAGGTTGTCCTTGAAAGGGCAGCTGCTGTGAGAGCCTCTCAACCCCACCCACCTCACAGGGTGTCTGTTGTGGTGGGGGGCGGGCGGAAGAGAAAGGAGATTGTAAACCATTCTGAGACTCTCAGTTAAGGGCAGGATATAAATCCAATCTTCTCCTCCATGGGTCTCTTCTCCATTTAATTTTTTTACCAACACTGTGGGACAGATTAGGATGAGCATGTGTGACTATCCAAGGTCACACAAGCAAGCTTCCATGGCAGAGTGGAGATTTGAACCTGGATCATGCAGAACCTAGCTGGACAATCTAAGCATGACACAACACTGGTTTTAAATGTTTTGATGTTTCAGGGAGGAACACTAAAGATGCAAATAAAATCTAAATTGCTTGAGGAGTATTTAATTCTGAAATATAAGGCGATGGTTATCCAGATGGTTTGACCTGACCTGGCCTGTCTCTCTACTTTAGATGCATGTGGATTGATTGTGACCACTCCCTGGAATGGGAAAGGCACACACAATCTGTCTTTATTAAGACTAACCCTGGGAATCTCTAATATCTGGTTCTGAGACTGCATCCTGGTTTGTGACAAGATGCCAAAACTGGATGGCAGACCTGGCCTGCACCTCTCGGGCAGCAATCCTGTGCATGTTCAAACTAACTGGTATTGTATTTTTAAATGGCACTTGAATGATGCATTTCTATTAAAAAGTCACACAGTAATGTATGTTGATAAAAAATAGGAACAGGATCCATGCTCTGTTAAGCACATGTATTGCAAGACTCAAGGCAAAACTACTGATCAGACAGCATAAGACATCTAACAATGCAATAGGACTGTGATTACAAAATTAGAAAATAATGCAAACAGAGACCTGTGTAAGACATGACATACTATAAGCAGTGCAACAATGTAGGAGTCTAGTAGCACCTTTAAGACCAACCAAGTTTTATTCAGAATGCAAGCTTTCATATGCAGGCATACTTCATCAGACAATGGAATGGGGTACAGTCTCATGAAGTGTGCCTGCATATGAAAGCTTACATTCTGAATAAAACTTGGTTGGTCTTAGAGACTAGACTCCTACATTGTTCTATTGTTTCAGACCAACACAGCTGCCCATTTGAATCTATAAACAATGCAGAAAGAGAATCACTAAGGTAAAGTGGTAAAGTGTTACTACTTTACCTTTGTAATCCACTTTCTGCATTGTTTAGACTAGAGGACAGTTAGAAGCTAGAGGACACATATAAACGTAAAGAGAGTGTTAGATATTTAGCTGTGTTGGTCAGTCTGCAGTAAAAGAGCAAGATTTGAATCCTTAAAGACCTTAAAGACCAGCAAGATTTCCAAAGTGTAAATCAAAGCTCCCTTTGTCAGATACCTTTGCCAGATACGATGAATGCTGCACCAGACTACAATCTTCCCTGAGAACAATCTTCCGTGCGCGTTGCAAAAGACCTGGCAGAGAGAAATGAGGGGGCATCAACAAAATTGCGGCTGCGCAGCCGCTGGCAACTAGATTGGGAGGGCTGTGGGTTAATTCCACTCAGTCACCGGGTCATTGGCTGAGCAGACAGCTGCTCTTGCATGTGCGCTCATCCCGTTCTGTGGCTACCTTTTCCCCCTGCCTCCACCCTTCCCTTCTCTGATTTTACCTTAGAGAGGAGGAGAGCGGAGCAGGCCAACGCCGCTGCGGCGCGCTGCTGCCCGCTCATGCTGCCGTGAGTCCTGGCCTGCCCCCTCCCCTTCTCTGATGTGATTGACCTCACCTCAGAGGACTGGAGGGGAGCAGAACAGGCTGCCGCCGCCGCCGCCCGCTCATGCTGCCTAACTCTGAGTCCTGGCCTGCCCCCTCACCTTAAAGGACTGGAGGGAAGCAAGAGGCCCCGCCGCCGCTGCCCGCTGCCCGCTCTTCCTGCCGGGAGTCCTGGCCTGCCCTGCCCTGCCCCCTCACCTTAGAGGACTGGAGGGAGGGAAGCAAGAGGCCCCGCCGCCGCTGCCCGCTGCCCGCTCTTCCTGCCGGGAGTCCTGGCCTGCCCTGCCCTGCCCCCTCACCTTAGAGGACTGGAGGGAGGGAAGCAAGAGGCCCCGCCGCCGCTGCCCGCTGCCCGCTCTTCCTGCCGGGAGTCCTGGCCTGCCCTGCCCTGCCCCCTCACCTTAGAGGACTGGAGGGAGGGAAGCAAGAGGCCCCGCCGCCGCTGCCCGCTGCCCGCTCTTCCTGCCGGGAGTCCTGGCCTGCCCTGCCCTCTCACCTCAGAGGACTGGAGGGGAGCGGAAGTGGAACAGGCCGCCGCTGCGCGCTGCTGCCCGCTCTTGCTGCCTGCAGCCTGACTCCTGGCCTTCTCCTGACTCCTTGACCTCAGAGGGGAGGGGACAGGGGAGGGGAGCGGAGCAGGCTGACGCCGCCGCTGTGCGCCGCTGCCGCCTCTTCTAGGCAGGCCTTCAACTTTCTGCTGCTTTCAAGACGGGTTCAGCAGCCTCTGACCGACCCAGACTCGCGGCCTTTGCGCCGTTCGCCCCCTTCCCTCCCCCCGCTTTTGTTTTTTGGGACAGCGGGGGAAGAAGGTGCTAACTCGGGGGTCCCCCGGCAGGGCGGGAGGGTTGGCAGCCCTACCATCTGCTGAGGGAGGCCTGGACAAGTCCAAAGGGAATGCGGGAAGACAGAAGTGACGCCGGATGGAAAGGGGGGGGGTCTTGAAGGGCCCGCTGCTCCCCCCTTTCCCTGGAGTTCAGCTGACCCCAGCAGAGCCAGAAGGGAGGGGAAGGTGACTAGACCCTCCAGGATAGCTGGAGAGGGAAGTTAAGGCACAGGAAAGGTCTCCCTCCCTCCCTCCCTCCTTCCCTCCCTCCCTCCCTCCTTCCCTCCCTCCTTCCCTCCCTCCCTTCCTTCCCTTCCTTCCTCCCTCCTTTCCTCCCTCCTTCCCTATCTCCTTTCCTCCCTCCTTTCCTTTCCTCCCTCTCTCGCTCCCTCCCTCCCTTCCTTCCCCAGCCACATCTTCACATGGCTGGTGTGGCCGCCTGGATCCTTGTCGTGGTGGCATGGGGGGGGCGGGTCTTGAAGGGCCTGCTGCTACCCCCTTTCCCTGGAGTTCAGCTGACCCCAGCAGAGACAGAAGGGAGGGGAGGGTGACTAGACCCTCCAGGATTTCTGGAGAGGGAAGTTAAGGCGCAGAAAAGTCTCCTCCCTCCCTTCCTTCCTCCTTTCCTTCCTCCCTCCCTCCCTTCCTTCCCTTCCTTCCTCCCTCCTTTCCTCCCTCCTTCCCTATCTCCTTTCCTCCCTCCCTTCCTTTCCTCCGTCTCTCCCTCCCCCCCTTCCTTCCCCAGCCACACCTTCACATGGCTGGCGTGGCCGCCTGGATCCGTGTCGTGGTGGCATCCAGACTCCTGCAATGCCCTCTATGACTGGCTGGTCTCCTATCAGAATATATGTGGGATATCCATGTAGATAGATCCCAGTAGGCAGCCATGTTGGTCTGAAGCAGTAGAACAAAGCGGTAGACAATTGCACCTTTAAGTCCAGCTAAGTTTTATTTAGAAGGTAAGCTTTCGTATGCTCTTCAGCAGGCTTCATCAGACAAGTATCATTTCTCTTTCAGAACAATGTATCAGAATATTTGGTGGGGTTTTTTTTGTTTTTGTTTTTTTTTGTATTGACATACTCAAATATTGGCTGTTTGTCTTATTGTATATACCAACCCATCCTATGGCAAACTTTATGGATGTTATAATCTCTTGGGAAACCATGCCCTCTGTTTAAACTAACAAGGCCAGAATGTTACCTAGATTTATGGCACTTCGCACCTACGACAGCCGTCTGCTTTTCATCACCCTCCACTCCAGTGTTTCTTCAACAAACACAAACCCCTATTTGTGATTCTTTTAATCTGCTAAAAACATTTCCATGATTCCACACTGCCCACTTATATTAAGAATTTCTTAATTCCCATTCCCACTTGTCTGATGAAGTCTGCTTAAGAGTAAACGAAAGCTTACATTTCGAATAAAACTTAGTTGGCCTTAAAGGTAAACTTGTCTACTGCTTTGTGGGATATCCAGTTGGGGCAGAATGCCGCAATTCGACTGTTATCAACAGCTAGATGGAGCACCTGCATTACTGCCCTTCTGCCATCTCTCCACTGGCTGCCCAGCAGTTACCTGGCTCAGTTGAAAGGAGGGGCTCCCCCATACAAAGCCCTGCATTGCACAGGCGGTTGGACTAGATGACCCTGGAGGTCCCTTCCCACTCCATGATTCTGTGGTCCTGGTCTGCAGACTAAACAAGGAGGCTCCATCTGATTCACTGGGGGGATCACTCGGTGTCTTTTGACCAGGGTTGGTGATGTAGCTCTGATCCCTTTTGATTTCTTTCTGCCGTTCTGATATGTTTTCCTCCTTCTCTTCATAGCCAAATAAGTAAATGAATGTTTCCAGAGTTGGAGGCTGCCCAAGAGGAAGGGAAGGAGATGGAAGAGGAGGACCCAGAAGGACCTGGAATTGGCAAGGGCTCAAGGAAAGGCCCCCATCCCATGCAAGTGGGAAGTGGTGCTGAATTTTGGGAAAGAGCTGAGCCAGAGGTCTTGCCTCGGGAGACTTGGACTGCAGATGGACACAGCCAAAGGTTTAGGCACTTCTGCTACCATGAGGCCAATGGGCCCCGAGAGGTTTGCAGCCAGCTCCATGGACTTTGCAGGCAGTGGCTGGAGCCGGAGAGGCACACCAAGAAGCAGATCGTGGAGCTGGTGATCCTGGAGCAGTTCCTGACTCTCCTGCCCCAGGAAATGCAGGGCTGGGTCAGAGGATGTGGGCCGGAGACCAGTTCCCAGGCGGTGGCCCTGGCCGAAGGTTTCCTCCTGAGCCAGGCAGAGGAGAAGAGACAGGCAGGACAGGTGAGGGAGCTTCATGCCTTCAGCGACATCTGGATCGGGGCGGCACTGCGGTACTGATGTTATTAGGCCTGTCGGCGGCATTTGACACAGTCGACCATCAGTTGCTAAAGCGCCGCCTCGCCGACATAGGGGTTGGGGGCTGGCCTTGCAATGGCTTTCCTCCTTCCTCTCTGGTCGGGGACAAAGGGTGGCTATTGGGGGTGAGTGATCCCAGAGGCACACACTCGATTGTGGGGTGCCTCAGGGGGGCAGTTCTCTCCCCAATGTTATTTAACATTTATATGCGCCCCCTTGCCCAGATTGTCCGGAGGTTTGGGCTGGGTTGCCATCAATATGCAGATGACACCCAGCTCTATCTGCTAATGGACGGCCGGCCCGGCTTCACCCCAGGGAATCTAGATCGGGCGCTGCAGGCTATAGCGACGTGGCTCAGATTGAGTGGGCTGAAATTGAACCCAGCGAAGACAGAGGTCCTTTGTGTGGGTCGCGGCGGCGCGCTAGGAGGGGAAATAGCTCTCCCAACCTTTGACGGCGCACCATTGAAACCAGTGCGCCAGGTAAAGAAGTATTGTTGGGCGTTTTACTGGAGCCTTCATTATCAATGGAGGCCCAGATAGCAGCCACTGCCAAGTCAGCATTCTTCCACCTGAAGCGGGCGAGGCAGTTGGCCCCCTTTCTGGAACGCCGCGACCTCGCAACAGTGATCCATGCAACGGTCACCTCAAGATTGGACTACTGTAATGCCCTCTACTTGGGGCTACCTCTGTGCCGGACCCGGAAGTTGCAGCTGGTGCAGAACGCGTCGGCCAGCCTACTATTGGGGCTCTTGAAATGGGAGCACATACGGCCGGGGCTGCGCGAACTGCACTGGCTGCCAATTACCTACCGAGTCCAGTACAAAGTGTTGGTTATTACCTTTAAAGCCCTATATGGCCGAGGACCAGCCTACCTAAGGGACCGTCTCTCCCCACATGAACCCCAGAGGGCACTGAGGTCAATGGGTAAAAATAAAGTGACCATCCCTGGGCCGAGAGAGGTCAAACTTCAAAGCACCAGAACACGGGCCTTTTCAGCCGCGGCTCCGGCACTGTGGAACCAACTTCCGGAGGAAGTGCGGGCCCTGCGGAACCTTGACCAGTTCCGCAGGGCCTGCAAGACCGCCCTTTTCAGACAAGCCTATGCTGGTATCGACTGCTGAGTTGCTAAGAATAAAGAACCGCCATCTATAATACGATCACGGAACTTTCTAAACTGGCAGAACCAGCGCCAAACAATTTTATTGCTGCCAGATATATTTAATGTAATTTGAATTATGTATTTTAACTTAATTAACTGTTTTTTATGTTTAATTTCTTTTTAATTGTTAAATTTAAAGCTTTATGTTAATTGTGTGAAATGTTGTTAGCCGCCCTGAGCCGCCTAGGCGGGGAGGGCGGGATATAAATAAAATCTATTATTATTATTATTATGCCGTCCTTTCGAGTTATGATCTTTCACCTTATACTCATCCCTCCAGGCACTTCCCCAGGGTTGATAGAAAACCAGATCCCTGATTCTTGCAGCTCTGTTGATGGATGCAGAGATGAGGAATGGAGCATGTTTTGCTTCCTTGGTCTTTAGCCTTCCTGCTCTTCCCTGTCTCTCTTCCTGCTGTTCCAGATGTGGGGACCATCTGTGAAGATGGAGGTGGAGTTCCTTGAGGAGGAAGAGTCTCCTTTGGAGGAAGAGCAGAAGGCGCAGGCCCAGGAGCATGCCCAAGAGGCCCTCTCACACGGTAAGGGTGCCCTGTGGGCCCATTGTGAAGTTGTTGGATAGAAGGTTCAGGAAAGGAGAAAAAGGAAATACTTCTGTGCACCACACAGGGTGTACTTCTGGGATTGACGGCCATAGGACGAAGCAGTGGCCACTCACTCACTTGAAGGGATTTGGGGAGGGCAATTTCTTTCTCAGTAGAACTGTGTCAGAATTATAAGCGAGGCCAGGCCATGTTTGACTTTCTGTATCTATATACATAATTCCCAAGTCATGTTGGCAGCATTCCGTGCACCTCACAACCCATTGGCCCATCGCAGCTCAGTCAGAATCTCTGGCCTCCCATTGGCTGACCCCCCTGCCCCCCGCCTACTCGGGCTCCGCAATGCTGAACAAACTGCCAAAACGGTCTCACCTCAGACAGCAGTGCTGCTCAAAAGGCGTTGTTGCTGCCCCCCTGTCCGCAGCCCACACAGGATCCTAGCAGAATAGCCACGGAGCTGCCCCACCTTTCTTCTCTCTCCTGCCTCTTTCCTCCAATCCCCCCTCTCTCTCCCTCCTCCCCTCAGCCTCAGCCCAGGATTGTTGACTGAGGAGACAGGGTTGCCAACTCCAGGTTGGGAGATTCCTGGAGATTTGAGGGCTGCAGCCTGGATTTGAGGAGGGGTGGCCGCTCACTCACTCGAATTTCATTCGCAGTCGAACTGTGTCAGAGTTATAAGGGAGGCTAGGCCATGTTGGCTTTCTGTATTCTTCTTGTATATTAGTTTGAATTAGTTCGTAACTCTCTGTGAGGTTATTTTTCCCATAAGCCTCTGCTCTTTTTGCTGGCAGCCAGTTTTCCTTCTAAGCTGAGTTAGTGTGAGCTAGCTCACAGTATTTTAAGCCTTGGCTCACACATGTTTGTCTTAGCTCGGGAAAAATAGCCCCAGAGCAAACTACTCTATGCAGTGGCTCACAACTTTAATACCAGCAGCTCACGAAGTAGAATTTTTGCTCACAAAGACTCCACTGCTTACAGGGAGTAATGCTGGCAGCCTAGGCATGAAAATGACAAATGTAAATGCCTTTGCCTGAATTCATATTGGGCATTCCCCGGCCTCCAAATGCCTGGCTCCAAAGCCCAAACATATATAAATGAGGTGTACGAGAGTTGCCATGTCTGCCTAGGTCTTTTTGACATCTCCGCTAATAAAATATACCTGGGCAAAACAGACTGAAAAGAGTATAGATCTGGGGCTCCTGGCTTTGTTTGGGGCTGCTTGGTGAATACCCCGTCTGTGTCTGTGTTGGTCTTGAACTTGCAGCCCAGGAATATTTCTTGCTCTTCCAAAAGCATACACTATATCAGGTATTGTGATCTTCTATATATCCTATTGAGTATTGATATTGAATATATGCTACCTGGTATTACTTGTGTGTGGGTTTTAAGAATTTATACATAGCTTTTGTTCAGAGTAACTCTCGGGAAGCCTGTGTTCCGTAACCTTAATGGGGTTGGGGATACCAGGCAGAAGCCTGAACCCCTAAATATCCCCCCAAAAGAACGCAAGAGAAGCCATCTTGGATCCGGACAATGGCCCCTCCAGTCCAAGACTCTGTGTCTCACAATGGCCAAAACCCAAGCACCGCTAGGACAACCAATGGAGGGCCCAGAACTCCAGAAGCCCTCCCACAGTTACCCCACAAGCACCAAGAAGATAGAGAATTGCCATTGTAGCTTGTGGTTAAAAGCCACTTGTGGACTTCTGCTCTGTACATTTATCCTATCCACGCTTGAAACTGTCTGTGCTTGTAGCCGCCACCACGTCCTGTGGCAATGAATTCCCCATGTTAACTAAAGTATTCCGAGCTCACATGGCTTCCGTTAGAGGGACTCAAGGCTGCTCAAAACAGCTGCCCCCCTGGAACCTTTGCAGGTGGGGCAATGGGTGGATGTGACATCAGAGGATCAGCAGAATCTCTGGAAACCCCTTGATATTACCCTTGGGTTTTGGACAGTTCTGATTGTGACGTTTCTCTGACTTCATTTCTCCCCGCCCCCCCCCCTCTTTCCCCGAAACCCGGACTCAAATTGCTGACTGTCAAGCGTCTACACCAAACTGTATCCTTTTGTCATATAACAACTTATTATTGTTCTGAGAACGACCCTGAATATCCGTAACTGTTGAATGAGACAGTGAGCATTCTAATCTGAAACACATAATTGCTGCTTTGCTTTATGTTACTTTCGCTTTTGCTAGACGGCACATTCCCAACCTTTATCTCTTCTGCTTGTTAGCATGGGAACCGAGGCCGTGCTGGAGGAGACCGGAGGAATTAATAGCTTTGCACCTGGACTGTAGTAGAAGGGGGGATAACGGCCTACCGAGGATATATAGGTGATGCCTTGAGGCTGGCACCTCAGTTTTAGCAACTTCTTGTATTGCCTTAAAATGCTTGGAATAAACGTCTGAATCTACCAACTCCATGTTCCTTGACTCTGGGGTCTGACACTGACCAGCAGGAGAATCACCTTTTGCTGTCACAGTTTCGAGCTCTGGAATTCACAGGATGAGTGTCACAGTTTTGAGCTCTGGAGTTCACAGGATGAGTGTCACAGAAGTCCGAAATGTGCTGGCAGTGTTTATAACTCTCCCCCTCCCAGCCTCATGGGAACCTGAGGCATCTCCTTCACCCCACCCTCCAAGTTTACTCAGAATTTCAGGGCAAGGTTTCACATTGCATGAATCAGGAATCAAAACAAGCAAATATGAATTCTCTGCTAACACCCTTTCATCCAGTGTTTTCCCTCTCACAGGCAGTGAAGAGATGGTATTGAGCCGTCATCTTTGTGGAGGAGTGGAAACTGCTGCTGCCCCTGCAGTCCAGGTAGGGGAGATGAGCAGGGGACCGCCTGAGTTCCCCCCTCTTCCTCAGGGGGGCTTTTGCTCCTGCAGTTGCTGCTCATGTGTCTGAGCGAGAGGGGCTCTGAAGGCCGCTCCCTTTACCCCCCTGGCAAGCTCTCCATCCTGCACCACCCCAGAATGCCCCTGTCCAGAGTACAGTCTTGCCTGGTACAATCTCTGATGAGGAAACCTGCTTTTTCTTTCAGCCTCCAGCTTCCTTTGAGGAGGTGTCCGTCTCTTTCACTGAGGCTGAGTGGGCCCTGCTGGATCCAGACCAAAGAGCTCTGCACAAAGAAGTCATGCAGGAGAACTATGGGAACGTGACCTCTCTGGGTAAGGGTCTTTCATGGAGGCCAAAGGTGTGGATTGCTGCCCTTGCATTGAAGCGTGAATCAAAGTATTGAAGAGCAGAATGTCCTTGTGAGGCTCGGTCTTGTACTCAGCCCCTCTGGAAGACTCCAGGAGCTGAAGAGGCAGTGAAAGTAGCCGACACACTGGGCTGGTCCAGGGGCCACTGGTGCCAGTGTTGTGGTCAGCAGGAGAGGCCGGGTGGGCGTAGTGACCTGAGGTGGAGACAGACAAAGGCCTCCTGTCACTCTTCCTCCTCTTCTCTCTCTCCCCCAAAGAAAGCAGGGTTGTACAAGAGGCTGCAGTGGAGACAGACGAAAGCCTGGAGAGTCTCTCAAGAGGATCCCAACACAAACTTTCTTTCCCGAGTGAGCTGGCTGCCAGTGAGTGTGCTGCATCGTTACGTCAACGGGATGAGCAAAGAACAGCCACGGTGGATTTCAACACCTCTTCTAAGGAACTATCTGGTGCGTTAGAATTATAAAGCCTTCTGGGTCAGGAGAAACCGAGGTCATTTGGGGACTGAGGTCTTGGGAATTCTTCCTGGGGCTGAGCTCAGGTGTGGTTCTTTTAGCTCCTTTAGGGGCTCCATTGCCCTTAAATACTGGATATTCCGGGGAAAGGTGAGCTATTTCCTTAAGGACAGCTTTGCTGGATGAATCAGACACCTGTCAGTGTTTTCCTACCATGGTCAGTTACACATTTCCTGGACTCCCCTCCCCCGCCCAACAAGAGGCATCCCTTCCAAAAACCATGGGGGTTCCCTTAAAACTGCGGGGTTCCCTTGGAGAGGTACTGACTTCTCCCTTTAGCCCAGGTGACACATGGTGTCGGAGACCAGCTCCTCTTCTCTCTCATCACACCTGGAAAAAAAACCTTCTGTACAGTCACAGGACTAGAAATTATGATCACTTTTTGTGATTCATCATCAAAAGGCCCATGAGGAAAGACTGAAGGGGCTCAGTATGTTTAGCCTGCAGAGGAGACGACTGAGAGGCAATATGATCACCATCTGTCAGCTAGAGGATTGCGCAGAGATGTCTTCTGTTGTCCCAGAAGGTCGGACCAGAACCAACAGGTTGAAATCAAATCAGAAGAGTTTCCAGCTAAACATGAGGAAGAACTTCCTGATAGAGTGATTCCACAGGGAAGAACAGGCTTGGAGGTTTTCAAACAGGTTTTCAAATAGATGGCCATCAGCCAGCAAAACTGATTCTGTGAACAGAGGCAGATCTTGAGAAGGAGGGTGGGAAGGGCTGCATCAGTTCTTAGTTCTCATGGCACTTTCTTACTTGTCCAGGGAAATGCCAATCACTGCTTTGGGATCAGAAAGCAATTTTGTTCCCAGGACAGTTTGGCCATTGATCCTGGAGGTTTTTTGTTTTTGCCATCTTTTAGGCATGGAGCAGGGGTCACTGGGGCTGTGGAGGGGGGGGAAGTATTTCTGAATTTCCTGCACTGTGCAGGGGTTTGGACTAGATGTCCTTGGAAGTCCCTTCCAACTCTAGGATTCTATGGTTCTAGGAAAAAATCCTTGCCACTTTTTCCTTAAAAGTACATTTCGGAAGAAGAAGAAGAAGAAGAAGAGGAAGAAGAAGAGGAAGAGGAAGAAGAGGAGGAAGAGGAGGAGGAAGAAGAGGAAGAAGAAGAAGATGATATTGGATTTATATCCCGCCCTCCACTCCGAAGAGTCACAGAGCGGCTCACACTTAACCATTATGGCTGACCCAAGGCCATTCCAGCAGATGCAAGTGGAGGACTGGGGAATCAAACCCGGTTCTCCCAGATAAGAGAGCTCTGGCTGAGCCAAGGCCATTCCAGCAGGTGCAAGTGGAAGAGTGGGGGAATCAAACCCGGTTCTCCCAGATAAGAGAGCTATGGCTGACCCAAGACCATTCCAGCAGGTGCAAGTGGAGGAGTGGGGACTCAAACCCGGTTCTCCCAGATAAGAGAGCTATGGCTGACCCAAGGCCATTCCAGCAGGTGCAAGTGGAGGAATGGGGAATTAAACCCGGTTCTCCCAGATAAGAGAGCTCTGGCTGACCCAAGGCCATTCCAGCAGTTGCAAGTGGAGGAGTGGGGAATCAAACCCGGTTCTCCCAGATAAGAGAGCTATGGCTGACCCAAGGCCATTCCAGCAGTTGCAAGTGGAGGAGTGGGGAATCAAACCCGATTCTCCCAGATAAGAGAGCTATGGCTGACCCAAGGCCATTCCAGCAGGTGCAAGTGGAGGAATGGGGAATTAAACCCGGTTCTCCCAGATAAGAGAGCTCTGGCTGACCCAAGGCCATTCCAGCAGCTGCAAGTGGAGGAGTGGGGAATCAAACCCGGTTCTCCCAGATAAGAGAGCTATGGCTGACCCAAGGCCATTCCAGCAGTTGCAAGTGGAGGAGTGGGGAATCAAACCCGGTTCTCCCAGATAAGGGAGCTCTGGCTGACCCAAGGCCATTCCAGCAGCTGCAAGTGGAGGAAGGGGGAATCAAACCCGGTTCTCCCAGATAAGAGAGCTCTGGCTGACCCAAGGCCATTCCAGCAGCTGCAAGTGGAGGAGTGGGGATTCCAACCCGGTTCTCCCAGATAAGAGAGCTCTGGCTGACCCAAGGCCATTCCAGCAGGTGCAAGTGGAGGAGTGGGGAATCAAACCCGGTTCTCCCAGATAAGAGAGCTCTGGCTGACCCAAGGCCATTCCAGCAGCTGCAAGTGGAGGACTGGGGAATTAAACCCGGTTCTGCCAGATAAGAGAGCTCTGGCTGACCCAAGGCCATTCCAGCAGGTGCAAGTGGAGGACTGGGGAATTAAACCCGGTTCTGCCAGATAAGAGAGCTATGGCTGACCCAAGGCCATTCCAGCAGGTGCAACTGGAGGAGTGGGGAATCAAACCCGGTTCTCCCAGATAAGAGTCCGCACACTTAACCACTACACCGAAGTGGAAGTTTGGGGGAGGAAAAGGATTGTCTACTGCATATAGGAAAAGCTGTAATGCAGGGCTGGCCAGGGAAAGGTTGTGACCAGTAGCTCAGGAGACAATATGCACAATCATAAATCAGGAGCTTCTGATTGGTGGCTTGTCCTCTTGTCTGAGTGGTAATTTGACATCCCTCTTTATTCCAGCAGGAGGTGGTGAGGAGTCAGTTGGGAAATTTCAAGGATTGTCACAGGAAAAAGCCAAGAATGAAAAGACTGAAGGAAATTTCAAGAATAAAGAAGGACCACAGAAACAGGAAGGAAGACGTAGAGTGAAGAGGATGGTGAAGTCCATTCCTTGCCAAGAAGCGGGCTTCAGTGAAATCCCACCCCATAGCCATCACCAGTGGACTCCTTCAGGAGTAAAGCCATTCATTTACTCCAAGAGTGGAATGACGTTCTCCATTGGGAGAAAGGGTAATCTATGTTATCCAAACGACAGTATAATGAAGGCATGTAAATGCCGCTATTGTGGAAAGTACTTCAGATACAGACGACAGCTTCGTATACACCAAAAATTACACACAGCACAGAAGCGTTTCGAATGCTCAGAGTGTGGAAAGAGATTCATCACAAATGGTGAACTTAAACAGCATGCAAGAACACACACAGGGGAGAAACCGTTTGAATGCTCAGAATGTGGGAAAAGATTCATTCAGAGTGGCCATCTTCATAAGCATCAGAGAACACACACAGGGGAGAAGCCTTTTGAATGCTCACAGTGTGAAAAGAGATTCATTCAGAGTGGCCATCTTCAACAGCATCAGAGAACACACACAGGGGAGAAGCATTTTGAATGCTCAGAGTGTGGAAAGAGATTCATTCAGAGTGGCCATCTTCAACAGCATCAGAGAACACACACAGGGGAGAAGCATTTTGAATGCTCAGAGTGTGGAAAGAGATTCAGCCGGAGTAGCTGTCTTCAACGGCATCAAAGATCCCACACAGGTGAGAAACCTTTGGAATGCTCAGAATGTGGAAAGAGATGCTATCACAGTGGCCATCTTCAACAGCATCAGAGAACCCACACAAGGGAGAAACCTTTGGAATGCTCAGAATGTGGAAAGAGATGCTATCACAGTGGCCATCTTCAACAGCATCAGAGAACCCACACAGGGGAGAAGCCTTTTGAATGCTCAGAGTGTGGAAAGAGATTCAGTCGGAGTTCCAGTCTTCAACGGCATGCAAGAACACACACAGGGGAGAAACCGTTTGAATGCTCAGAATGTGGGAAAAGATTCAGTCAGAATGGCAATCTTCAACAGCATCAGAGAACACACACAAGGGAGAAGCCTTTTGAATGCTCAGAATGTGGGAAAAGATTCATTCAGAGTGGCCATCTTCAAAAGCATCAGAGAACACACACAGGGGAGAAGCCTTTTGAATGCTCAGAGTGTGGAAAGAGATTCATTCAGAGTGGCCATCTTCAACAGCATCAGAGAACACACACAGGGGAGAAGCCTTTTGAATGCTCAGAGTGTGGAAAGAGATTCAGTGCAAATGGTAATCTTCAATGGCATCAAAGATCCCACACAGGTGAGAAACCTTTGGAATGCTCAGAATGTGGAAAGAGATGCTATCACAGTGGCCATCTTCAACAGCATCAGAGAACCCACACAGGGGAGAAGCCTTTTGAATGCTCAGAGTGTGGAAAGAGATTCATCACAAATAGTGAACTTAAACGGCATACAAGAACACATACAGGGGAGAAACCGTTTGAATGCTCAGAGTGTGGAAAGAGATTCAGTTGGAGTGGGGCTCTTCGAAAGCATCAGAGAATCCACACAGGGGAGAAACCTTTTGAATGCTCAGAGTGTGGAAAGAGATTCAGTCAGAGTAACCATCTTCAAAGGCATCTAAGAACCCACAGAGGGGAGAATGCTCAGGAGTGTGGACAGAGATTCAGTCAAAGTGACCTTCACGAGCATTAAAGAACTCATACAGGGAGAGAAACCCTTTGAGTCAGAGTGTGGAAAGAGATTAAGTTGCAGTTGGATTTTTGGACAACATTTGCAAACTGACATAAGGAAGAACCATGTCATCCCATAGATTGGGAAAAGAGTGCATAGTGCATAGAGTAAAACATTGTTTATTACTTGTACATTTCCTTGAGAAAGAGGTCATCAGAACGAGGGATTATCTAGAATCCTTGTGTGGGCTAGGACTTCATACAGAACTTCTTTTGAGGATTCCATTTGAGAACTGATGAGTGTGAATTTATAATGGACTTTGTGAATTTATTTCTTTTTGCACTGAACTTTCATGTACTCTGCCTGTTGCTTTAACGCAGGATTTCCCAAACTCCCCCCTCCCCTCCCATGGCCCGGTTATTTTTACACTTCTCCTTCATGGCCCACTAAAATTTGGGGGCAGAGCCAGGAGACAGGAAATGATGTACAAACAAGCCTAAAACTCTTGCAATGTTTTCTTTAAGAAAGGAAGGAGAATAGTGGGATTTTGCTGTGCAATTTTAAAAATAAGACATCAAGAAAAGGCACAAGGATCACACAGCAGAAAACTAAAAATACAATATGCTCTCAGCCTGGGAAAACAGAAAATGGGAAAGGAAGGAAGGAAAGAAATGAAACGAAATGGCAGTGCTGGGAAAACATGAAATGGCAGGGCAGTTCAAGGTTTCCCCTCCCACCTCGCTCAGATTAGCAATGGAAAGAAAGGAAGGAGGGAGAGAGAGACAGGGGGAAAGACTGACAGAAAGAGAGAGAGGGAAGAAAGACAGGGGAAAAGACTGACAGAAAGAAAGTGAGAAAGAGAGAGAGAAAGGAAAACATGAAATGGCAGGGCATTTCAAGCTTCTACCCCCTCCCCCCCTCAGATTAGCAATGGCAAGGAAGGAAGGAGACAGGGGAAAAGAGTGACTGACAGAAAGAAGAGAGAGAGGAAGAAGAGAGAGAGTGAGATAAGGCAAATAGGGAAAAAAGACTGATAGAAAGAAAGAATGAATGAAAGGGAGGGAGGGAGAGTTGGAAACAAATAGAAAAAGAAAGAGAAAGGAAATGGAGAGGAAGGAAAAGGGAGGGAAGGAGTGAAAGAAAGGAGGGACAAAAGGAAGGAAGAAAAAAAAGAAAAGATAAATGGAAAGAAATGGGATGGGAGCAGCTCGTGCCGCTCCACTGGCCAGGGGGAAGTTTGCACCCGCCCCACCTCCTGCTCCTTCCCTTCCCCATCCCAGGTCAATTTCAGGCTGTGTAAAGCCCCCACCGATCACCTCATTGGCGGGGGAAATGGTGCTGAGTGCTGACTCTTCGCTCAGGCAGGCCAGCGGCAGCTCAAAGGGACGGTCTCCGAAAAGGGCGCCGCATCTGCTCCTTCCCCCACACTTCCTTTCCATCCAAATATAAAAAGATTTAGACATTGTATACGTTAATGAGAATGTGAACTCTGGTGGGAGGGCTGCGTTGCTTGGCGCCCAATGCTTTGAAAAGTAACAGTTTCTCTGATTGTTTATGTAGGGGGCCCAGGCTCACCATTGTCAGTTTTCACAAGAACATTCTTGCCTTGAGGATCTCAGTATTTCAATGAAAGTCTTGAATGCTTCCTGAGTTTGTTGCTAGTTGAAAGTCTAGGGAGTTGACACTATGGAGCAGGGGTGGCCAGCGGTAGCTCTCCAGATGTTTTTTTGCCTACAACTCCCATCAGCCCCAGCCAGCATGGCCAATGGCTGGGGCTGATGGGAGTTGTAGGCAAAAACATATGGAGAGCTACCGTTGGCCGCCCCTGCTATAGAGTATTGTTCTGTTCCTATTTATATCAGGGATGACCTTTTGTAAGGGAGTTTTTGTTAACTTGGAAATTTTGCCCATTGGACATTTATTCTCTTGGCAATTTTCCTTTCTGACAAATGACCCTAGGATAAGCAAGCTGTTTGGCTTTCTCGGATGAGCTGGGAGAGGGAGCGAGGTGAGATGAGGGTTGTAGAAATTGTAGACTGTTTTCAGAGACACAGACTTCTGTCTGTTTGCTGATAAGATTTAAAGCGTTTATATAGGCTCAGTGTTATTTACAAAGCTATAAGATACTTCTGTATGTTGTTAACGAGAGCCAGTTTGGTGTAGTGGTGAAGTGCGCGGACTCTTATCTGGGAGAACTCGGTTTGATTCCCCGCTCCTCCACTTGCAGCTGCTGGAATGGCCTTGGGTCAGCCATAGTGATCTCAGGAGTTGTCCTTGAAAGGGCAGCTGCGGTGAGTGCTCTCTCAGCCCTGCCCACCTCACTGGGTGTCTGTTGTGGGGGAAGAAGATATAGAAGATTGTAAGCAGCTGTGTCTCTGATTCAGAGAGAAGGGCGGAGTATAAATCTGCCTTCTTCCTCTTCTTCTTCCTCCTCATATTCAAGGTCCAAACAGAAACTCCATCAGAGATACCTCTGAAACTCTCAAAATTCCTTTGACTGTTCCAAAATCTAAAGCCTGGAGCTCAAAGGAGAAAACTCTGGGACCCTGTCTAGCAGAGGTGACCAGCCAGCTTGGACTGGAACCACCAGATCATGGGATGTACCACTGTCTATGGTACTGATGGAGAGTCAGGAGGGACACACTCCACCCCCTCTCTTTCTCCCAGCACAGATTTCACCTTGCAGCTACTGAAGCAGTTGCAACTGTTTAAGCACATGCCTGAAACAGCCAGTGGTTTAAACCTATTGACTGATGCCACTTCTCCCTCTATTAGGTCTTTTTCTCCTGTTAACTTGAGGTTTCTACATCTCTCCTACAAAAAAAAAAAGGAGAAGGAGGAGAAGGAGATGATGAAGAAGAAGATGATGATGATTTTGGATTTATATCCCGCCCTCCACTCCGAAGAGTCTCAGAGCGGCTCACAATCTCCTCTACCTTCCTCCCCCACAACAGACACCCTGTGAGGTGGGTGGGGCTGGAGAGGGCTCTCACAGCAGCTGCCCTTTCAAGGACAACCTCTGCCAGAGCTCTGGCTGACCCAAGGCCATGCTAGCAGGTGCAAGTGGAGGAGTGGGGAATCAAACCCAGTTCTCCCAGATAAGAGTCTGCGCACTTAACCACTACACCAAACCGGCTCTCCAGAACTCAGAAGCAATCTCACAATAACTCAAAAGCACATTTTGGCACACCACCAATGTAAAGCTGCCTGAAGAGGCCCCTCTTTGTAGGTCTTCTAGGGTCACTGCAAGGCCTTCTCATTTGCCAGTGCTTTATAACGAAATAAACTACCTATTTAATACAGTGGGACCACTATTGCCGAAGGGACCACGCTTGTTCTCTCTACAATTGTTAACAAGGACGCAAGAGAAGCCCACCAGTCTGGGTCTAATTTCAAGATTTCAGAGGGGGTTGGCTCTGGGCTGGGGGCCTTTTAATTCTTTGGGGCACAATTAATACTTTAATTTCTTCTGGTGCTAAAGGGGGGGACAGTCAGGTGAATCAGCTAAAGGAATCTCAAATCATAGAATCCTAGAGTTGGAAGGGACCTCTAGGGTCATCTAGTCCAAGCCCCTGCACAAGGCAGGAAACTCACAAACGCCTCCCCCTAAATTCACAGGATATTCATTGCTGTCAGATGGCCATCTAGCCTCTGTTTAAAAAACTCCAAGGAAGGAGAGCCCACCACCTCCCGAGGAGGAAGCCTGTTCCACTGAGGAACCGGTCTATGTGTCAGGAATCATAGAGTTGGGAGGGACCTCCAGGGTCATCTAGCCCAACCCCCTGCACAATGCAGGAAACTCACAAACACCTCCCCCTAAATTCACAGGATCCTCATTGCTGTCAGATGGCCATCTAGCCTCTGTTTAAAAACCTCCAAGGAAGGAGAGCCCACCACCTCCCAAGGAGGAAGCCTGTTCCACTGAGGAATCGCTCTAATGGTCAGGAAGTTCTTCCTAATGTTGAGCCAGAAACTCTTCTGATGTAATTTCAATCCATTGGTTCTGGTCCTACCTTCCGGGGCCACAGAAAACAATTCCACACCTATATGACAGCCCTTCAAGGACTTGGTGATCCTATCACCTCTCAGCCGCCTCCTCTCCATGCTAAAAATCCCCAGCTCCTTCAACCTTTCCTCATAGGACTCGGTCTCCAGACCCCTCACCATCTTCGTCGCCCTCCTCTGGACCCATTCCGGCTTGTCTATAGCCTCCTTAAATTGTGGTGCCCCAAACTGAACACAATACTCCAGATGAGGTTTTACCAGAGCAGAGTAAAGCGATACCATCACATCACGTGATCTGGACACTATACTTCTGTTGATACAGCCCAAAATTGCATTTGCCTTTTTAGCCACCGCATCACACTGTTGACTCATGTTCAGTGTATGATCCACTAAGACCCCTAGATCCTTTTCGCATATACTACTGCCAAGACAAGTCTCCCCCATCCTATAACCATGCATTGGGTTTTTCCTACTTAAATGCAGAACTTTACATTTATCCCTGTTAAAATTCATTTTATTGGTTTTAGCCCAGTTTTCCAGCCTGTCAAGGTCATCCTGTATCCTGTTTCTGTCTTCTGTGTTTGCAACCCCTCCCAATTTAGTCTCATCTGCAAATTTAATAAGCATTCCCTCTATTCCTTCATCCAAATCACTGATAAAGATGTTGAACAAAACAGGTCCCAGGACAGATCCTTGAGGCACTCCACTTGTCACTCCTCTCCAAGAGGATGAGAAACCATTCACAAGCACTCTTTGGGTGCAATCGGTCAACCAGTTACAGCTCCACCTAACAGGATCCAAACCACATTTTACCAACTTGTCAACAAGGATGATATGTGGAACCTTATCAAAAGGCTTACTGGTTTAAAATGGTTTAACAGAGACTAGTTCTTGATGGAACAGAAGTGAAAAGTGCAGGAACCAGACGTAAGAAGAAAGGGCAGACATAGAAGGCTCAGGAGCCGGGAAAGCACCCGAAATTACGGCCCAGAACTTTTTAGAGTTATATAAGATGATTGCATGATATGACTCATCCCATTGGGTCTTAATATAATCAGATCTCTTTTTAAATATTAATTGGTGCAGCTGATGCTTAAGCCGAAAACATTATAATGGCAATATTAGGGCCTTACACAATAACGGCTATAAACTTTCCATAGCATGGTTTTGGTTTCCTTGCATTCTCAGTCAAGCCATAGATGCGTAGCTGTCCCCCTGCTTGGACACCCTAAGTTAACACTCAGGGATACAAGATATTAGGGAATTATAGACTGACATAGATGGGCTTAAGGTCCAGAGATTCTTGAATGATTCTTCTTGTAAAGCCACCAAGAGGCCAGCCACGTTTCTGTATCCTGCTCTAAAGCTGCAACAAAGGATATCATACGGGGCGCATATGAAAGTTGTGTTTCTATCCCGTTTTTATATTACATTAATCTGTAAATGAGTCCCCAGCTTGTTGTGGGGAAAGCGTAGAGGACTGGGGAAGGCAATGCCAAACCACCCTGTAACAAGTCTGCCGTGAAAACGTTGTGAAAGCAGCGTCACCCCAGAGTCGGAAAGGACTGGCGCTTGCCCAGGGGACCTTGCCTTTTCCTGTTGTTATTCTGATGCCAATAAAGGCTAACTTGACTTGAAATAAACCGCGCAGACTAATAGCAGCGCTCCAGGCAAGGCGCCCCTCTCTCCCTCTTCCCCCCCCCGGGACTGCAACGCTGCTCCGCCCCGCAGGGCTTCCTTGCAAGGAACAAAGCAGGAGACAAGCGGCACACTTGGAGCTCCTTGCAAGGAGACCTCCCCGGGATCCGGCTGCTGCTGCAAGGGGGGGGGGGGGGCTTTCCCCGGCTGCTCCGCCTTCCTTCCTTCCTTCCTTCCTTCCTTCCTCTCGGGGGCACTTCAGAAACTTCTCCCCCCCCCAGAAGAGCCCTTTTTCCTCCCCCCCCCCGCGGCCCCCCTTGCCAAACCGGCCCTGTCCCTTTAACCCCCGCAGCGCTGGACAGAGATGAAGCCGCTCCCCGGCCTGTTCCCAGCTCCCGGACCCGGCTGCGCTTCTTCCAGGCTGGGAGGGAGGGAGGGAGCCCCACTGAAGGGGAGGGCTGGTGAGAGCTCCCCCCCCCCCTCCCAAGAATGCAGCCATTTGTCCCTCCCCCAAAGGGAAGAAGCATCATCTCCAGGAATCTCCCGAGCAGGAGGTGGCAAGCATCTCCCAGGGGCCAGGCTCCCCAGCGCAGCCCCCCCTCGCGAGGTTCGTGGGGAGGAGGAGGAGCAGGGGGTCTCCCAGAGACCCTAAAGGCGCTTTCGGGGTGGGGGGCCCAGGGCATGGGGGTTGGGGGGGGTTGCCTCCCCCTTTGCGGAGACGGCGGCATGCACAGTTGCTCGCGAGCAGCCCCGTCCAGCCGCATTAGAGGCTGCGGAGGAGAGGAGCAGAAAGCCTCTGCCTGCAGCAGAGAAAGGGAGGCCCGGGCGGGGGGGGGGGGGGGGAGAGGGCGGGGCTATTGCTCCTGAATGGCCCCAAGGAAGAGGGCGGGGCTTCGGATCTGCAAGGGGAAGGAAGGAGAGCATCTTCTTTGCAGCAGCTGCAGCCCGGGGAGGTCTCCTCGCAAGTAATTCGGGGAGGGAGCGAAGTGGAAAGCATGCTTAATAGCCCAACCCAGAGCCAGTTTGGTGTAGTGGTTAAGTGTGTGGACTCTTATCTGGGAGAACCGGGTTTGATTCCCCACTCCTCCACTTGCACCTGCTGGAATGGCCTTGGGTCAGCCATAGCCCTGGCAGAGGTTGTCCTTGAAAGGGCAGCTGCTGTGAGAGCCCTCTCAGCCCCACCCACCTCACAGGGTGTCTGTTGTGGGGGAGGAAGGTAAAGGAGATTGTGAGCTGCTCTGAGACTTTTCGGAGTGGAGGGCGGGATATAAATCCAATATCTTCATCTACCTTACAGGGTGTCTGTTGTGGGGGAGGAAGGGAAAGAAGATTGTGAGCCGGTCTGAGACTCTTTGGAGTGGAGGGCAGGATATAAATCCAATATCTTCATCTACCTCACAGGGTGTCTGTTGTGGGGGAGGAAGATAAAGGAGATTGTGAGCCGCTCTGAGACTCTCAGGAGTGGAGGGCGGGATATAAATCCAATATCTTCTTCTACCTCACAGGGTGTCTGTTGTGGGGGAGGAAGGGAAAGGAGATTGTGAGCCGCTCTGAGACTCTTCGGAGTGGAGGGCGGGATGTAAATCCATTATCTTCATCTTCTTCTTCTTGAACCCTCTGTCAGCGTTTTGTGGATCGGGCATTACACCCTTTTCGGAAAAAGCACCGGGGGGGGGGGGGCACAGTTTATCATTATATGGACGATAGCCTTGTGGCAGCCCCCCCCAAATCCCCCCTGAATGGTTAGAAGATTTAATGCAATCCCTGCAGCATTTTGGCCTCCTGAAAAGGTACAATTGGCGGAGCCTTATCTGTATTTGGGCCATTGCATGTTGCACTCCTTTGCTGCTCCAGCAGTTCCTCGTTTGAAATCCCCCTCTCCCTTAACCCTAGTCGCGTTACAGCAGCTTCTAGGAACCCTGAATTGGGTCCGTCCCTATTTTTCACTCCCCACCAATCTTCTCAGTCCCCTCTCTTCATTGTTAACTACAGCTCAGCATCCTAGTGATTTGATTACAGCGCCCCCCCGCAGGACATCGAGCTTTACAGGATATTATGTTTTGGGACAACACTGTGTAGATCGACTGCCCTCTAGTGTCAAAGAGTTGTCAAAGAGAGCAAGTTTGGTGTGAGAGCCAGTTTGGTGTAGTGGTTAAGTGTGCGGACTCTTATCTGGGCGAACCGGGTTTGATTCCCCACTCCTCCACTTGCACCTGCTAGCATGGCCTTGGGTCAGCCATAGCTCTGGCAGAGGTTGTCCTTGAAAGGGCAGCTGCTGTGAGAGCCCTCTCCAGCCCCACCCACCCCACAGGGTGTCTGTTGTGGGGAAGGAAGGTAAAGGAGATTGTGAGCCACTCTGAGACTCTTTGGAGTGGAGGGCGGGATATAAATCCAATATCTTCATCTACCTCACAGGGTGTCTGTTGTGGGGGAGGAAGGGAAAGGAGATTGTGAGCCGCTCTGAGACTCTTCGGAGTGGAGGGCGGGATATAAATCCAATATCTTCATCTGCCTCACAGGGTGTGTGTTGTGGGGGAGGAAGGGAAAGGAGATAGTGAGCCGCTCTGAGACTCTTCGGAGGGGAGGGCGGGATATAAATCCAATATCTTCATCTACCTCACAGGGTGTTTGTTGTGGGGGAGGAAGGGAAAGGAGATTGTGAGCCGCTCTGAGACTCTTTGGAGAGGAGGGCGGGATATAAATCCAATATCTTCATCTACCTCACAGGGTGTTTGTTGTGGGGGAGGAAGGGAAAGGAGATTGTGAGCCGCTCTGAGACTCTTCGGAGTGGAGGGCGGGATATAAATCCAATATCTTCATCTACCTCACAGGATGTCTGTTGTGGTGGAGGAAGGGAAAGGAGATTGTGAGCCGCTCTGAGACTCTTCAGAGTGGAGGGCGGGATATAAATCCAATATCATCATCATCTTATTATTATTATTATTCTTCCCACACCTCAGACTCCTACTGGTGTCTTGGCCGCCTTGGGGGGATCCCAGGTGTTTTTGCTTGAATGGTTGTAGCTCTCTCATGGATCTCATAAAAATATCCTTCCTTACCCACAAGCTGTGGCTGAATTGTGTGCCCAGGCCCGAGAGAGATCCTTAGAGCTCATTGGTAGTGATTTAAAATCCATCACCATGCCCTTTCCTAAAGCAGAACTTGACCAGCTAATGCTCAGGTCCTTGACCTTTCAAATTGCCATGACAGACTTTGTAGGTGAAATCCTGTATCACCTTCCACAGGATCACCGGTTGTCTTTAAAACAATCTGCCCCTATACTCCTTAAGACAATGCATTCTGGGACTCCTTTACACTCCGCTATCACTGTGTTTTCTGATGGCGGCCGTCCACGAACTCCTCGGGTGACCTGGGGGGGCTGTGAAGCAAACCACCAGCAGGGCTCAGCAGGTGCTGAGAGCCAACAGTCAGCCGGAGACTCTCGAGAATCTGTGCACTGCCAATTCACTTCTCATACTATGTGTGCTTCTTTGTTTAGCTGCCTGACTCCTCCCTGACGCGCTCATCCAAGCATTTCCTCTCCAGAATTACTGTCAAGAAGACAACCCGGAGTGGAGCGACACCTATTGTTTTAACCATTTTGCTTTACAATTTGAAAATCCGCTGCAGCATCCCTATGGGCCTCAAATTGCTAGCCACTGGGTACTTTTGTGACAACTATAACGGGCAGTTTTGGTGGTATTGTGATCACGAGGGGGCCATCGAAGGCTGGGGAAAGGTGTTTTTCAGCACTCCAGCCCTTATAAGCATCAAGTGTGGAAGACTCGTTACTATTTTCAAGTTCGGTCTAACTCTGGTGAGTGGTTTCGTGTGTGGAAACACTCCCAGAACACATTGACTCCCTCTGAAACTATAAGAAGAAGATATTGGATTTATATCCTGCCCTCCACTCTGAAGAGTCTCAGAGCGGCTCACAATCTCCTTTCCCTTCCTCCCTTGATTCCAATAATTCGATCTATGATAACCAAAGCTGTGGAGGCAGCAATGGGAAATCAGAATCCTATTAAACTCTTGCACATGCAGACCATAAAACGAAATCTCCCGGATCTCCCCTTCCCAGAAGACAGAGTGATTGAAATTGTTGAAGATACTGAGTATGCTACAATAAGGGTAGAGGTGGAAGAGGAGGAATAATAAGGGCACAAGTCTCTTGCATATCCAGTTAGGGCTAGTCCTTTAAAGATTCTTGAAGTTATAAGACAAGTGGTGTTATATCACACTTGCTTAGCTATGACCAGGCAGTATAAACGCCTTACTATATTATCACCTATTATCTGTGGATAAAGTACTTGGGGTGAACACGAGAATGTAGATAGCCTGAAAGAAAAGAAAAAAGGGTGGGATGTGGGAATCATACGCCTGAAAGGCTGCTTGATTCTCTGTTCCTACAAAGGCCGCAGACAGGAACGCGGGTGGGACTGTGTGTCTGGCGTACCAGCCTGAAAGCCCTGTGATCTTCTTCGTGGTCTCTGTGCATCACACTGATGGGATATAGGCGCCCGCGCCGATCTCGATCGGTATTCTTGAAAGCTGCGGATTTCCGCGCCCCAGGCCCAGTGCGCATGCGCAGAAGCCCCACCGCGCATGCTCACAGGGACCGGAGCGGACATCCCGCCAGTTCTCTTCTGACCGCCGCTTGGATCAGTCGATCTCTCGCTACGGTCGGTAGGAATCCTTTCTTGGAAGTTGCTATCGTTGGATTTATCAGATATTTTATTTGGCTTAGTCCACACAACAGTCTTTTTAAAGACTAAGAGGCGGAAAGAAACATTTTGTTTCGGGACTTTTCTCCTCAGTTCTCTCTTCCCGCCCTTTCCCCCCCCCCTCCCCCCCGCATGGAAAAGCGGTGGGGATTTTTCAAGAGGTGCAGGAACTGCGGTAGCAAAATCGCTCCCCCAGACGGGCACGCTCTTTGTCTTTTTTGCCTGGGAGAGACACACATCCCTGACGCGTGTGTTCACTGCGCGAAGTTTTCCCGCCAAACGAAGAAAAACCGCGCGGGACGTTTAGCGGCGGCACTGATGGAAAAAGCTCTGTCGCCTAAGAAGATGTCGACGGCGCAGCACAAGCCGTCAACGTCGGAGTCGCTCGGCACCGACAAGAGCGCCCCCGACGCCGATCGCCCCACGAAGTCGGGCTCGGCATCAAGGTCCGCCTCCTCCACTCCTGCAAAACGGCCAAGGGAGGAGAAGGGACCTCAGCCGGAAGCGAAGAAGAAAAAGTCGGATAAGCATCGGTCGTCCGCGACTTCGCTCCCGACATCGCCATCGCCATCGGAATCGGCAGCGAGAGTTCCACCGTTGAAGCTATTCGCCTCCCCTCGCCGCCGTTCAAGCCCCCCGGTATTGGCATCGATGTCGACGCAAATCGCCATATCCTCCGACTCGGACCGCGACTTTGATCTATCGCAACGATCGGGGGCAGAAGGTAGTCCACCAGATACACATATGGTGGAGGACACTGTTCAATCCCGAACACCGACCCGAGACCCATCGGTCAGCCCCGATCATCGGCGGAACCGAAGCCCCAAAAAGGATCGACCCACTACACCTAGAGAAGACGGCGGGCGCGACTACTCAACCAGCCCTCGGCGTAGTCCCCGGGGTCGACATCGATCCCGAGATTCAGAGGAGAGATCCCGCGTCAGAGATCGATCTCCTCGGAAACCACCGCCCCCAATGTCATGGGATCAGCGGCAGTGGCAATACCTATACGGGTCGTGCCCTATGCCCTCCATGTTCCCCTGGTTCACACCCAGACCTCTGGATTGGGACCAGCAGTCTGAAGCATCAGTACGATCCCGGACGTCGTACAAGCCGAGGCACACTCCGTCGGCGTCGGTGTCAAAACCACCTGACACGACACCGCCAAGGACACAAAAGACTTCCCCACGACGGCGAAGTTCGGAGAGTCGAAAGACCCCTGAGTCACCAAAGGCTCCAGAGACGCCCAAACATTCCTCGGAGCACTCGGGCTCGGTAGAAGGCTCCCCCAGATCTGAGGAAGGTTCTCCCCGGGAAGACCAAGACATCTCCTCCCCAGAGGAACCGGCTCCATCAAGTAAAGTGGGCGAGGAGCTCCCCATATCCCCATCCGAGGACTTGAAATCGTATGGGGATCTAATTAGAAGGATGGCACACACCCTGTCGCTACCGACGGTCCAACCAGAGCCGGTAGTCACCGACAACGTGTTCGATGTCGTCCAGCTAGACACCTCGACGGCCATCGCCTTACCGCTTACAACGGTCATGCTCCACACCACAAAATCGTCCTGGGACAAACCAGCTTCAACACCAATAAGCTCCCGCAGGCTGGACCATATGTATCGAGTCCAGGAATCCACAGCAGAGTTTTTATTTACCCACCCGAAACCAAACTCTGTAGTAGTGGCATCGTCCTCAAAGGCCAGAAAGACAAATGCTTCTCCCCCAGACAAAGAAGGGAAGAAACTAGACAACCTAGGCAGAAAGTTCTACACAGCAGGTTCGTTAGGAGTAAAAGTTGCAAACTATGGAGCGTGTATGGGCCGTTATCAATATGCCCTGTGGGACCAATTGTCGGCTCTACCAGACCTGTCAGAACAAACCAAACAGGCAATGAAGAAAATCCAAAGGGAAGGCATTGCATTAGCAAAACAGCAAATCAATTCTGCCAAACACGCAGGTGACATTGCAGCAAAAACACTTACCTCAGCGATCACCCTAAGACGTCACTCTTGGTTGCGGTCCACGGCGCTCCAGCAGGATACACAATCCTGCATCGAAGATCTCCCATTCGATGGAAGCGGATTATTCAGCTCCAATACCGATACCATACTGCAGGAGATGGATAAAAGTATTAAAACGTCACGCAATTTAGGGGTCCCCATCTCATCTAGGCCCCAAGGGAGACGCTCCTGGAACAAGCCGTGGAACAAGAAGCAGTTCCCCAAGCAGCCTACAGAACAACAATGGAGACCCAAGGGCTCCACACCTTACTCCAAACCTCCGTACACCCCCAAAACGAAGTACTCACCTACTTCATCACAGTCATCCAGACAAAAGGGGAGTAGACCGTCCAAACAGGGTCTTTGACTGCCCTTCCCCCTGTTTTATCCCTTCCCCTTCGGACCCGGACCATACCAGACTTTTCCCTTATTTCCAGGCATGGTCCACAATCACTACGGACAAATGGGTCTTGTCGATAATCCGGATGGGTTATCAAATAGAATTCAGAGAAAACCCTACAGTTCCCACCGTCATCCACACCAGGGTGTCCCTCACACTACAGACAGAGGTTCAATCCTTGCTCGAGAAAGATGCAATAGAACGGGTACCAGTCAACCAGATTGGACAAGGTTTTTACTCCCGATATTTCACCATCCCCAAAAAAGATGGAGGCCTTCGGCCCATTATGGACCTACGAGGCCTGAACCATTTCATACCAAACCAGAAATTCAGAATGGTCTCCCTACAAAACATCCTACCCCTACTGAACCAAGGGGATTGGATGGCCACACTGGACCTGCAAGATGCCTACTTTCATGTAACTATACACCACGACTACAGGAAGTTCCTCAGGTTTGCAGTTGGAGACTCCCACTACCAATACAAAGCCTTGCCTTTTGGCCTCTCCACGGCACCGAGAGTTTTTACAAAGACCATGGTGGTGGTGGCAGCTCATCTACGTCTACAAGGGATCACTATCTTTCCTTACATAGACGATTGGCTGCTGGTGGCGAGTTCGAAACCCCTACTACTACAGCACATAGAAGTCACCTTAACCCTTCTGCAAACCTTAGGCCTACAGGTCAACCTAAAGAAATCGGCACTGCAACCCGCTCAGAGGGTGCAATTCATAGGGGCCATTCTGGACTCACAAGTTTGCAGGGCATTCCTCCCAGCACAAAGAGCGGAGGATATCCAATCCCTAATACATGTGTTCTTAGTCAACCATACAGTCACAGCGTTCCAAGTCCAACGCCTCCTGGGCTTAATGGCAGCGACCACGGCAGTACTGAAATTCGCCAGATTCCACATGCGAATGCTACAGTTATGGTTTCTGCGCGTGTTCAACTGTCAGACAGACCTCCCCTCACGCCAACTGACGGTCCCAACGTCAGTAATCTGGACTCTATACTGGTGGCAGGAAAAGCAGAACCTCCTCCAGGGAGCCCCATTTCACAGGCAGACTCCCACATTCACCATAACGACGGATGCATCCTTATGGGGCTGGGGAGCACATGCGAACGATATGTGTGTGGGGGGCAGATGGCCTCAGGGCCTTCTGCGCTGCCACATCAATTTCCTAGAGCTGCTGGCCATACATCATGCCATTCTCTCATTCAGACACCAGATTGTGGGGAGAACGGTAGCGATCTTGACAGACAACACCACAGCCCTATCTTATGTAAACAGACAAGGCGGCACAGTCTCAAAGAAGTTATGCCTTCTAGCGCTACAGATTTGGGAAATTTGCAGAGAGTCGAACGTTACCCTAGTAGCCACTCACCTACCGGGCAATCTGAATGCCTGTGCGGATTACCTCAGTCGGGGAGGGGCCTCACTCCACGAGTGGGAACTCAACTGGGAGTTCCTCCTACCGGTGTTCCAGAAGTGGGGCACACCGGAAGTGGATGTCTTTGCCACACGCAACACCGCAAAATGCGACAAATTCTGCTGCAGAGGGGGTGCAGACCCTCTGTCGTTGGGAGATGGGTTACTGATCCCATGGACTCGCTTGCATGTGTACCTCTTTCCACCAATCCCGCTAATTACGAGGGTGATTCACAAGATTCAACTCGAACACCCCAAGGGGATTCTCATCACACCGTGGTGGCCCAGACAGCAGTGGTTCTCTCCGATACTGAGGCTGTCTCGCGGAATGTTCCACCAATTTCCGATGAGCCCAGACCTTCTACTGTCACACGAGGGACGAGTGATTCACCACGACGTGCCTCACTTGAAACTCACGGCATGGAGGCTGGTGTGACGACATTGTCCGATAGAGCCCGGGACGTTATGTTGAATAGTAGAAAATCATCCACGAGAAAATCATATGATTATAAATGGACAAGGTTTATCCAATTTGTGAACAAAACTAACAGGGAACCCAAGACAGCAGGCCTCCCACTAATCCTGGACTTTCTGCTCTCACTCCTTGACAGGGGACTAACGGTGTCATCTGTGAGAGTGTACTTAGCAGCCATATCGGCTAACCATGAACAACTTGAAGGCCACTCTGTGTTCTCACACCCTGATACTAAACGGTTCTTAAAGGGCCTGGCCAAGTTGTACCCTGCGGTGCGAATCCCAGCCCCTGCTTGGGACCTCCCAGCGGTACTACGGGCATTAACGGGAAAACCCTTCGAACCCATGGCGACATGTTCCTTGCAATTACTGTCCTGGAAAACAGCCTTCTTGGTGGCCGTTACCTCTGCTCGCAGGGTTGGTGAACTGGCAGCGCTGCGCTGCGACGACCCATATTTAAAATTCAGTACGGAAGGAGTGTGCTTACGTCCTGATGTAACATTTCTTCCGAAAGTAACGTCTGCTTTTCACCTGAATGCAGAAATATGCCTACCCACATACTTTCCTAATCCAAGTACAGACTCCGAAAGGAGACTCCATACACTGGATGTGAAAAGGGCTCTCTCATTCTACTTGCATAGAGTGGGACCTGGACGAAGGGACCCTAGACTCTTTGTCTCGTACTCCACAACATCGCAAGGTGTAAGAGTTTCGTCGCAGCGAATCTCTAAGTGGTTAACCGAGACTATAAAACTGTGCTACCTGTTGAACAAGCAACCTCTGCCAAGACAGATTAGAGCTCATTCCACGAGAGCCCTAGCTACTTCGGCAGCCTTTATGAGAGGAATACCACTGAAAGACATTTGTGATGCTGCCACTTGGTCCTCCTCGCATACGTTTATCAACCATTATGCGCTGGACCTGAACTGGCGTAGACGCTCATCAGTGGGCCGTGCGGTGCTTCAAGAGGTTTCTCGCTGATGGACCGTTGCACCCTCCTCCAGGTAGGACTTTGGCTTGCTAATCTCCCATCAGTGTGATGCACAGAGACCACGAAGAAGATAAACAGGTTTCCTACCTGTAACTGATGATCTTCGAGTGGTCATCTGTGCAGTCACACTACCCGCCCTCCTTCCCCTCCGCTGCCGGTCCATCTATACGGGCTTACGCAGCGGTCAGAAGGAACTGGCGGGATGTCCGCTCCGGTCCCTGTGAGCATGCGCGGTGGGGCTTCTGCGCATGCGCACTGGGCCTGGGGCGCGGAAATCCGCAGCTTTCAAGAATACCGATCGAGATCGGCGCGGGCGCCTATATCCCATCAGTGTGACTGCACAGATGACCACTCGAAGATCATCAGTTACAGGTAGGAAACCTGTTTTTCCCCATTGTGTCTGAAGAGCAAAACAAGCACAGGCATCTCACATCCGTGTTCACCCACGTTCTGGCTTCCTTATGCTGACACACGCACTATTGACAAACTGATGACTGTATTGAATCTTGTAAACTGTATAGATACAGTCCGCTTCCATTGAACAGATGTTTCCTGTTTTGTGCTTAAGTGATATGCACTATAGTAAATTTAACTGCCAGAGAGCATGTATAAATAAACTTAGGGTTGGCTGAAAGGGCAGACCTCTTTGCTTCCTCAAACAACACGTGTCGACTGTTCATTCCTACAATTATAGGATGGCGGAGACTTCTCTTAACAGTAGTATGTGTAAAGGATCTAGGGGTCTTAGTGGACCATACACTGAACATGAGTCAACAGTGTAATGCGGTGGCTAAAAAGGCAAATGCAATTTTGGGCTGTATCAACAGAAGTATAGTGTCCAGATCACGTGATGTGATGGTATCGCTTTACTCTGCTCCGATAAGACCTCATCTGGAGTATTGTGTTCAGTTTTGGGCACCACAGTTTAAGGAGGATATAGACAAGCTGGAACGAGTCCAGAGGAGGGCGACGAAGATGGTGAGGGGTCTGGAGACCGAGTCCTACGAGGAAAGGTTGAAGGAGCTGGGGATTTTTAGCGTGGAGAGGAGGCGGCTGAGAGGTGATAGGATCACCATCTTCAAGTACTTGAAGGGCTGTCATATAGAGGATGGTGTGAAATTATTTTCTGTGGCCCCAGAAGGTAGGACCAGAACCCATAGGTTGAAACTAAATCAAAAGAGTTTCCGGCTCAACATTAGGAAGAACTTCCTGACCGTTAGAGCGATTCCTCTGTGGAACAGGCTTCCTCGGGAGGTGGTGGGCTCTCCTTCCTTGGAGGTTTTAAACAGAGGCTAGATGGCCGTCTGACAGCAAGGAAGATCCTGTGAATTTAGGGGGAGGTGCTTGTGAGTTTCCTGCATTGTGCAGGAGGTTGGACTAGATGACCCTGGAGGTCCCTTCCAACTCCTATGATTCTATGAATCTCTAAGGAGGAATTCAAGGGAGGTTCAGAAGAATCAGAAGTTGAGGATGAGCATTGGCCAGAGCTTAACATTGGCCCAGAGCTACGGGTCTTTTCTGGCTCATGGAGTTGGACGAGGGGTCAAAGCAGGAGGAGGGAATCTTTTTTATCCTTCCTGATTCTCTCTGGGAGAAGCCGGGGGTGGGTGGGGAGCACAACCAGAATTCGCAGAATGTTCGCCAGAAGTCTTTTTGTTGGGATTACAAATGGAAAGTTTTCCGAAACAAGACAGAACAATGCTATGGTACATGCTTTCAGCTGCACGGACATTATATGCGCAGATGTGGAAGCAAGATAAAATACCAGAAAAATGGGACTGGATTATGAAACTATGCATTGGAGTGAAATGGACAAGCTGACTAGAATCTTAAAAGAATATGATTCAGAAAAGTTTAAAAATGAGTGGGGAAAAGTATGTTGAAAAACAATGGAAGGTGAAAGGACATTTAGTGATTTTTGACAATAATTAAATGCTAGAGAAAACGTAAACGGACTTTAGCGAAAAAATGTGATTACGGGAATATAACCTTTCTTATAAGGATGATAACGAAGGTAGACAATAATCATAGTTAATGGTCTTTTCCTTATTTTTACTTTACTATAGTTATAAGGTCTTTTTTATGAAGATTCTTAAAATGTCAAATTACCTTTTATATTTTTTAGTACTTTAAGTAAAATGCACCGGAGGAGGTCACGAAAAGGGGGGGGGGAGGTATAAAATATAATGCAATGTATTGATATTAAACATTTAATAACAGTTGGATATTATAAAATGTTGCAGAATAATAAAAATTGTTATAAACACAAAAAACACTATGAATGCCGGACAATCTGCACCATATTGGATGTTGTTGTTTGGGGGTGTGGGGTTCTTCTGACCCCTAAGAACTTACTTAATTGTTGAGTTGGTGTGTAGAATCTTCTCCTTTCAACACAAATTAATCCTACTGCCAGAACATTTTGGGCTTCAAAGTGGAGAGGGACCAGGGTTCAGAAAGGCCTCTCCAGAACTGCTGGTCAGATAAAAATGTTTGTGAACTAAGGATGCCGGCTTCTGTGCTAGGTGTGTACCAAAAGAAGAGGTTTGGTAGATATCAGTTACCCTCAGCTTGTCTCTTTCTTCACAGGATTTGGGAAAGGAAATATTTTTGCCAGTTTTATAGAAGGCAGAAAAAATTTAGACTGGCAAATAACCTGAAGAAGTGAGTTTCGCAGAGGAAGACGGCCACTAGAAAAGCCCTTCTTTGTGTTCACTTCTCTCTGATCCTCCAGCACCTGAGCATGCAAAGAACAGCCTCATCAGAAATCAGCTAAAAGAAAGTTTTAACCCTCGTACGGATTCTCTGAGAAACAGAAAAGTCGGATATGTGCCTCAGGCACTTGCCACATGCTGAGCATTTCTGAAGTCCCTCCTGTTAACTTTTGTTCTACCCTGGCTAAGGTATAAATATCTGCCTTTTAACCCAGGCTTTATACAATATAGTCATTAACAGACATTCTCACATTTTGACATATTACTGTTTTATTGCTTTTGCATGCTCATGCTACTCAGATCAAAGGTTTGCTCAATTTGTTAATGTTACTATTCTGTCATTGGATCTCAAATTTGTACCATTTTGCATTCTAAACCACTCCCTACCAGATAATTTTACTAAACTGTCACTGGACCTTAAATTTGTACCAGTTTGCATTCTGAGCCACTGCCTACCACCTACGTGTGGCTTTGTACTGGATCCCTCGTCTGATGAAGTGTGCTTAAAGAGCACACGAAAGCTTACGTTCTGAATAAAACTAAGTTGGTCTTAAAGGTGCCCCTTGACTCCTATTTTGTCCTGGCTAAGCCTGTGAGAGGGGATCTTTTGAATCTTACTCTGGGAAAGTAACCTCCAGAGAAAAGAGAACAGTGGACACCAAGTTCACAATTTGATGGACGTTTATTAATACAGGATCTTTAACAGAGATTTCCTCTCTTTAGTCACTTCCAGACTTCTCCAACTCATCCTTTGACATGAAGAAACACATTGGATACATAGCTACACCCTACAGCTAACTCATAGCCACTTTATTTAAGAGAGCAGAAGCAACAAAAACAATATAGCCACCCAATGTAAAACTTGATAGGAGAAGGACTCGCCTTTCACAGAGTCTTCCTTGGGGTTCCCTGTGAGATGGAAACAGGTGAAGACCTCTCATCTTGGCTTCCACTGGGCTTTTCATCTACGTTTAGACACTTTTTGGTGTGTCTGACAACCGGAATCTTTCCAGCCCTCTTGGATTCCTACCAACCTGACAGGACTTCATCTTTGGCAAGAAAAGTTAATCAATAATTGGAATTTGTGTAAGACCTCCACGCATGTGTCCTGTTGATGCTTCTTTGCCAAGGACTCCTTGCCTGGCTGTTCTCTTGACATAATCCAGGAATCTTTTCCTAAACATGACTTCCCTCAACACCATCTCTTGACATCCATTTTAGATCCAGGCATCCATTTTGAGTCCACATTAGCTTCTGCCCCACTCCTTAACTATCTACCATGGCCCAGCCTGTACTATGCAGGCTATAAAAGATGGGGTGGTCTCTAGGCTAACTGTTTTCTATCCCTACACACATTAGAGATCTGCCCTCCCTTCTAGCAGCATAGATTTCACTATGAACATTCAAAAGGTTTCTCCCCTGTGTGGGTTCTCTGATGCTTTTGAAGATCACCTCTCTGACTGAATCTCTTCCCACACTCTGAGCATTCAAAAGGTTTCTCCCCTGTGTGTGTTCTCTGATGCTGTTTAAGACTGCTACTGTGACCGAATGTCTTTCCACACTCTGAGCATTTAAAAGGTTTCTCTCCTGTGTGGGTTCTCTGATGCTCTTGAAGATGGCCACTCTGACTGAATCTCTTCCCACACTCAAAGCATTCAAAAGGTTTCTCCCCTGTGTGTGTTCTCTGATGCATTTGAAGACTGCTACTGCGACTGAATCTCTTTCCACACTCTGAGCATTCAAAAGGTTTCTCCCCTGTGTGGGTTCTTTGATGCTGTTGAAGAGTGCAACTGTGACTGAATCTCTTTCCACACTCTGAGCATTCAAAAAGTTTCTCCCCTGTGTGGGTTCTTTGATGCTGTTGAAGACTGCTACTCTGACTGAATTTCTGTCCACATTCTGTGCATTCAAAAGGTTTCTCCCCTGTGTGGGTTCTTTGATGCTGTTGAAGATTGCTACTGTAACGGAATGTCTTTCCACACTCTGAGCATTCAAAAAGTTTCTCTCCTGTGTGGGTTCTTTGATGCTGTTGAAGATTACAACTGTGACTGAATCTCTTTCCACACTCTAAGGATTCAAAACGTTTCTCCCCTGTGTGGGTTCGTTGGTGCAGTTGAAGAGCACCACTCCAACTGAATCTCTTTCCGCACTTTGAGCATTCAAAAGGTTTCTCCCCTGTGTGGGTTCTTTGATGCTGTTGAAGATTGCTACTGTGACTGAATCTCTTTCCACACTCTGAGCATTCAAAAAGTTTCTCTACTGTGTGGGTTCTTTGGTGCTGTTGAAGATTATCACTCCTACTGAATCTCTGTCCACACTCTGAGCATTCAAAAGGTTTCTCCCCTGTGTGGGTTCTTTGATGTAGCTTAAGAGTACCACTCCTACTGAATCTCTGTCCACACTCTGAGCATTCAAAAAGTTTTTCCCCTGTGTGGGTTCTTTGATGCTGTTGAAGATTGCTACTGTGACTGAATCTCTTTCCACACTCCGAGCATTCAAAAAGTTTCTCTCCTGTGTGGGTTCTTTGGTGCTGTTGAAGACTATAACTGCGACTGAATCTCTTTCCACACTCTGAACATTCAAAAGGTTTCTCTCCTGTGTGGGTTCTTTGATGCTTTTGAAGATTATAACTGCGACTGAATCTCTTTCCACACTCCGAGCATTCAAAAGGTTTCTCCCCTGTGTGTGTTCTCTGATGCTGTTTAAGACTGTTACTCTGACCGAATCTCTTTCCACACTCTGAGCATTCAAAAGGTTTCTCCCCTGTGTGTGTTCTCTGATGCTGTTTAAGACTGTTACTCTGACCGAATCTCTTTCCACACTCTGAGCATTCAAAAGGTTTCTCCCCTGTGTGGATTCTCTGATGCTTTCGAAGAACCCCCCTCTCACTGAATCTCTTTCCACACCCTGAGCATTCAAACGGTTTCTCCCCTGTGTGTGTTCTTGTATGCTGTTTAAGTTCACTATTTGTGATGAATCTCTTTCCACACTCTGAGCATTCAAAAGGTTTCTCCCCTGTGTGGGTTCTTTGGTGCTGTTGAAGATTGCTACTGTGACTGAATCTCTTTCCACACTCTGAGCATTCAAAAAGTTTCTCTCCTGTGTGGGTTCTTTGGTGCTGTTGAAGAGTGTCACTCTGACTGAATCTCTTTCCACACTCTGAGCATTCAAAAGGTTTCTCCACTGTGTGGGTTCTCTGATGCTTTTGAAGATCACCTCTCTGACTGAATCTCTTTCCGCACTCTGAGCATTTAAATCGTTTCTCCCCTGTGTGGGTTCTTTGATGCTGTTGAAGATTCCATCTGTCATGGAATCTCTTTACATATTCAGAGCATTCAGAAGCTTTCTCCCCATTGTGGGTTTTCTGGTGCTTTTGAAAAGTTCCACTGCAACTGAATCTCTTTCTACACTCTAAGCATTCAAAACATTTTTTGTGTGTTCCTTGTGGTTGAAGATTGCTACTCTGACCGAATTTCTTTTCATACTCTGGAAGTCTCTCTCCTCTATGTATTCTTTGGTTCTCAATAAGCCGTGATCTATATCTGAAGTACTTTCCACATAGAATAGATTTACTTGTCTTCATTATATTGTGTTTTGGAAAATATATGTTTTGATTTCCTCCATCTCTCTTCTCAACCAAACAGCTGTCTTTCTTTCTCTTAGGGATGCTTTTATTCCTGATATTTCCTTTCATGTCTTCATTATTAACTCTGTCTGGGAATTGCGGATGAAGTTCCTCACCCTCCTTATTCCTCTGATCATCCTCTGCTGGAATAATTAGAGAGACTGTTAGCACCTGGGAGGGCAGGTAAGGTCCAAAGGCATCTATGTGATGGCAATGGGAAAGGATTAGCAGTTCTTTGACCTCTTCCAGCGTGGCTGACTTTAACTAACCCCTCCCCCCCTCTCCCCAGAATAGCCAGGATTTAAATATTTAAAATACCACAGCCGAGGCCCGTAGCTACCAGGGGGGCGGGAAGGGCTAGACCCCACTATTAATCCTGCTTTACCTTTCTGCCCCCCCCCCCCCACTGCTCACCCACTGCCTTCCTCACTCGCCCACAGCCTTTCTTGCCTTCCCGCCACCTTCCTTGCCTTCCTTTCTCTCCTGCCCCCTGCCTTCCTTGCCCACCCACTGCCTTTCTCACCCACTCGCCGCCTTCCTCACCTGCCCCCCCGCCTTCTTTGGCTGCACGCCACCGCCTGAAAGTGACAACAAGAGTTCTAGGCTCTTCAGCACCATAAGCATCCATATTGCTCTCAGCTAAGAGCATAAACTCTCAGCCAAAAGTATAAGTTGAGAATCTAGGTCAGGAGAGTAGACAGTCTTTTGAAGACAGGAATTCCCTTATATGGTATTGGGAGGAAGTAGGATAACTCGCCATTTGGATTTACTATCTGCAGTACTGGAATTCATAACATTAGATGAAATAGGGATAAGTGATAAAGTTTTCCTTTAAAAGCCCTAAACTTTGGAGCAGAAGCCGCTGATCTGCACCAGAAGCCAGAGTTAAGACTCTGGGCTTACTGCATGGTTAAGCCATGAGTTTAACAACTCTTATTAGAGATCTCTAATATAGAATGGGACTTGGGATTTAGACTTTTAACTGAGAAGATGTGGACTAACAAGACTTAAATTTTTTCATAGAATACTTGACTATTGTCAAGCATCGATATTTCTCAATAACCAAGCTTTTGTTCTTTTAATCAAAAGTTGCTTTATTGTAAAAACTCCATAGCTTGGTCAAGAACGGAATCCTTGGAAGTAATGACGTACACAGCATTGAATAGTTACTTATAGGAAAACTATAATAGTGCTGTTGTCTCTTAGTTCTTGCCACCTGATGGTATCTACCGTTCACAGTAAATATGTGTTTCCCTTGGATGGATATTACCCACTATTACTATTACTATGTAAGACTGTGAACGGTAGATATCGTCAGGTGGCAAGAACTAAGAGACAACAGCACTATTTGTTAAAGACGACAGGCTAGTTTATTTTTTTAGTTGGCATTGTTTCCCTTTAAACACACGCGCCTCTTGGCAATTTAATGAGTCATTCAAAGCGTGAACGGCGAGAGCCAGCAGCAGCTGGAGAGAGCATGCATTAATCCATGTTAAAAAAATCTAGCTAAGGGTGAGTCTGCATCGCCAGTCTTTTATTAAGTAAGAATGGTTTTAAGTCACATAGAAGTATTTATTTATGTTTTGTTATTAAGGACCGCTCCGTACAAAGTCGGGAGAAGGAGGCTGATGAAGTGTTTACTATCGAAATTGTGAGGAGTCATGCAATAAGCCGTTCCTTACTTTCTCCGTACCGTTTGGAGTTGAACGCTGAGTTATAAATCTTTCACTCACCTTTGTGTCTACTTGAAGAAGCCATTTATCAGGCTGTGGAAAGACTTTGTGGAGACAGTTCACATATTGCATACTCAGTGTTCTTTTCCATTTTGCACTAAATATATTTGCACATGGTTTACGTGGAGATTACATTGTTTCCAGTGGTTTCCTTATATTGTTTTTCTTTGGATGCATGGCTGTTGTCTATCTCCACCATAGTCTCCCTAAAAATTCTGGCTTGTTATTATCATCATCATTATTTATTGCATTTGATGAGTCGCCCTATCCGGCTAGTGCCAGGCTCTGGGCGATGCACAACATTAAAAAAATACATATATAAAAAATCAGTTACATTAAAAAGATTGGAGAGAGAATTCTTATATGGGGAAGGAGAGCGAGCAGGAGTGGAAATTCTTCTGGAAGGAGAGAAACCTGGTCAAAATCAAAGCCCACAATCCCAACCAGCATAAGGGGGATGGATCATTTCCAGATCACAGTCTGAGCAGACGTTTGTAATCCCATCCAGGGGAAAGGAGTGTTGAAAAGCCTGACAACAGAGAAATGAGGATCTGGCCCCTTCATCCCTTTCATCCCACCTTTGCCTAAGGCCAGGACTCTTTCTCTGACTCGGCTGATGGCCACAACACTGGCCTCAGCTGCCCCTGGGCAAGTAATGGGACAGGAGTCAAAAGGGTGTATTAGTTGTTCAATATTTTGACACATTCCACATCCCAATGGCAGCAATTCACACCTTTGACGCCTAGGAAAGAAGACCCTTACCCAGAGAGGCCACGTTCCCATAGTTCTCCAGCATGACTTCCTGGTAGAGAGCTCTTTGTGCTGGATCCAGCAGGGCCCACTCTGCCTCAGAGAAAGAGACGGACACCTCCTCAAAGGAAAAGGGACCCTGGAAGAAAAAGAAGATTCCCTCATCTTAGAGCCAGTTTAGTGTAGTGGTGAAGTGCGCAGACTCTTATCTAGGAGAACTGGGTTTGATTCCCCCCTCCTCCACTCGCAGCTGCTGGAATGGCCTTGGGTCAGCCATAGCTCTCTTATCTGGGAGAACCGGGTTTGATTCCCCACTCCTCCACTTGCAGCTGCTGGGATGGACTTGGGTCAGCCATAGCTCTCTTATCTGGGAGAACCGGGTTTGATTCCCCACTCCTCTACTTGCAGCTGCTGCAATGGCTTTGGGTCATCCAGAGCTCTCTTATCTGGGAGAACGGGGTTTGATTCCCCACTCCTCCACTTGCAGCTGCTCAATCAATCAATCAATCAATCACCTTTTATTTGTATCCCGCCCTCCCCGCCGAAGCAGGCTCAGGGCAGCTAACAACAAAAATTCAATATACATTGTACAATACAACATTTTAACTACAATTAATTAAAATCTATTAAAATTCTAAAAACAATAAAATTAATATTTTGTGCTATTACCTAGATGGCGAACTTTACTTAGCAGTTCTAATCAGTGAAGGCCATTCGAAACAAGATGGTCTTGCAGGCCCTGCGGAACTGTTCAAAGTCCCGCAGGGACCGCATTTCTTCTGGAAGTTGATTCCATAATTGTGGAGCCATAACAGAGAAAGCCCGAGTGCGGGTACTCTGGAGTTTTACCTCTTTTGGCCCGGGGATAGTCAGCAGGTTCTTCCCTGCTGACCTCAGTGCTCTCTGGGGTTCATGTGGGGAGAGACGGTCCCTCAGGTAGGCAGGTCCTCGGCCATATAGGGCTTTAAAGGTAATAACCAGCACTTTGTAACGAATCCGGTATATAACTGGCAGCCAGTGCAGTTCACGCAGCCCCGGCTGTATGCGCTCCCACTTTGGGAGCCCCAGCAACAGTCTGGCAGCCGCGTTCTGCACCAGCTGCAGCTTCCGGGTTTGCCACAGAGGCAGCCCCATGTAGAGGGCATTACAGTAATCTAATCTCGAGGTGACCGTTGCATGGATCACTGTTGCCAGGTCCCGACGCTCTAGGAAGGGAGCCAACTGCCTCGCCCGCCTCAGGTGAAAAAAGGCGGACTTGGCAGTGGCTGCTATCTGGGCCTCCATTGATAATGAAGGCTCCAGTAGAACTCCCAGGCTCTTGACCCATCAAAGACCGGGAGAGGTATTTCCCCTCCCAGAGAGTCCCGACCCAAGCAAAGGACCTCTGTCTTCGCTGGATTCAGTTTCAGCCCACTCAGTCTTAACCAAGTTGCCACGGCCTGCAGTGCCAGGTCCAGATTCGCTGGGACGCATCCAGGCCGGCCATCCATTAGCAGATAGAGCTGGGTGTCATCTGCATATTGGTGACACCCAAGCCCATACCTCCTGGCAATCTGGGCAAGGGGGCGCATATAGATATTAAATAGCATCGGCGATAGAACTGCTCCCTGAGGCACCCCACAATGTAGTGTGCGTCTCTGGGAGAGCTCTCCCCCGATTGCCACCCTTTGTCCCCGATCCTCGAGGAAGGAGGAGAGCCATTGTAGGGCCAACCCCCCAACCCCGACATCGGCGAGGCGGCGGGTCAGTAGCCGATGGTCGACCGTGTCGAACGCGGCTGACAGATCTAACAGATCTGCTGGAATGGCCTTGGGTCAGCCATAGCTCTCTAATCTGGGAGAACCGGGTTTGATTCCCCACTCCTCCGCTTGCAGCTGCTGGAATGGCCTTGGATCAGCCATAGCTCTATTATCTGGGAGAACCGGGTTTGATTCCCCACTCCTCCTCTTGCAGCTGCTGGCATGGCCTTGGGTCAGCCATAGCTCTCTTATCTGGGAGAACCGGGTTTGATTCCCCACTCCTCCCCTTGCAGCTGCTGGAATGGCCTTGGGTCAGCCATAGCTCTCTAATCTGGGAGAACCGGGTTTGATTCCCCACTCCTCCGCTTGCAGCTGCTGGAATGGCCTTGGATCAGCCATAGCTCTATTATCTGGGAGAACCGGGTTTGATTCCCCACTCCTCCTCTTGCAGCTGCTGGCATGGCCTTGGGTCAGCCATAGCTCTCTTATCTGGGAGAACCGGGTTTGATTCCCCACTCCTCCCCTTGCAGCTGCTGGAATGGCCTTGGGTCAGCCATAGCTCTCTTATCTGGGAGAACCGGGTTTGATTCCCCACTCCTCCACTTGCAGCTGCTGGAATGGCCTTGGGTCAGCCATAGCTCTCTTATCTGGGAGAACCGGGTTTGATTCCCCACTCCTCCCCTTGCAGCTGCTGGAATGGCCTTGGGTCAGCCAGAGCTCTCTTATCTGGGAGAACCGGGTTTGATTCCCCACTCCTCCCCTTGCAGCTGCTGGAATGGCCTTGGGTCAGCCATAGCTCTCTTATCTGGGAGAACCGGGTTTGATTCCCCACTCCTCCACTTGCAGCTGCTGGAATGGCCTTGGGTCAGCCAGAGCTCTCTTATCTGGGAGAACCGGGTTTGATTCCCCACTCCTCCCCTTGCAGCTGCTGGAATGGCCTTGGGTCAGCCAGAGCTCTCTTATCTGGGAGAACCGGGTTTGATTCCCCACTCCTCCCCTTGCACCTGCTGGAATGGCCTTGGGTCAGCCATAGCTCTCTAATCTGGGAGAACCGGGTTTGATTCCCCACTCGTCCACTTGCACCTGCTGGAATGGCCTTGGGTCAGCCATAGCCCTCTTATCTGGGAGAACCGGGTTTGATTCCCCACTCCTCCACTTGCAGCTGCTGGAATGGCCTTGGGTCAGCCATAGCCCTCTTATCTGGGAGAACCAGGTTTGATTCCCCACTCCTTCACTTGCAGCTGCTGGAATGGCCTTGGGTCAGCCATAGCCCTCTTATCTGGGAGAACCGGGTTTGATTCCCCACTCCTCCACTTGCAGCTGCTGGAATGGCCTTGGGTCAGCTATAGCCCTCTTATCTGGGAGAACCAGGTTTGATTCCCCACTCCTCCACTTAATAATAATAATAATAAACTTTTATTTATACCCCGCCCTCCCCGCCTAGGCAGGCTCAGGGCGGCTAACAGGACATGGTCGAAACCATGATACAAATAAACAATAGATAATACAGTTAATAATTTAAAGAATAAAACCCAATAAAACAGTAAGACATTCAAATACAGTCGAATGGCATATAAGATGGCTCGGTATTATTGATCTTATCAAGAGTTCTGTCTTAAAAAGCTAGCTGGAAGAGGGCGGTTTTGCAGGCCCTACGGAACTGGTTAAGATCCCGTAGGGCCCGCACCTCTTCCGGCAATTGGTTCCACCATTGGGGGGCCTTTGTGGAGAACGCCTGTTCTCTGGTACCTTTTAATTTAGTTTCTTTTGGCCCAGGGATTTCAAGAAGATTTTTTGAGCTTGATCGCAGTGCTCTCTGGGGAACGTATGGAGAGAGACGGTCCCTAAGGTAGGCAGGTCCTCGACCATATAGGGCTTTAAAGGTAATGACCAGCACCTTGTAACGAACCTGGTAAACAATTGGCAGCCAGTGCAGGTCCCGCAGCCCAGACTGCACATGTTCCCACCGAGGCAGTCCCAGTAGCAGCCTGGCTGCTGCATTTTGCACTAGCTGCAGTTTCCGGGTTCGGTACAGGGGCAGCCCCATGTAGAGGGCATTACAGTAGTCCAACCTCGAGGTGACCGTTGCATGGATCACTGTTGCCAGGTCGCACTTGCAGCTGCTGGCATGGCCTTGGGTCAGCCATAGCTCTCTTATCTGGGAGAACCGGGTTTGATTCCCCACTCCTCCCCTTGCAGCTGCTGGAATGGCCTTGGGTCAGCCATAGCTCTCTTATCTGGGAGAACCGGGTTTGATTCCCCACTCCTCCACTTGCAGCTGCTGGAATGGCCTTGGGTCAGCCATAGCTCTCTTATCTGGGAGAACCGGGTTGATTCCCCACTCCTCCACTTGCAGCTGCTGGAATGGCCTTGGGTCAGCCAGAGCTCTCTTATCTGGGAGAACCGGGTTTGATTCCCCACTCCTCCCCTTGCAGCTGCTGGAATGGCCTTGGGTCAGCCAGAGCTCTCTTATCTGGGAGAACCGGGTTTGATTCCCCACTCCTCCCCTTGCACCTGCTGGAATGGCCTTGGGTCAGCCATAGCTCTCTTATCTGGGAGAACCGGGTTTGATTCCCCACTCCTCCACTTGCACCTGCTGGAATGGCCTTGGGTCAGCCACAGCTCTCTTATCTGGGAGAACCGGGTTTGATTCCCCACTCCTCCCCTTGCACCTGCTGGAATGGCCTTGGATCAGCCAGAGCTCTCTTATCTGGCAGAACCGGGTTTGATTCCCCACTCCTCCACTTTCACCTGCTGGAATGGCCTTGGGTCAGCCATAGCTCTCTTATCTGGGAGAACCGGGTTTGATTCCCCACTCCTCCACTTGCAGCTGCTGGAATGGCCTTGGGTCAGCCAGTGCTCTCTTATCTGGGAGAACCGGGTTTGATTCCCCACTCCTCCCCTTGCACCTGCTGGAATGGCCTTGGATCAGCCAGAGCTCTCTTATCTGGCAGAACCGGGTTTGATTCCCCACTCCTCCACTTTCACCTGCTGGAATGGCTTTGGGTCAGCCATAGCTCTCTTATCTGGGAGAACCAGGTTTGATTCCACCTTCCTCCACTTGCAGCTGCTGGAATGGCCTTGGGTCAGCCATAGCTCTCTTATCTGGGAGAACCGGGTTTGATTCCCCACTCCTCCACTTTCACTTGCTGAAATGGCCTTGGGTCAGCCATAGCTCTCTTACCTGGGAGAACCGGGTTTGATTCCCCACTCCTCCACTTGTACCTGCTGGCATGGCCTTGGGTCAGCCAGAGCTCTCTTACCTGGGAGAACCGGGTTTGATTCCCCACTGCTCCGCTTGCACCTGCTGGAATGGCCTTGGGTCAGGCATAGCTCTCTTATCTGGGAGAACCAGGTTTGATTCCTCCCTCCTCCACTCGCAGCTGCTGGAATGGCCTTGGGTCAGCCATAGCTCTCTTATCTGGGAGAACCGGGTTTGATTCCCCACTCCTCCGCTTGCACCTACTGGAATGGCCTTGGGTCAGCCAGAGCTCTCTTATCTGGCAGAACCGGGTTTGATTCCCCACTCCTCCACTTTCACCTGCTGGAATGGCCTTGGGTCAGCCATAGCTCTCTTATCTGGGAGAACCGGGTTTGATTCCCCATTCCTCCACTTGCAGCTGCTGGAATGGCCTTGGGTCAGCTAGAGCTCTCGCAGAGCTGTCCTTGAAAGGGAAGCTGCTGGGAGAGCCCTCTCAACCCCACCCACATCACAGGGTGTCTGTTGTGGGGGAAGGAGATAAAGGAGATTGTAAGCCGCTCTGAGTCTCTGATTCAGAGAGAAGGGCAGGGTACAAATCTGCAATTCTTCTTCATCAGAGATGAGGCAGAGAGTGCACAATGGAAGGGAGTCTTCTGGTTGGGTACAGAATTTAAGGCTTGGGATGGATAAAGGGAGTGGCATCCAGAGCCTCTCTTAGCTGGACACCTTCTAGAAACTGCAGGAGCAAAAGCCCCCCTGAGAAAGGAAGAAGGACCCAGGCTGTGCCCTCCTCAGATCCCCTACCTGGACTGGAGATGCAGCAGCCGTTTCTGCACCTCTGAAAAGACCGCGGTCCAACAGCATCTCTCCACTGCCTGTGAGACACAGGAAGAAAGAGACTTTCTATTCCATTTGCTTGTTTGTACCCTGCAACAAGCATCTGAAAAAAGGCACAAAGATCAATGTTTACAAAGCGGTTGTGATGACAACCCTCATCTACGGCTCCGAATGGTGGGTTTTATAACGTCATCACCTGCGACTCCTTGAGCGTTTTCATCAGCGCTGCCTTCGCACCATCCTCAACATCCACTGGAGTGAATTTGTGACCAACACTGAAGTCCTCAAGCGGGCGGAGGTTACAAGCATCGAGGCACTGCTGTTGAAGACGCAGCTGCGCTGGGCAGGGCATATTTCTAGGATGGAAAACCACCGCCTTCCCAAGATTGCCCTGTATGGCGAACTTTCCACCGGCCATCGAAATAGAGGGGCACCAAAGAAGAGGTACAAGGACTCCTTGAAGAAATCCCTTGGCACCTGTCGCATCAACCATCACCAGTGGTCTGACCTAGCCTCAGATCACAAAGCATGGAGGCACACCATCCACCAGGCTGTCTCTTCCTTTGAGAACGCACGCATAGCTGGTCTTGAGGACAAAAGGAGATTGAGGAAGAATCGCACTGCTACAGCACCAATCCCAAATCAGACTTTTCCCTGCAGCCACTGTGGCCGGATCTGCCTGTCCCGCATTGGTCTTGTCAGCCACCAGCGAGCCTGCAGCAGACGTGGACTACTGCACCTTTCTTAAATCTTCGTTCGTGAAGTCAAGCCGAGAGAGAGAGAGAGAGAGACCCTGCTCCATAAACCCCCTTCCTAGGGGTGAGAAATCTCACCCTGTCTACACTCAACAAGATAAAGATATTGGGGTCGTGGTAGATAACTCAATGAAAATGTCAAGACAGTGTGTGTTTGCAATAAAAAAGGCCAACGCCATGCTGGGAATTATTAGGAAGGGAATTGAAAACAAATCAGCCCGTATCATAATGCCCCTGTATAAATCGATGGTGCGGTCTCATTTGGAGTACTGTGTGCAGTTCTGGTCGCCGCACCTCAAAAAGGATATTATAGCATTGGAGAAAGTCCAGAAAAGGGCAATTAGACTGATTAAAGGGCTGGAACACTTTCCCTATGAAGAAAGGTTGAAACGCTTGGGACTCTTTAGCTTGGAGAAACGTCGACTGCAGGGTGACATGATAGAGGTTTACAAGATAATGCATGGGATGGAGGAAGTAGAGAAAGAGGTACTTTTCTCCCTTTCTCACAATACAAGAACTCATGGGTACTCGATGAAAATGCTGAGCAGACAGGTTAAAACGGATAAAAGGAAGTACTTCTTCACCCAAAGGGTGATTAACATGTGGAATTCACTGCCACAGGAGGTGGTGGCGGCCACAAGCATGGCCACCTTCAAGAGGGGTTTAGATAAAAATATGGAGCAGGGGTCCATCAGTGGCTATTAGCCACAGTGTGTGTGTGTGTGTATATATAAAAAATTTTTGGCCACTGTGTGACACAGATTGTTGGACTAGATGGGCCATTGGCCTGATCCAACCTGGCTTCTCTTATGTTCTTATGTTCCAAATACTTTTTCCTAAATTCTGGAAGAGGCAGAAGAGAAACACATTTGGCCCAGATGTGAGCCTCAGGGTGTCAGTTTTTGCCCGGAAGTCATCAAATGGGCTCTTGTGACGCAATGTAGATAAAACTTTTACTGAAAGATTAGGAGCAAATGCCCATGACAAGATGCCTCGCCAGAAAGACAGGTTGCTTACCTGTAACTGTAGATCTTCGAGTGGTCATCTGTGCATTCACACTCATGGGATAGTGCGCCTGCGCCGATCCCCGAATCGGTATCTGAAAAAGCCCGGGATTTTTCCGCGCTCGGCGCCAACGAGCATGCGCAGGCGACCCACTGCGCATGCCCACCAGCGCCCGCGCGGCAATCCCGCCAGTTCCTCCCTGACCGCTGAAAGCCCCTTACTGAAGAGAGACCGTCAGCAGCGGGGAAGGAGGGCGGGTAGTGTGAATGCACAGATGACCACTCGAAGATCTACAGTTACAGGTAAGCAACCTGTCTATCTTCTTCGTGGTCTCTGTGCCTCACACTCATGGGAGATTAGCAAGCAAAGCATACCTGGAGGCGGGAAGACGGTCAGCCTGAAGAAACAGCTTGCAACACCGCAGCTCCCAACCGAGTCCTCTGCTGAGCATGCACGTCCAGCGCGTAGTGCTTCATGAAGGCATGCGGAGAAGACCAGGTAGCCGCCTTGCAGACATCGGAAAGGGACACCCCCTTCAGGAATGCCACCGACGTGGCCATCGCCCTTGTGGAGTGTCCACGAACAGGTCCAGGCAAAGGCTTCTTAGCCAACAAATAACAAAGTTTGATCGTCTCAGTAAGCCATTTGGACAGTCTCTGAGAGGAAATTTTGGACCCTAACTTTGGGGCAGAGTAGGAAACAAAAAGTTGATTGTCCTTACGAAAACCCCGTGAACGGTTTAGATAAAACAGGAGGGCACGCTTAACATCTAACGCGTGCAGTCTGCGTTCCTCATCCGAGGAAGGACTAGGGTAAAAGGTGGGCAACCAAACTTCTAAGTTAAGGTGAAACTGGGAAACCACCTTCGGGAGAAAAGTAATGTCTGGAGCCAGAGAGACCCCAGCCTCCCTAAAGGCAAGGTATGGGTAGTCACAACGCATCGCTGTGAGCTCCCCCGCACGACGTGCCGAAGTTATGGCAACTAAAAATGCAGTCTTCCAAGACAAAAGTTGCAGGGAACATGTCGCCATAGGCTCAAAGGGACGACGAGTCAACTTGTCCAGAACCAGAGTCAAGTCCCACAGCTGTGGAGGGGATCTAGACGGGGGATGAAGGCGGAACAACCCCTTCATAAATCTCTTGGACTGCGGGTGAGCAAAGACGGAGTAACCCTCAACTGAACCATGAAAAGCAGAAATAGCTGCTAAATAGACCTTAATGGATGAGAATACCAGCCCCTCATCCACCAAGGACAAAAGAAACTCAAAAACTGTGGGCAGCCCCACAGTGTCAGGTGACATTGGAGAGTCAGCCACAAAGTCACTAAACCTTTTCCACTTCCTCTCGTAAGAGGCACGGGTGGAAGGTTTCCTGCTACTCTGGAGCACTTGCTGAACCCTGGTGGAAAAGTCTAGTGGTCGATGAACCACGCTGTCAGCTTCAGGTGCGGCACGTTGTGATGGAACACGTGCCCTCCCTGGGCCGACAACAGGTCCGGTTCTGCCGGGAACTGGTAAAAGGTCCCCTTCGACTGCTGGAGCAGGATCGAAAACCAGCTCTGACGGGGCCACCACGGGGTCACCAGGATGCAACGTGGCTTCTCCTGCACTAATTTGTGGACCACCCTCGTTAGCAGAGGTAAGGGCGGGAACATGTACAGGAACCAGCCCTCCCACTGAAGTAGAAGTCCGTCTCCCAAGGAAGCCGGATCCGCACCTCCCCTGGCACAGAACAATGGGCACTTCTTGTTCTGCGCTGTGGCGAAAGCGTCCAACTGTGGGTAGCCCCAAAGTTGGAACACCGGCTCTAGGAACCTCCAATGCAGTTCCCATTCGTGAGGGGAGGCTCCACCCCTGCTGAGCGAGTCCGCCTGTATGTTGAGGACCCCCGGCAGATGTGTAGCTTTTACAAAAATGTCCCACTGGAGGCACTCCTCCCAGAGGTCCATCGCCAGCGAGCATAGCCTGCGAGACACTGTCCCCCCCTGTCGGTTTATATAACACAGGGCAGTGGTGTTGTCCGTAAGCAATGCCACAGTCTGTCCCACCAGCAGCGGGCGGAACGATCGAAGGGCAAAGTGAACTGCTAGCAGTTCCAGATAGTTTATGTGGCACCGGCTCAGTTTCGGTGGCCACTTGCCCCCCACACATAGCTCTTCCAGGTGGGCTCCCCACCCCCACATGGAGGCATCGGTAGCGATGGTTACTGTAGGGGTCGGCAGATGAAAAGGGGCCCCTTGACGGATATTGCTCTCTGTTCCCCACCATTGCAGGGAGCGGAGAGTCCCGGGTGGAATGGTGAACCTCTTCCGAGGTGAGTCCCTGAGAGGTCGAAAATGGCGCAAGAACCATATCTGTAGGCCTCTCATGTGCAGTCTTGCGAAACGTAGCACGCTTGTCGTCGCGGCCATCAGCCCCAGCATCCGCTGAAGCTGCTGAGCCGTGCCCCACTGCCGCCTTTGAAGTAGCTGTACCAGAGTGATAATGTCCTTCGCTCTCTGCGAAGGGAGGAATGCTCGATGTTGTTGAGTGTCCAACAGAGCCCCTATGAATTGAACTGTCTTTGAAGGAGTGAGATGGGACTTTTCCAGGTTGACTTGCAGGCCCAGGGTGCCAAGAAGACGCAGAGTGATAGCGATGTGGGTTGCTAGACTCTCCCTCGACTTCGCCACAAGAAGCCAATCGTCGATGTATGGAAAGACAACGACTCCCTGCAGACGAAGATGGGCAGCCACCACACTCATCAGCTTCGTGAACACCCGAGGAGCAGTAGACAGTCCAAACGGCAGGGCCCTGAATTGGAAGTGACGAGCACCCACTGCAAATCGTAGAAAACGCCTGAACGCTGGATGGATGCTGACATGAAAATAAGCATCCTTGAGGTCCAGAGTCGCCATCCAGTCTCCCTGATTGATGAGGGGCAGGATTGTTTGCAGCGTAGCCATTCTGAACTTCTGGTACAGAATAAATTTGTTCAGACTCCGAAGGTCCATGATAGGCCTTAGGCCTCCGTCCCTTTTGGGGACCAGAAAATACCGGGAGTAGAAGCCTCCCGTCCTGGCCTCCGGTGGAACTACCTCTATGGCTTGTTTCTGTAGGAGGTTGTTCACCTCCGCCAGCAGAGGTGGGGAAGGGGGAGTGATGACTACCACGGACTGGTTCGGGGTCTGAACAAACTCTATTTTGTAGCCCTCTTCTATGATGGACAGAGCCCACCTGTCTGTGGAGATCAACTCCCAGGCCGGTAGGAAAGGGCGTAGGCGGATGGATGAATTCCCAATGGGGGCGATGACGCGTGCTTGGAAGAAGTCAAACCCCCTGCTTCTGGGAGCGAGCCCCCTTCGACTTGCTGGGCGGTTGTGACCCGTAACGGTTCCTGCCGTTGCCTGAGTAGGGTGATTGTTCGGATTGGGCAGGGCGAGGACGCCACTGCTCTGGGGAGAACTTCTGGTAAGGCTTTTTGGTCCAGGGTTTGGACCATTGCTTGGATTTGGAAGCCTTAGCAGCAGATTGGACACCCAAGTTCTTAGATGTCTTAACGCTCTTGTCGAACTCCTGGAGGGCCGAGTCAGTCGTTGTACTGAAGAGCCCGTCACCCTCGAATGGCAGATCCTCAATGAAGGTCTTAGTGTCCTGGTGGAGCGTGGTAGACCTGAGCCAGGAGTGCCGTCGGATACAGACTGCAGACGTGATCTGTTTGGCTGAAGCTTCCACCATATGTTTTGCTGCGGCCAGTTGTTGTCTGGCCACAGCGAGACCTTCTTTCTGTAGCCTGGTTGCAGCAGCTCTCTTGTCCTCGGTTAAAGAGGAAAGGAAGGGGGAAAGTTGTTCCCACATGGCATACTGATATCTAGCCATGCAGGCGGCATAGTTAGACACCTTTATGCCGAGTGCCCCCGCGGAGTAGACCTTGCGGCCCATTCCATCGATCTTCCGCCCTTCTTTGTCCGGTGGGGAGGAGTGGACCTTCCTTGCCTTTGAAGAGGAGGAAACTACCACCGAGTTCGGGCGCGGATGGGTGAACAAAAATTCAGCCCCGGGCTCCTGGACCCTATACATATGGTCCAGTCGTTTGGATGAGACTGGCGTCGAGGAGGGTCGTGCCCAAGGCTCCTTGACCACTTGAAGGATCACCTTGGTCACTGGCAGAGCCACCGCAGTGGATGTGTTCCGTTGCATTATATCGAACACGTTGTCGTCCACTACAGGCTCTGGTTGCGTTACAGGCAGCTTGAGGGTGGCAGCAATCCGCTTCACAAGGTCCCCATAGGACTTCAGATCCTCCGACGGTGAGATCGGAAGATCCTCGGCCGTCTGGGAACCCGGTGAAGGCTCCAGTCCCTGGACTTCACTCTCCGATTCCGACGACGAGGAGTCTCTGTGTGTAGAGTGCTCCGAGAGCATCGGGGTCGACTCTCGCGGTGGAAGGATTGGTGTTCTTCGATCCGCATCTACCGGAACCAGCTGTCGATCCGGGGGAACCGATGCCGACGCAGAAGCCTTTCGGGACCGATGGGAAACCCTCGAGACCGATGAAAATTGGGATGCCTGCTCCCAATCGGGGTAGTCGTCCGGGTACCAACGACAGGTCTCGAACCGGGAGTAGGGAGGCTGCCACCTGCGTTGCTCCCACGATGGTATCGGGAAGCGTTGAGGAGGGTAGAAAGTTTCTCGCCTGACTCGGGGCTTGAATGGTGGATCGATCACCGGTGCCGACGCGTCAACCTCCGAGGTCGATCCGCTTTCGGAGCGACGACGGGAGCCCGAAGACGAAGACCGCTGGGTCAAGTCGATTTCCGGCTCTTGTTCCGACGCCGACAGGCGCTGCTGGTCAGCTGGGCTACGGCGCGGAGGCGTCCGAGGTTTTTTCGGGGGTTTTGTCGACGTCGATGCCGACGTACCGCCCGATGGGGAAGGAGTGCGGGGTCGCTTTCGCTTCTCCTTCGACTTCGCCTTTTTCGGAGGTCGGGTCCCCGAATCCTCCTGGCGCTTTTTAGCAGGCATATCCACCGTGCCCTCGAGGGGACGTTTAGTGGAGCCCCGCTCTTCCGGCAAGTCCAGAGTCAGTATCGGAGCCGCATCGGCCGATGCGAGCTCCAGTGCCGGGGTTTCGGACGACTTCGGTGCCGATGCCTCCATCGGTCGATGGGGTCTAAGCGCCGATTCGATCAGTGCCGCCGATAAACGAGCCGCCCGGTTCTTTCTCGTCTGCTTCGAAAAGCGGAGACAATGCGGGCACGCGTCTACTCGGTGGGCCTCTCCCAGGCACAGTAGGCAGAGGGAATGACCGTCTGGAGGGGCGATCTTCTTCCCACACGCACGGCAGCGTTTGAAAAACCCCCAGCGACTTTCCATAGAAAGTAGCCGCAAAAAAACTCCCCAGAACAATCTGAGCGAGAAAAAGAAGAGCGGGGGAAAAGCGCGGGCGAAGCGCCCCGAAGGGCCGTAGCCTGACGAACACAAAACGCTTTTTTTTTTTTTTTTTTTTAACTAACTAACTAACAACTATAAACTACAACTAACTACTAAACAACAATATTAAACGGGCTAACAAGAAGAAAATGCGAAGCCAAAAACTTCTCACCGACCGGGGAAAACGGAAAGGTAAACCTCTCAGCGCAGCGGTCAGAAAGGAACTGGCGGGATTGCCGCGCGGGCGCTGGTGGGCATGCGCAGTGGGTCGCCTGCGCATGCTCGTTGGCGCCGAGCGCGGAAAAATCCCGGGCTTTTTCAGATACCGATTCGGGGATCGGCGCAGGCGCACTATCCCATGAGTGTGAGGCACAGAGACCACGAAGAAGATCTACAAGAATCAGTTTGGTCTGAGTATTTACAGACAGCTAAGCTGTTATAATTCAAGCATCAATATTTCGCATGCTACAATCATTCAAAAAGTCCCCAAGTCTTAATTATTTCACTACCGTGTTTCTAGACTGCTCAAGGTTTGTTTTCAAAGAGAAGGTGCATCTATCTGTGAAAGTCCAGTAGAATCATAGAGCCATAGAGTTGGAAGGGACCTCTAGGGTCATCTAGTCCAACCCCCTGCACAATGCAAGAAACTCACAAACACCTCCCTCTAAATTCACAGGATCTTCATCGCTGTCAGATGGCCATCTAGTCTCTGTTTAAAACCCTCCAAGGAAGGAGAGCCCACCACCTCCCAGGGAGGAAGCCTGTTCCACTGAGGAATCGCTCTAATGGTCAGGACCTTTTTCCTAATGTTGAGCCGGAAACTCTTTTGATTTAATTTCAACCCATTGGTTCTAGTCCTACCTTCCGGGGCCACAGAAAACAATTCCACACCATCCTCTATAGGACAGCCCTTCAAGTACTTGAAGATGGTGATCCTATCACCTCTCAGCCGCCTCCTCTCCAGGCTAAACATCCCCAGCTCCTTCAACCTTTCCTCATAGGACTTGGTCTCCAGACCCCTCACCATCTTCGTCGCCCTCCTCTGGACCCGTTCCAGCTTGTCTACATCCTTCTTAAAATGTGGTGCCCAAAACTGAACACAAGACTCCAGGTGAGGTCTTCCCAGAGCAGAGTAAAGCGATACCATCATTTCATACGATCTGGGCACTATACTTCTGTTGATACAGCCCAAAATTGCATTTGCCTTTTTAGCTACCACATCACACTGTTGACTCATGTTCAGCATATGATGCACTAAGACCCCTAGATCCTTTTCGCACATACTATTGCTAAGACAAGTCTCCCCCAGGTTGGTTGACATGGATACCAGATAATGGCATTCATTCATGTTAATCTCACATATTGTACTGCTAAACATTTTACCGCTGAATACATAGTGCCTCTCCCCCCCTCCCTTTATAATGAACAATGTTATTATTGTGATATGAAAGAAAAGGCTATACAAAGAAACACTCTTGACTGTTGTATACAAAATTCTATTGTCATGAAATGAACAGCCTACAACAGTGGGCATGCATTCATACAGTATAAATAGACAACAAACGAAAGTCTCAAAACAATATTCCAAGGAGGACCCCACACAGTCTCTGAGTTTTCCAAACTGAGTACTAAGACTCAATAATAAAGTTCCACAGGAGTCCCTCCGTTGCAAACAGTTTGGAAAACTCAGAGACTGTGTGGGGTCCTCCTTGGAATATTGTTTTGAGACTTTCGTTTGTTGTCTATTTATACTGTATGAATGCATGCCCACTGTTGTAGGCTGTTCATTTCACGACAATAGAATTTTGTATACACCAGTCAAGAGTGTTTGTTTTTGCACAATATTTTGTATTTTTGTATTTTACATTTTGTGCTGCCACTGTTCTTTTACGTGGATTATAAAGGCTGCAGATGCATTTCAGACTTCTGTGAGTTCTGTGTCAAGGTGGGGGCGGGGGGTGGGTGGAGAGTGAGGTGGAAAGGGTGCTTTCTGGCGCGTCACTGTCCCATTTGGCCCGGATGTGACATGAGCACATCTGGGGACTCGAGGGCAATATGGATGAGCTTTCAGAGTGTCTCTGGACATGCTAACTTCACAACCAGGTTTTCAGCCAGACATAATCACAACGTGACATCAGATCTGCCCCAAGCCCCGCCCCAGAATCCCTGGGGGGGGGGGTGCCAGGCCATACCTTGCCCCCCACTCCAGTATCCTGTTTCCCACAGCAGCCCACCAAACGCCCTATAAGCATGCGTACAGAAGCTAAAGTTTCCCATTATTATTGGCTCCAAAAAGTGCTTTCCCATTATTATTGGCTCCAAAAAGTTTTTAAGAACTCTGGGTTGAATGAAAGGAGAGTGAGAGTTGAATATTTTTGTTTATGTGAGGAACTGCCTTCCATGAACTTGTCAAAACCCCTTTGAGAGGTATCACAGTTGATGGACACTGAGTACCACAAATTAACCTGTGTTCTGTGAAGAAGAATTTAATTATTTCCCCTGACCTGAACTGTCTACCCATTTACAGGGTGCCCCAATCACACCCAGGCACAAAAGGCCCTTACCACAGGAGAGAGCATCTTGGGCACGCTCCACAGTCTGCGCCCTCTGCCCTTGCTCCAAGGAAGCTCCTTCCGCCTCAGGGAACGTAGCTTCTTTCTTCACGGATGAGGCCCACATCTGAAAGAGCAGCAAGGGGGGGGGGTAAGAGATGGAATGGAAAAGAGGCCAAGGAATGGATCCTGCCCCACTCCCAGACTCTGCACCCTTCTCTCAGCAGACCTGGAGAGTTACTTGGAGGGATCAGAATTTCTCTGGAAGAAGAGGCTGCTAAAGGAGACTGTAAAAACTCCCATTTGGATGGTTAATGCTTGAACAAACATCTGGCAGGGAACCTTTAAGATAAGGCCTGATATTGTTGCTTGAATTGGACACGCCAGGAGAGAATCCCCTCACCTGTTCTGCCTGCCTCTTCTCCTCTGCCTGGCTCAGGAGGAAACCTTCGGCCAGGGCCACCGCCTGGGAACTGGTCTCCGGCCCACATCCTCTGACCCAGCCCTGCATTTCCTGGTGCAGGAGAGTCAGGAACTGCTCCAGGATCACCAGGTCCACGATCTGCTTCTTGGTGTGCCTCTCCGGCTCCAGCCACTGGCTGCAAAGTCCATGGAGCTGGCTGCAAACCTCTCGGGGCCCATCAGCCTCATGGTAGCTGAATTGCCAGAACCGCTGGCAACGTACATCTGAGGTCATGGTGTCCTTAGTCAGGGTCTCTGGCTCAGCCCTTTCCCAGAATTCAGCACCACTCCCAGCTTGGAGGGGAATGGAGGCTTTGCTTGCCCTCTTGCCAGTCCCAGGTCCTTCTGGGTCCTGCTCTTCCATCTCCTGCCCCTTCTACTGAGTCACCTCCATGATCTCTGGAAAGATGCCTTTGTTCAGTTGCCTGTGAAGAGGAAAGGCTTCTCTCCGAGGGGAAGGAGAGACACAGAGATAGATGAGAATGGAGATACACCACCAAAAATCACAAACCTTCACATGCTCAGGTGACACAAGAATTGCCCTGGTGGATCAGAACGAAAGTGTTTCTTGTAGAGTGAATTTAATATCATTTTGCTATAGCACATACCAAGGTATTTTAGATGTGCCACCTTGTTTTTCGGGGTGTTTCTGAGTGTCTCTGTTGAGCTTTTTAGAGATGTTACAAGCTGAGCCTCTCATTCCTTTGGCTCCGTCTGTCTTGGGGCCAAATCCCTAAACCAGAACCCCCAAAGAAGGAGAGGGACTGGTGACCCCTTTACAAGCATCGCAAGCATCTGTTCAATAGGCCTGAGCTGTCAAGCAAGAACCAAGCACCCATGTGGGGCTGGGGGCCCCAATTCACCCTCAAAGAAGGGCTGTTTTGGGAACAAGCCAAAGCCCAGCCCTTGGTGGCTACTAAGTGTGTCAAGAGATATGCCCACCCAAAGCCCCCTCGGTGCCCTGGTTTTGTAGGGCAAATGTTAATCTGACCCTGGCATAGACTGGGATTGTGCCCGGGGTGGGGCTTGCTTGGGGAATGGGGCTCAGTCACCTTCCTGAGGCCTCTCCCAGTGAGGGCACCAGGGCTGCTGGGAGGAAGGGGGGCCGGGGGAGGTGGGAGACTCTGCTGAATGCACAAGGTTGCCAACTCCAGGTTAGAAGATTTCTGGAAATTTTGGGCTAGGCACCTGGGGAGGGCAGGGGTTGATGGCATCGAGTCCACCCTCCAAAGCAGCCACTTCCTGCCCTCAGATGGATCTCTGGAGTTGTAATTTGAGACAATCTCCAGCCCCTCTCTGGGCACTGGCAACCCCACACTGGGGAGATGGGAGAACCAGTCAAAATGCCTGGCATTCTGGCCACCCAATCAGCATGAAGGAGTCGCCACCAGTCCTCCTAATCACCAAAAGGCGAGTTTTGTATTCTTGCTGGCAGCCCCCTTAGCAAGACTGGAACCCCACCTCCCCCCTTGACCATGCCCTGGTGTTTCTCTCTGTTGTGTTGTGGGGGGTGGGTCTTTCCCTCTCTCCCCTGGCAATAGATGCCCTTCCTCCCACCCCAGCTGCAGCTCAGGAGGCAGAATTTGGCCTTGTGTTATGGCTGCCGCTGAGGCATGTGCTTCGGAGGGAGGGGGCAGGGGCGATGCGGTTGCAAGAGCTGTGTTCTCTCCCTGTGTACTGAGTCTGCAAAACACTGCTGTGGGTGGGGACTCGAACTCACAGCTCTGGCGCTCCTATGGTGTGTTTACAGCACTCACACCACAATCCTCATAGTGATGCATGCCCGATGTGACGTTAGACAACAGTTTTGTTCCAAAGTGTCAGCATCTCGGGAAGGGGCTGTGGTGGATTCCACTGTGGGCAGGAGCTCCCTTTCTCCATGCCCCTCCCTTTTTACTTCTCCAGCCCCCCAAAAGCCACCTTGTGTGTGTGTGTGTGGGGGGGGGGGGTGTTGCATATTAAAATGTCCTGCAACAAAAGGTCAGATTCATACATATAACTTTCCTTGTGCTAAAAGGTGCTGGTTGTAGACTTCCCCAATTTATTTTATTTTTGTTTAAATGCTTACATCGTGGAACAAACCTGGGGACTAACAGGGTCGCCAACCTCCAGGTGGTGCCTGAAGTCCTCCCAGAATTACAACCAATCTCCAGTAGAGCGAGATCAGTCCCCCCACCTCCCCCTGCCAGAGAAAATGGCTGTCCTATGGGGAGGGGGGTGGGATTCTCTGGCCGTCTTCCCCTCTCAGGTCACCCTGCCCCGGGCTCCAAACTGGGTCTTTTCTGGAATCCTCCCACCCCACCCAAATGTCCGGCAACCAGTGTTCCTTCTAGGCCAGGGGTGGCCAACGGTAGCTCTCCAGATGTTTTTTGCCTACAACTCCCATCAGCTGGCTGGGGCTGATGGGAGTTGTAGGCAAAAAACATCTGGAGAGCTACCATTGGCCACAACCTGTTCTAGGCTGAATTAGTGTGAGCTAGCTCACAGATTTTGAGCCACCAGCTCACACATTGTTGTGGGTGGCCATAATATCTGCAGGCCAGCCAGGGACACCTTGAGGGGGGAAGGAATGTGTGTGTGCGCTAACAGGAAGTGACATCACTTCCGGTGACGCCACTTCCGGTGACGGCATGCCACCACCGGAAACAGGAAGTGACATCACTTCCTGTGACATCGTCCCCCCCACCTGCCAGAAGCAGGAAGTGACATCACTTCCTGTGACATCATTTCCCCCAATGCCACTGCCGGAAACAGGAACTGACATCACCTCCTTTGACAGCACTTCCTGTGATGTCATTTCCCCCAAATATCACCGCTGGAAACATGAATAGTAGTTGATACTTCAGAACCAGACAAACCAGTTTGGAATAATGGTTAAGAGCAGTGGAGTCTAATCTGGAGAACTGGGTTTGATTCCCTGCTTCTCCACATGCAGCAGCTCTTAGAGTTGCTCTCTCAAGAGCAGTTCTCTCAGAGCTCTCTCAGCCTCACTTTACCTCTGTGCTTGTTGTGAGAAGAGGAAGGGAAGGAGACTGTAAACTTGCTCTGAGACATTCCCTCTAAGCTGCGTTAGTGTGAGCTAGCTCCGTTTTTTAGCCTCCTGCTCACACATTTTTGTATTAGCTCAGGAAATATAGTCCAAGAGCAAACTAATTTATGCAGTAGCTAAATCACTTGCTCACTTTAATTCCAGTAGCTTATGAGGCAGAATTTTTGCTCACAAGATTCCACAGCTTAGAAGGAACAATGGCTATAAGTTAAACAAAATAAGGCTGCAATAACACATGCAAAGTAATGCTCTTTCCAGTTGGGTTTTATTGTGCAAACTGGCAAAGCCCAGTTGGAAAGTGCAATGAACGTGGGTGGAAAGTGCATTCTTTAATATGCCTGATCACGGCCTAAATAAACAAACATAGATTTTGTTTGCTTCCTCAGTTGTATAATGTAGCTCTTAAGAGCATGCTGCATAAAAAAAATCAATCGTGATTTACATAGGCAGTTCCCAGTGTGCTGGGATGTATTGATGCTCTATTCTATTTGGCTCTATTAAATTTCATTTTTCAGATCAACAGATGTTTTGTGAACAAACAGTGCACTTTCAATACACCTCACATCTGGGAACAAAAACTGCACATCAGACAATTTGGAGAGCTTTAAACTCCTTATGCAAAACACTATGCACACCAGTTGTAAGTGTTAACTGCTGAACTAGTGGCGAAAGTGTAAAGGTGCACGTTACTAAAAGTAGGGAACTTAAAAAATTTCCAAACCAGATTACTTTAGAAAACTCTGCAAACCACAGAAATTAAATCAGTAGACCATGCAGATAAAGCCCTTCAATTTAAGAATCTGACTAAACAGTTAGCTATAAAAGACTGATTAAATACAGCAAATTCTACAGTTTCAACAAAATTCTTCTTCCATTAAAATGTTGCCCAAAATGCATGATCCTCATTATTAGCACCATTTCTGCTGGCTGCTCTCAGTTGACTACAATCTTAAAAGGCAGCTGTAGTCTCAAATACTCCCAAACATTTTGCCTCCTCTATTTCTCTCTCACACAAACACACTCTGAAAGGGTGCACTTTCTTGCTGTAGCAAACAGACAAATCTAGGTTAGGGAGGTTTTCATGCTGTGCTGTTGATCTTATGAAATATACATAACCTCCATGCAGGCTTTGTATTTAACAGAAGTCATTGTGTTGTGGGGAGGGGAAAGGGTTGGTTGACAATTGAGGGACAAGAGCCTGCGGTCCAAAGCCTGAGTTTGAGAAAACAAAACAACATGCACACACACAACACCCCAGGAGGGGGGGGGCACGCACACGAGTACGTTTTAACATACAAGACTGCATGTTGCATCATGCAATGCTGCCTGGAAGGCTGCACTGGGTATCCTATGTAGCAGCTCCTCACCCAGAAGGCAAGAAACTACAAAACAAACAATGATAAAATACTCACTCTAAAGCCTGCTGCCCCTAGCCTGTACATTTTCGATCAGAAATCATTAACAAGCACAAGGGGGGGGGGGAGCACTTCAAACTAACCAGTCTCTTCTTAAGTCCATACAATTCCGCTTCTCCCCCATAAAACACACATGCATAAACACACTGATGTGTTCACATCCCTCCCCCTCCACACACACATTTCTTCTATAGAATGGTGTTTACCAAAACTGAGAGGTCTAATCCGCGGTCTGATGTGCCAACGCCACGGAGAAAGCTTCTCCCCGCCCACCCGCATCCACCCCAAATATCCCACCCCCCTTAGGGTTGCCATTAAGTCCAATTCAAGAAATATCTGGGGACTTTGGGGGTGGAGCCAGGAGACTTTGGGGGTGGAGCCAGGAGACATTGGAGGCGGAGCCAGGAACAAGGGTGTGACCGGGAAGGGAAGGCGGAGGTTCTTTCACACCCAAGCAGGCAGCGCCGGCCCCTGCAGGAGGGAGGAGAGAAAAGTGGGAGGGCGAGGAGGAGGAGGAGGAAAGCGACTGGTGCTTGCACAGGGGACCTTTCCTTTTTCCTTGTCATTACATAAGAACATAAAGAGAAGCCATGTTAGATCAGGCCAATGGCCCATCCAGTCCAACATTCTGTGTCACACAGCGGCCAAATATATATATATATATATATATATATATATATATATATATATATATATATATATATATAATATATATATATATATATATATATATATATATACACACACACACACACATACACACTGTGGCTAATAGCCACTGATGGACCTCTGCTCCATATTTTTATCTAACCCCCTCTTGAAGGTGGCCATGCTTGTGGCCGCCACCACCTCCTGTGGCAGTGAATTCCACATGTTAATCACCCTTTGGGTTTAAATTACCATTTAAACAAAGGCGCAATAAAGAACTGCAACCAGTCACAAAGCTCGAAGTCTACCGAATAGCCAGCACAGAGATGATGATCACCCTTGACGTTTGGAGTTGGCTACAGGGCGCAAAACTAAACCAGGATAACCCCCAGACCAGACTCTTAAGAAAGACTTTTTTTTTTCCCCCCATGGGGCATTTACATTTCTTATTACAGCAATAAAAGCTTGCATTCTGCGAAAAGGAACGCTTTGCATCCCCGCTCCGCCACAGTCCTCGCTCGGGGAGGAGAGAAAAACAACCAGCAGGCTTCCCAGCTGTATGATTATCCCCGAAGATTACGGTTTTATGTCCTTTCCCTAGGAAGACTCCTGTCTTACCTTCCCTCCTCCTTTTTCTTTTGCAAAAGCACTACAGTTATTCCCTGGGGAAACACACTTGGCAATAAGTGGCACAGGTCATTTTAAAGTCGGGACACACATTGAACTGCATCTCTGTAAGTATTAATTTTCCGGCTTCCAAGGAGCCCAAGGGAAGCTCCCCTTCTCCAAGCTCCACGTGCGCAGGAAGCAGCCAGTGGCCACCAAGCCCGCCAAAAGGGAGACCTTCGGGGTGGAGTCTTGGGGAAGGGCCGTGCTGCCAGCAAGGAAGAGGCTCTGCCTGGCAGAAGGGTCTCCTCAGGAGGAGAGAGGGGGGCCTGCCCAGGGAAGGACGGGGGCTGCTGCGCTTCTCCTGAGCTCTGGCGCCTTCGCCTTCCCGCCACCCCCGTCCCCTGCCCTCTTTGCCGCTTGGGTTCGCCCTCCAGAGCTCACAATCGCCTTTCCCTTCTGTTGTGTCCTAGGTTCAAATGGAGAACTGTTACTTTTGGAGGGAAGCTGAACAAGCCAAGCTTGTACTCCACACCAGGGTTCCAGAGAAGGCCTAAGCGTGCCCAATCAGGGGAAGGATTGAAACTTAAGTAGCCAATCAACATCTAGGCTCATACTGTACCCTGATAGGCCCTTAGGCCTCTGTAGATAGCCAATCCTTGTACATAGTTAAGGTCCAATCAGAAGGGGGCAAGAATTGTATAAAGGAGGTTTGAATAGAGCTCAGTCTGTGTTGTGTTCCTGAAGTAAAGCTTGCTGAAATCACTCTCCGACTCTGGTCTCTTACTGCGTCGACCCCAGTACTTTACACCTTCCTCCCGCACAACAGAGACCCTTACACTGACTTAAGAGATCCGCACACTTAACCACTACACCAAAGTGGCAGGGACTCCTCGGGAGGAGAGAGAGGGACTGCCCAGCTCCTCTCTGCAGTCTTCTATCTCCCTCAGCAGCTCCTCCTGCTCCACCAGCTGCCTCTCGCAGGCAGGATCCAGGGGGGCTTTGCCGCCCAGCCTCCCACTTCCTGCAGGCGGGGCACTTTCTCTAGGGCTCTCCCCCAGGACGCCTCGCTGCCTTGCAGCTGCTCTGCCCAAGTTTGTGGAGAAACGCCATTTTAGTCAATGTTGGTGCTTCATGGGGAGGGAAAACATGAAACTCCTAAGCAGGCTTTGGCCTAGCCTTCCCCCTCACTCCCCCCCCTCCCTTCCAGAGCCAAACCAACAACTCTAGGGGGAAAGTCTCCTAGAGAGGCAGGAAGTTCTTTTGTTCTTGGCATGTGTTAGGCAGGGAGAGAAGCCAGTTCTCAGCTAGCTCTCAACGGAGAAGGATGTGAGCCTGGGAGCTCCTGCCTGGGGAAGTGGCCTATTTACGCAGGAAAAGGCCCCCAGGTAGTCAGACCAAGTAAGTCGTCCACAAGACAGGACCAGTTTGGACCAGGGACAATAGGATGCGTTTATAATCAACTTTTCTTTGTCATGCTGTTTGCTGTGCGTGTGCTGTGCTGTGCTAACCATTTACAAGCAACTGTGTTTCTTTTGTTCTTTTCTTTTCTTTTTCTCCTTTAATTAAATATTTTTACTGTTTTAAATGCTGGCAGTCAATCTCTTGTACCACATAGATCCCCAAACCACTTTAGACCACGCTGTTTTAAGAAGAGGGCCCAGGGGAAGGGGGAAGGCATGCAGTTGGATAAGGTGCCAATCCTCCAGGGGTGCCCCAAAGAAGTGCTGAGGTCTCTGTGATACCCAAGTACAGGGTGGCAGAGGACCTTGAGGCCTGGCCTCATAGCTGGAGAGGGGGATTGGGAGTCCTGTTCCTCTCAGTCTGAACCCCTAGACTGAGCAGGTGGTGGCAGCGAGCCCAAGGGGCAGGAGGAGAAATAGCTCCCTCCAGGAGTTGGCGACTCAATAGGGAGCTGACGGGACCGGGTCTGAAGGCAGAATCGGGCCGGTTCCGCCACACATGATATATGCCTCCTTTCTAACAGCAATGTCAGTTGACTGAAATCTAATTGTGCTTCTGTAGCACTTCACATGTGCTTCTGTAGAACAGATGTCCACTTGAGGAAATGTCCAAGTTAACAAAAACTCCCTTTCACGGTTCATCTCTAAAACAAGTCAGTGTCAGAACTTGTACCTATTCTGTATGCTGAGCTATTAGTGTTAGCCTAACTGACTCCATGTTGTAACCTCACACTAACCCTTGTCCTCCTAGCTGGATTATACTGACCAGGCGCTGGCATCCCAAAACAAACTGTGATCACTGAAGGGTGACTGATAGCCTTGGGGAACATCTGCAGTGCCCTTTGAAGCCGGCCTGCCAGGCCATCTCCGAGAGACTCCTTCCTCCCTTTCCTGATAACGGGGTCTGGGAAAAGACAAGTGTCTCGAGTAGTGTGAGAAATGGTTTTATTGTCTTTGTACTAACCACATAAAACTGTAACAAACGGCAAGCCCGTTATCAGAGTTATTCTGTGCCTCCATGACTGTAGTTCTCAATAAACGTCTCAAACTTTGCAACAAAGGGTCATCTAGTCCAACCCCCTGTACAATGCAAGAAACTCACAAACACCTCCCCCTAAATCCACAGGATCTTCATCACTGTCAGATGGCCATCTAGCCTCTGTTTAAAAACCTCCAAGGAAAGAGAGCCCACCACCTCCCGAGGAGGAAGCCTGTTCCACTGAGGAATCGCTCTGTCAGGAAGTTCTTCCTAATGTTGAGCCAGAAACTCTTTTGATTTAATTTCAACCCATTGGTTCTGGTCCTACCTTCTGGGGCTACAGAAAATTCCACACCATCCTCCATAGGACAGCCCTTCAAGGACTTGTAGATGGTGATCGTATCACCTCTCAGCTGCCTCCTCTCCAGGCTAAACATCCCCAGCTCCTTCAACCTTTCCTCATAGAACTTGGTCTCCAGACCCCTCGCCATCTTCGTTGCCCTCCTCTGGGCCCGTTCCGGTTTGTCTATATCCTTCTTAAAATGTGGTGCCCAAAACTGAACACTATACTCCAGGTGAAGTCTTACCAGAGCAAAGTGGAAGGGCTTCTAGACCCACTTGTGAACCTCCTGATGGCACTTGAGTTTTTTTTTTATTATTATTTTTTTGGCCACTGTGTGACACAGAGTGTTGGACTGGATGGGCCACTGGCCTGATCCAACAGGGCTCCTCTTATGTTCTTATGTGACACAGAGTGTTGGACTGGATGGGCCACTGGCCTGATCCAACAGGGCTCCTCTTATGTTCTTATGTGACACAGAGTGTTGGACTGGATGGGCCACTGGCCTGATCCAACAGGGCTCCTCTTATGTTCTTATGTGACACAGAGTGTTGGACTGGATGGGCCACTGGCCTGATCCAACAGGGCTCCTCTTATGTTCTTATGTGACACAGAGTGTTGGACTGGATGGGCCACTGGCCTGATCCAACAGGGCTCCTCTTATGTTCTTATGTGACACAGAGTGTTGGACTGGATGGGCCACTGGCCTGATCCAACAGGGCTCCTCTTATGTTCTTATGTGACACAGAGTGTTGGACTGGATGGGCCACTGGCCTGATCCAAGATGGCTTCTCTTATGTCTGGGGCAGCGATGCTCTGTGTTCTTGCCGCTTGGGGGGGAGCACAGTGGGAGGGCTTCTAGTGTCCTGGCCCCACTGATGGACCTCCTGATGGCACCTGGTATTTTGGCCACTGCATGACACAGAGTGTTGGACAGGATGGGCCATTGGCCTGATCCAGCATGCCTTCTCCCATGTTCTTAAGTAACTTTCCTTGGACTTAAAGACACTGGTTGTAGATTCCCCCAATAAAAAAGAAAAATTCTGCTTCCATAGTGGAACAAAACTGGGGGCTAACAGGGCTGCCAATCTCCAGGTGGTACCTGCAGTTCTCCTAGAATTGCAACTCCACCCCCACCCCACCACTGGAGAAAATGGCTGTCCTGTGGGGAGGGGGGACTCTCTGGCCTTCTTCCCATCTCAGGTCACCCCCCCCCCTCCAAACTGGGTCTTTTCCAGAGTCCTTCCCCCTCCCCCCTCCCCCCCCACCAAAAATGTCCAGCAACTTCCCGGGAGTTGGCAACCACCACCATCCCTCCCTTGCAAGATCTGGAAGCTGATCCTCCCCCCACGTGCCTTACTCTTAAGGAGACCTCCCACGAAGATCTTGCTGCTGCTGCTGCTTCTTTGCAATGCAAATGCAAACCCCTCCCACGACCCCCCCCTGGAAAGGCCCCTCCCTCCTCCCCCGCCCCCCCCTTTTCAGAGCCTCTCTAGCAACGAAATCGGCGGGCTTAACCCTTTCGGTGCTGCAGAGGAAGGGAAAAGCCATCCCGCCCCCACCTCCGGGCCCTGTGCAACGCAATGGAGCTCCTCGGGAGTAACTCTGCTGCAGGGGGTTGGTTTTAATATGGGGCCTCCTTTGGAAACAGACAAGGGTCGGATGCATCCCTTTCTCCCCTTGGAGAGAAAACCCCGCCGGAGTCCCAATGCAGCCAGAAAGTGGCCCCTGAGTTGGGGGGGTGGGGGAGGCAGAGCACGGGGTCTTCTGGAAACAGGACCTGGGCGCCCCCCCTCCAAGGGCTTGCTGCCCCCTCTCTGCAAGAGACACCCCCCCCATTTGCAGCTCCCGGGCAGGAGGGTGACAGCCCCAAGGCGCAGAGTGGGAAAGCTGCAGAACTGCGGTCTGAACTCTCTGCTCAGAGCCGGACTTCGATCCCGGTGGAAGCTGGATTCAGGTCGCCGGCTCCAGGTTGACTCAGCCTTCCATCCTTCCGAGGTCGGTCAAAGGAGTCCCCAGCTTGCTGGGGGGAAAGCGGAGAGGACTGGGGAAGGCAATGGCAAACCACCCCGTAAAAAGTCTGCCGTGAAAACGCGGTGAAAGCAGCGTCACCCCAGAGTCAAAAACGACTGGTGCTTGCACAGGGGACTGCCTTGACCTTTAAGAAAATTGCAAGAGCCTCGTGGCGCAGAGTGGTAAAGCCACAGTACTGCAGTCGGAGCCCTCTGCTCACAACCTGAGTTTGATCCCGGCGGAAGCTGGTTCAGATCGCCGGCTTGAGGTTGACTCAGCCTTCCATCCTTCCGAGGTCGGTCAAAGGAGTCCCCAGCTTGCTGGGGGGGGAGTGGAGATGACTGGGGAAGGCAACGGGACAGGGTAAAAGCTGGAACGGGCCGGAACAGCCTGGAACTGGCTGGAATCGGCGTCAAACAACTTGGATTGCCACAAAACAACACTGGGATGAATCACTGAAGAACAAGATTCCAGAAAAGAAAAACTGGAACTCAAACATCTTTATTAGCCCATTCCAGGCCGAAATACCTCCAGAACGGGCCGGAACAGGCATGAAACTCTGTGCACACAGAGCGGGGAAAGGGCAGGGACTGCATTTGCGCTCTTCTCAGTTCCACTGGGATGCCCTGACTATCTTCTCCATGGGTCTGTGCACACAGACCCACGGAGGAGAAAAATGTGGGTGGGGGGGGGACAATTTGGCACCCCTCTTGCCCTCCCCTAGATCCGGCTCTGTCTCCAAGCCGCTGACTAGCTTGGCTTGGCTTGGAAAAGTGATTTAAGAGAGAAATTACTATTATTAAGAACATAAGAAAAGCCATGTTGGACCAGGCCAATGGCCCATCCAGTACAACGCTCTGTGTCACACAGTGGCCAAGAAAAAAACCCCAAGTGCCAACAGGAGGGTCAGAAGTAGGGCTAGAAGCCCTTCCACTTTGCCCCCCCCCCAAGCACCAAGAATATAGAACATCACTGCCCCAGACAGTTCCAATAAAATGCTGCGGCTAATAGCCACCGATGGACCTCTGCTCCATATTTTCATCCAACCCCCTCTTGAAGCTGGCTATGCTTGTAGCCGCCACCACTTCCTGTGGCAGTGAATTCCACGTGTTAATCACCCTTTGGGTGAAGGACATCCTTTGATCCGTTCTAACCAGACTGCTCAGTAATTTCATTGAATGCCCATGAGTTCTTGTATTATGAGAAAGGGAGAAAAGGACTTCTTTCTCTACTTCCTCCATCCCATGCATAATCTTGTAAACCTCTATCATGTTAACCCGCAGTTAACGTTTCTCCAAGCTAAAGAGCCCCAAGAGTTTTAACCTTTCTTCTTAGGGAAAGTGTTCCAAGCCTTTAATCATTCTAGTTACCCTTTTCTGGACTTTTTCCAATGCTAGCAGCCTGGTGCTTCTGAATCGCTATGATCAACTGTGTGAAATGGCATGGGATGGAGAAGGTTGAGAAAGAAGTCCTTTTATCCCTTTCTCACAAATACAAGAACTCATGGGCACTCAATGAATTGCTGAGAAGTCAGGTTAAAACGGATAGAAGGAAGTCCTTCACCCAAAGGGTGATTAACATGTGGAATTCACTGCCACAGGAGGTGGTGGCGGCTACAAGCATAGCCACCTTCAAGAGGGGATTGGATAAAAATATGGAGCTGAGGTCCATCAGTGGCTATTAACCACTGCATATTATTGGAACAGTGATGCTCTGGATTCTTGGTGCTTGGGGGGGGGGGGCACAGTGGGAGGGCTTCTAGTGTCCTGGCTTCACTGATGGACCTTCTGAGGGCATCTGGGTTTTTCGGCCACTGTGTGACACAGAGTGTTGGAAGGACCATTGGCCTGATCCAACATGGCTTCTCTTATGTCCTTATGTGACGCAGTGTTGGACTGGATGGGCCATTGGCCTGATCCAACATGGTTTCTCTTATGCTCTTATGTGACACAGCATGTTGGACTGGATGGGCCATTGGCCTGATCCAACAGGGCTTCTCTTATGTTCTTATGTGACACAGAGCGTTGGACTGGATGGGCCATTGGCATGATCCAACAGGGCTTCTCTTATGTTCTTATGTGAAACAGAGCATTGGACTGGATGGGCCATTGGCCTGATCCAACAGGGCTTCTCTTGTGTTCTTATGTGACACAGAGTGTTGGACTGGAAAACCTCTCCAGTGTGAATAGAAGGCAGGAATCTATGGGGCCAAGGGGTCAAGCTGCCTTCCTTCCTTCAGAGGGGGGGCTCTCCTGTACGCATTGGGCGGAGCGGGGGTTCCATCCAACCTGGCAGAATCTTGCAGTGCAGACAGAGTCAAAGTAAAAAAAGCTCAAAACATTGAGGGTTTCATTCCTAGGAATGTTCAGATCAAGACGGGTCTCTGTGTTAGTCTGTCTGTAGAGTCGAAAACGACTGGTGCTTGCACAGAGGACTACCTTTACCTTTGGCAGGAGAAAAGACTAAGAATCTAGTAGGACCTTAAAGACTAGGGAAATTTGTGGAAGGGCGAGAGCTTTTACCCTATCAGCTCAGACACCCTTCCACCTGCTGTGATTTGCAAAAACACCAATTGGCAGGGAACTTTATTACCTTTTGTGGCTATCCAGACCAAATGGCCAAGCCACACTGGTTTATCATGTGGCCACAGTTGGCGCTCTTAAACAGCAAACTGCATGTATTTCAGCCCACAATACCTGATCCCCTCGTCTGATGAAGTGTGCTTAGAGAGCACACGAAAGTGTACGTTCTCAATAAAACTTGGTTGGTCTTAAAAGTGCTCTTGACTCCTGCTTTGTTCAACCAATTTTTAAGGTCTTTAAGGTGCTGCTGGACATAAGAACATAAGAGAAGCCATGCTGGATCAGGCCAACGGCCCATCAAGTCCAACACTCTGTGTCACACAGTGGCCTATATATACACACATACACTGTGGCTAATAGCCACTGATGGACCTCTGCTCCATATTTTTATCTAAACCCCTCTTGAAGGTGGCTATACTTGTGGCCGCCACCACCTCCTGTGGCAGTGAATTCCACATGTTAATCACTCTTTGGGTGAAGAAGTACTTCCTTTTATCCGTTTTAACCTGTCTGCTCAGCAATTTCATCGAATGCCCACGAGTTCTTGTATTGTGAGAAAGGGAGAAAAGTACTTCTTTCTCTACTTTCTCCATTCCATGCATTATCTTGTAAACCTCTATCATGTCACCCCGCAGTCGACATTTCTCCAAGCTAAAGAGTCCCAAGCGTTTCAACCTTTCTTCATAGGGAAAGTGCTCCAGCCCTTTAATCATTCTAGTTGCCCTTCTCTGCACCTTCTCTAAGCTATAATATCCTTTTTGAGGTGCGGCGACCAGAACTGCACACAGTACTCCAAATGAGACCGCACCATCGATTTATACAGGGGCATTATGATACTGGCTGATTTGTTTTCAATTCCCTTCCTAATAATTCCCAGCATGGCATTGGCCTTTTTTATTGCAAACGCACACTGTCTTGACACTTTCAGTGAGTTATCTATCATGACCCCAAGATCTCTCTCTTGATCAGTCTCTGCCAGTTCACACCCCATCAACTTGTATTTGTAGCTGGGATTCTTAGCCCCAATGTGCATTACTTTGCACTTGGCCACATTGAACCGCATCTGCCACGTTGACGCCCACTCACCCAGCCTCAACAGATCCCTTTGGAGTTCCTCACAATCCTCTCTGGTTCTCACCACCCTGAACAATTTAGTGTCATCCGCAAACTTGGCCACTTCACTGCTCACTCCCAACTCTAAATCATTTATGAACAAGTTAAAGAGCATGGGACCCAGTACCGAGCCCTGTGGCACCCCACTGCTTACCGTCCTCCACTGCGAAGACTGCCCATTTATACTCACTCTCTGCTTTCTATTACTCAGCCAGTTTTTGATCCACAAGAGGACCTGTCCTTTTACTCCATGATTCTCAAGCTTTCTAAGGAGCCTTTGATGAGGAACTTTATCAAAAGCTTTCTGGAAGTCAAGGTAAACAACATCTATCGGGTCTCCTTTGTCCACATGTTTGTTCACCCCCTCAAAGAAATGCAACAGGTTAGTGAGGCAAGATCTTCCCTTGCAGAACCCATGCTGAGTCTTCCTCAATAACCCGTGTTCATCAATGTGCCTACTCATTCTGTCCTTGATAATGGTTTCTACCAACTTTCCCGGTATTGAAGTCAGACTGACTGGCCTGTAATTTCCCGGATCTCCTCTGGAACCTTTTTTAAAGATGGGGGTGACATTTGCTACCTTCCAGTCCTCAGGAACGGAGGCAGATTTCAATGAAAGATTACAGATTTTTGTTAGAAGATCCACAAGTTCAACTTTGAGTTCCTTCAGAACTCTCGGATGTATGCCATCCGGACCCGGTGACTTATTAGTTTTTAATTTGTCTATCAGTTGTAGGACCTCCTCATTTGTCACCTCAATCTGACTCAGGTCTTTCAACACCCCTTCCAAAATTAGTGGTTCTGGGGCGGGCAAAAAGTTCTCGTCTTCTACAGTGAAGACGGAGGCAAAAAATTCATTTAGCTTCTCAGCCATTTCCCTATCCTCCTTCAGTAATCCTTTTACCCCATGGTCATCCAAGGGCCCCACTGCCTCCCTGGCTGGTTTCCTACTTCTAATATATTTGAAGAAAGTTTTATTGTTGGTCTTTATGTTTTTTGCAATATGCTCCTCATAGTCCCTTTTTGCCTGCCTGATCACAGTCTTGCATTTGATTTGCCACAGCCTGTGTTCCCTTTTACTAATCTCACTAGGACTGGTTTTCCACCGCTTAAAGGAGTCCTTCTTACCTTTTACAGCTTCCATTACTTTGTTTGTTAACCACGCAGGCCTTTTCTTATGCCTGTTTGTGCCTTTCCTAACTTGTGGTATGTATTTTATCTGAGCTTCTAGGATTATAGTTTTAAATAGCGTCCAAGCTTCCCCAAGGGTTTTGACCGTATGTACCTTTCCTTTCAGTTTCTTCCTCACATGCCTCCTCATCTCAGTGTATTTACCCCTTTTAAAGTTAAACGTGGTTGTGGTGGTCTTTTTGGACAACTCCCTATTTATACAAACGGTGAAATCAATAACATTATGGTCACTGCTCCCAAGCGGCGCAATCACTTTTACATCTCTCACCAAGTCTTGGGCATTACTTAGGACCAAATCCAGGATCGCCCCACCCCTGGTAGGTTCTGAGACCATCTGCTCCATAGCACAGTCATTGAGAGCATCAAGAAACTCAATCTCTTTCTCTCGACCAGAACACATATTGACCCAATCAATCTGCGGGTAGTTAAAATCACCTATTACAACACAGTTTTTACGTTTAGCCGCTATCTTTAAGCCTTCCATCATATTATAATCATCCTCTCTCTTTTGATTTGGTGGGCGATAACAAACTCCCATAGTTAAATTTCCTTTTGGGCCCTCTATTTCAACCCAAAGCATTTCTAAAAGTGAATCTAATTCTCTGATCTCAGTCTTACTGGACCGTATATCCTCTCTGACATACAGAGCCACCCCACCTCCAACCCTTCCCTCCCTATCCTTCCGATATAACTTATATCCAGGAATCACCGTGTCCCACTGATTCTCCTCATTCCACCAAGTTTCTGAAATTCCCACAATGTCTATGTTTTCTCCCAACACTAAACATTCCAATTCACCAATTTTACTTCGAACACTTCTAGCATTTGCATGCAAACATCTATAATTTCCCAAGCAAGCTAGGCCTGCCACCTTCCTCCTGCCGCCTCGAGACACTGGCAGACAGTCCATATTGTTTGTCACCTTCACAGTGGACAACTCCGGTCCGTTACCCGGTAGAAAAATAGCAGCTAACCCTTCATCTCTTTGAGACGAGTCCTCCCGAACCAGAGACATTTCATCTCCTGTCGGCTTTCCCCCAAGATTACATTACTCTTTTCTACTGCTAAAGTAAAGGTAAAGGTAGTCGCCATCACGATGTTTCCTTGGCAGAATTTTTGCTACAGGGTGGTTTGCCATTGCCTTCCCTAATCTCTACACTTCCCCCCCAGCAAGCTGGGGACTCCTGTTATCGACTTCAGAAGGATGGAAGGCTGAGTCAACCTGGAGCCAGCTACCTGAGCCAGCTTCCGCTGGGATCGAACTCAGGTCGTGAGCAGAATTGAGGACTGCAGTTCGACCCCCCTCCCCTCATCATCTCTCTGGCAAGGAAGACCTCGCAGTAGCATCTGTCCATCTAAAATACACTCAGGAGGTTTTGCTGCCTGCCAACCCCCCGGGAGGAAAAGACACTTCTTCCCACCATGGACTCAATGGGCAACTCAATGGTGATATGCTTAGCATCCCTGTGCTCATTGGAAATCCCCCCCACCGCATTAACCCTTAGAATCCTAGAGGTGGAAGGGACCTCCAGGGTCATCTAGTCCAACCCCCTGCACAACGCAGGAAACTCACAAACACCTCCCCCTAAATTCACAGGATCTTCATTGCTGTCAGATGGCCATCTAGCCTCTATTGAAAAACCTCCAAGGAAGGAGAGCCCACCACCTCCCAAGGAGGAAGCCTGTTCCACTGAGGAATCGCTCTAATGGTCAGGAATCGTAGAGTTGGAAGGGACCTCCAGGGTCATCTAGTCCAATCCCTGCACAATGCAGGAAACTCACAAACACCTCCCTCTAAATTCACAGGATCTTCATTGTGGTCAAATGGCCATCTAGCCTCTGTTTAAAAACTTCCAAGGAAAGAGAACCCACCACCTCCCGAGGAAGCCTGTTCCACTGAGGAATCGCTCTCATGGTCAGGAAGTTCTTCCTAATGTTGAGCTGGAAACTCTTTTATTTTCAACCCATTGGTTCTGGTCCGACCTTCCGGGGCCACAGAAAACAATTCCACACCATCCTCTAGATGACAGCCCTTCAAGTACTTGAAGATGGTGATCCTATCACCTCTCAGCCGCCTCCTCTCCAGGCTAAACATCCCCAGCTCCCTCAACCTTTCCTCATAGCACTTGGTCTCCAGACCCCTCACCATCTTCGTCTCCCTCTTCTGGACCCGTTCCAGCTTGTCTATATCCTTCTTAAAATGTGGTGCCCAAAACTGAGCACAGTACTCCAGGTGAGGTCTTACCAGAGCAATTCAGAAAGCCTTAAAAAATGTGGCTCTGTCTCCAACGGGGCATGTCTATGAAGCCGCTATGGCCCTGCACTGCGATACTGATTGAGCGCTTTAGCGATCTCAAAGGGAGGGGGCGGGAGAGGGTGATCACGCAGCACAAGCGGCCATGTCTGAAAGGGCAATAGTGCTTCAGAGATGGCTCGTTTGCGGAAGTAGAGTTGCTGTGTGAAACTCCCAGTCCCTGCATGGCAGGACAGGAACGAATCCCTTCCAGTATAGAACGTTAGTGTGAAAAGGACCTATGTGATTTACTTCATTATAACCCCCGGGCAAAAGAGTAGGCCTTGCAGTGTGTCTGGAAGATCTACAAAGAGGGGACTCTCTCACCTCTTCAGGGAACCTTAAATTGGTGGTAGGCCAAAATACCAGCTTCCAGGTTATTGCAAGAATGCTTCTGAGTTCCTCTTTGGTGTAGGAGAGATGTAAAAAGGTAAAAGTCCCCTGTGCAAGCACCAGTCGTTTCCGACTCTGGGGTGATGTCGCATCACGGTGTTTTCATGACAGACCTTTTACGGGGTGGTTTGCCATTGCCTTCCCCAGTCATCTACACTGGGTACTGACTTTACCAACCTCAGAAGGATGGAAGGCTGAGTCAACCTGGAGCCGGCTACCTGAACCCAGCTTCCACTGGGATCGAACTCAGGTTGTGAGCAGAGAGTTTAGGCAGCAGTACTGCAGCTTTACCACTCTGCGCCACGGGGCTGCTTAAGTAGGAGAGATGTAGAAACCTCAAGTTACAGAAGAAAAAAGACCTAATAGAAGGAGAAGTGGCATCAATACCATAGACAGTGGCACATCCCATGATCTGGTGGTTTCTGTGCTAGCTGGTTCATTCATGCTGCTTGGCAGTGTCCCACAGTTTTCTCCCTGGGGCTCCAGGCTTTGGATTCTGAAATATCTGGAGGAATTTTGAGAGTCTCAGAGGTATCTCTGCTAGAGTCTCTGTTCAGACCCAGAATGTGACACTTCTTGAGACGTGCTTCTGTAATACTTCACAGTTAAATGTGTGTGTGCCTGTGTGATAAAAATCCTCCTTTAGAACTAAGTGTTAACCAATGTTCCCTCTAAGCTACGGAGTCTTGTGAGCAAAAATTCTACTTTGTGAGCTACTGGCATTAAAGCTGTGAGATACTGGCATTAAAGCTGTGAGCTCCTGCATAAATTAGTTTGCTCTGGGGCCATTTTTCCTGAACTGAGACAAAAATGTGTGTGAGCTGGAGCCTAAAAAATTGTGAGCTAGCTCACACTAACTCAGCTTAGAGGGAACACTGGTGTTAACATACTGAATATAAGTATCTTTTAGCTTTGTAGATAACAATGAAGTCTGTATCACTGAACAATCTGCATTTTCCACAACCCTTATCTCACCTCGCTCCCCCTCTCAGATCATCCAAGAAAGCCAAACAGCTTTCTTATCTCTTGTTTACATAAGAATCAACACAATATTTATGAAAACAACCTTAGGATCATTTGTCAGAAAAGACAATTGTCAAGAGAACAGATGTCCAATTGGGGAGGTTTCCAAGTTAACAAAAACTCCCTTTCAAAGGCTTATATAAATCAGAACAGATCAATACTCTATACCCTATCAGGCTCTTGGTGTAGCCCTCATTTCTCCTCCTCGATCCTTTTAAACTATAATATAAAATATAAAATAAAAATCTTTTAATTATATCTATATATTCCCAGACTTCAGTCCTCAATGAATCACACCAAAAGATTCTGGCAACAGTTCTTGTTTTTCACATATCTGGCAGTGATTATCACAGAAAATGCTGTGATCATTCATTACTAATCCCTAAGTTTATATTTCAAAGTCTTGCCAAGAGTTTCTGGATCCTAGAGAAAGTCTTTTAGTCCAGTGATCAGGACTGAATGGGACCACATCTGGCCCAGCTGCATCCAGCTGTTAATTCTGCCAACATGGAGGGTCACCGTGCAACAGCAATTCTTTCCACTGTGTTCTTGTCTCAGCACAGAGACAGAGAGAAATTTTTCTACCGCTTTAGGTAGAAAGGCCTAGAGTAAGATCTCACAACAAAGCCAAAACAAATTTCAGCCTTTTTAATGTCTAACACTCCCTTGTGTGAAATCCACCCTGCTAAAGGAGACAGGAGCCGATCTTGGATCTACTTCAGTTGGCAGATCCCATCTTTGCTTTCTTCCCTCTGAGGGTTTCAGACACGGCTAAAACTCCTTCTGTAGTCTGATCATTTGCAGCATTTCTTCTTGGTTAGGATAAGATTTCCATGCAGATATATTTTTACAAGAGTTTATATAGTTTTGCCACTTTATGTGGTCTGTGGTTGTCTTTTACTTGTGAAGTAAGAGAAGTACTCTTTTCCCAGAGGAAGGGATTACATGGTTCCTTGTCATTTTGTAGATATTGTCAAAAAGTCCTACTCCAACTTAATCTCTTTCCACACTTTAAGGACTCAAAGGGTTTCTCTCCCTTTGTGGGTTCTCTGGTGCTTTTGAAGAGTTCCCCTCCGACTGAATCTCTTTCCACACTCTGAGCATTCAAAAGGTTTCTCCCCTGTGTGGGTTCTTTGATGTGCTTGAAGATTGCCACTCTGACTGAATCTCTTTCCACAACCTGAGCATTCAAATGGTTTCTCCCCTGTGTGGATTCTCTGGTGCTTCTGAAGATCATTACTCCAACTGAAACTCTTTCCACACTCTAAGCATTCAAAAGGTTTCTCCCCTGTGTGGGTTCTATAATGTTGTTGAAGATCGCCACTCCTACTAAATGTCTTTCCACACTCTGAGCATTCAAAACGTTGCTCCTCTCTGTGGGTTCTCAGGTGCTGCTGAAGATCACTACTCCAACTGAATCTCTTTCCACACTCTGAGCACTCAAAAGGTTTCTCCTCTATGTGGGTCCTCTGATGCTGTTGAAAATGGCCACTCTGACTGAATCTCTTTCCGCACTCTGAGCATTCAAAAGGTTTCTCCCCTGTGTGTGTCCTCTGATGCTGATGAAGAGTTCCACTGTGACTGAATCGCTTTCCACACTCTGAACATTCAAATGGTTTCTCTCCTGTGTGGGTTCTCTGATGCTGTTGTAGAGTTCCACTCTGACTGAATCTCTTTCCACACTCTGAACATTCAAAAGGTTTCTCCCCTGTGTGGGTTCTTTGATGCTGTTGCAGACAGTCATTCCGACTGAATCTCTTTCCACACTCTGAACATTCAAATGTTTTCTCTCCTGTATGGCTTCTCTGATGCTGTCGAAGAGTACCATTCTGACTGAATTTCTTGCCACATTCTGAGCATTCAAATGGTGTCTCTCCTCCATGGGTTCTCCTATGCTGTTGAAAATTCCTCATTGCATTGAATTTCTTTCCACACTCTGAGCATTCAAAAGGTTTCTCCCCCGTGTGGGTTTTTTTATGCCGTTGAAGACTTCCATTCTGACTGAATTTCTTTCCACACTCTGAGCACTTAAAAGGTTTCTCCCCTGTGTGGGTTCTTTGATGCAGCTGAAGACTGTAACTGTGACTGAATGCCTTCCAACACTCTAAGCATTTAAAAGGTTTCTCCCCTTTGTGGTTTCTCTGATGCTGTTGCAGATGGCCACTCAGACTGAATCTCTTTCCACAATCTAAGTACTCAATATATTCCTTTCCTCTTTGTATTCTTTGGTTCACAAGAAGCTGTGGTTTATATCTGAAGTCTTTTCCGCACTGAATGTATTCACTCATCTCCTTTATATTGTGCTTGGGGAAATGTACGTTAAGCTTTCTTCCATTTCTCTTCTCAACCAAACAGCTGTCTTTCTTTCTCTTGGGTCTGCCTTCATTCCATACATTTCCTTTCAAGTCTTCATTAATAACTTTATCTGGCAATTGTGGATGAAGTTCCTCACCCTCCTCATTCCCCTGATCATTCTCTGCTGGAACAAAGTAAGAAACAACGTTAGTACCTGGGAGGGCATGTAAGGGACAAAGGCCTTCTCCAGCTTGGCTGACCTTAACTAACCCCCTACCTCTCCCCAGAATAGCCAGGATTTAAGGACACCACGGCCTTTCAAGAGCCACAGCTGAAGTCTTGCCCAGAAGGAGCTTCTGAACCTTCAGATTCCAGGTCCCAAAAGGCCTCCCTCCAGCCTCCAGTTTTATTATTCTACCAAACGAAGAGCTGCTTCGAAGTGAAGCAGAAAAGTCCCCTGGGTATTCCTTGCTTGTTGCCTTGACAGAACTGTGAAAGAAACCCATTCTCTGCCAGCTCACTTGGAAAGGGAATGGTTCTTGAAAAACTCTCCAGCCTTTCTTTGGATGCATGGCTGTTGTCTGTCTCTGGCATTGTCTCTGTGGTAGAATTTTGGATTAATGAAGCCTTGGCCATTTATACATAAGGTTTATCGAATAAATGTTAGCAAAAGCAGATTTTGGTTTGTTCCCTTAAAGCATTGCGGCATGGTTACTCCTGTCTTTCCCACACAGGCAGTGCCTGGCTGTTGAATCCCCCTGCACATAGCTGACATTCCATATGCTCTATGCTGTGCCTCTGGCTGAATGTCTAGAGATTAGTATCACATCTCTCTTGTATGGCCAGGGGCTCAGGACATTTCCACAGAAAATGATTTTATATTGCAAAAAGGTATAAATATTTACACAGCACATTACACAGAACAATCAGCACAGTCAACAACCATCTTCCTTATCTTCAAACCCCTTCCAACCCTCCCAGCAATTAACACAGAACAATGGTCACATTCAACAGCCAGTTTCCTTATCACTACCCTTCCAGGAAGCCCCACCAAACAATGGGCACATCCACAAACCAATTGCCCTTTCATCACAGCCCCTCCAGCCTATAAATAGCAGCTCTCCAGCAGCCCTGGCCCCACTAAATGCACAGCAGCCAAGAAGGTCTGAGCGCCTGCTCCGGCTGCAACGCCACTGAGGATGTTCTCGGCAGCTGAGAACGAAACGTCTGGAAGGAAAACTTTCTCCAGTAGAACACGGCACTTGAGCCCGAAAGATTCTACAAACCCTAATGGTATAAATATTGACTTCCAGTTCTGGCTTCAGGGCAGCGACATCGAGGGGGAATCACAGCGCTTGCAATCCCCCTCGAATTGCGCAGGTTGAGGGGGTCCGGACACCCGGATACCCAAAGGGACTCCAGAAGAGGGATGAGACAAAACCCAGGACTTTCAGCGGCAGCGGAACCCTGGGACTCCTTGTTTATCCTGAAGCCTCACCGTTGCAATCAGCATTTTGTGTGGCACCAGCTGTAGCTACCGGTAACAGAACTGCTCGATGTTAAAGCGTTTTGCTACTACAACCAGCAAAAACCTGCCTTGCAAGTAAGTCTCTCTTTCAATGTTACCCACCAGCTAAACTTTCACTATTATACCAAATTCGACTGTTCAGTATGAGGGGGAAGACTCCCCAAGAAAGACCTGCCTTGCAAGCAAGTCTCTCTTTCAATGTTACCCACCAGCTAAACTTTCACTATTATACCAAATTCGACTGCTCAGTATGAGGGGGAAGACTCCCCAAGAAAGACCGGCTTTCAAACTTAAAAGAACAAATTTGCAACAACTGTTATTATTTTAAATAAAAGAAACTGGAGCAAATATTTACTTATGGATTGATTTGGTACAAAATTAAACAACACAGTATTGAGACTTACAATACAGTCATATTCTGAGAAAGGGCTTGATGCGACTTTTTTATGCGATAAACCTATCTTGTGATCTGTCTAGACTGATCTAATTTCTATTGGAACTCAGGAGAAGAAAATTCTTAATTGGAAACTTGGAAGAATTTTCTAATTGAGACTTTAGAGTTGGATTTCTGGTCTTAATTGTTTTGCTATAGGATTGTTACGTATTGAGAAAACGGCATCTCAAACTGAAGTCGATACCCAAAAGGATTTCATGGCCACCATCTTCTCTATTCAGCAGGAAATTGGCTCTTTAACAGAACTCATATCAGATCATATGCAAAAGCTTCTGGACAAATGCGGCGAAATCAATAATATCCAGGATCTGACATCTCAAGGTGTACAAGAGATATCTTATGAATGGAAAGAGGCTGGTATACAAGCATCTGAGAATGTACTGTGCAAAGGCAAAATGGAAGAGGCTCCTGATCTTTCGTGGCAGCAAGAGAAAGTACAAACCACTGAGATAAGGAAACAGAAAAGCAACGTCAGCATGGCTTACAAGCTTGCTGTAATACTAGTCAGGATTAGAAGGAAGAAATCTGTGGATTGTAGCAAAATAAGACCCAAGAGAATGAAATCCTGGAAGGCTTTTAAGAAAAAGAAACTATGACTGTTCTTTAACGGGCATAATACTTTGGGACTTCGTTTCTGAAATCTGATTTTTAATGGTCCCTTCAAAACTCAAAGAAGGACTATTTGGTTTTTATCTTTTTTAACTGGAATGGCAAATTTGTTTTGCCTTGATGTTGATTTTTTTGTGTGAATCTTAAGTCACAATGAAGGTTTAGCAACTGTTGCTAAAAATGAAGGGTTTTAATTATGTTAATAACCTGTAAAACATTTTCAAACATACCCCAATGTAAGGTTAAAAACTTATGTTGTTCATATTGGATTGGGAGTATCATGGCTAGGTTATACACACACATATAAACAGAGGTATGCACACATTTACAAGAAAGTATGTGAAAGGGAATATAAGGTAAAGGTGTACATACCTTGATTATTTTTGCTCTTTTTAGAATGGCTGTTGAAGAGGTGCCCTGGTGCTTATCCCCATGCATTGAGATATCTGCCAATAAATTAATCCACTAAGAGTTTTTTCTTTGTATTCCAGGAAAGTTAGTGCAAGGGTTCCCTTTTCTGTGTAGTGTGATGTTGTGGGAGCAATTGGAAATGGCCATCGTCTTTTGCTCTGCTTTGTGTAGTCGGAGAGAAGTGCTGCTGTAAAAACAGCATTCCATGGAGTTTTTTTCCCCTTCTCTCCTTACTTTCTCACGCTTTTTTTTTCCTTTTAGGAAACTCACCCTTTTTGTTCATTAAGAGAGCTAACTTTTCAAGTAGGTGCCGGGAAAGTTATCTTCATTTGCTAATAAGACATGCGCACTATAACTGTACCCAGCTAACTTAAAATCCTTTTATGTTTAATGAGAAGCTTGTTTTATTTTCAATAGCCTTGAGATTCCTTAGTAACTTAGATACAGAAACGCAGCTGCTATTGCTCTAAACTGAAATCTCTTGGTCAATAAGCTTATACTGAAGACCAGAATCTGAACCTTTTTTCCCCCCTTCCTTTTTTTCTTTCTTTGGTAGTTCTATGTAGATTAAAGATACACAGATTTGGTTTTGTCTGATTACAGACATGATAGATAAGAATCTGGAATTTGCCATTAAATAGTTTGTAAAACAATAGGATTTTACAATAATAGCAAAAGGTCATAAAAGACTTGTAGAATTTAAAGGTAATATCTATGTACTAATTTTGAATATTTGCAGGTATAATTAATTATATTTTTCTTTGTTTTTTTAGATGTAGCAATAACTGTAATCTACTCTTTTATTTTCTGCACCCTATCCCTGATCCTTTCCCCGATTCCCCAATTTTCCCTGTAAAACTTGGTAAGAAAAAAACAAAAAGGTATAAATATTGTCAATGTTCCATTATACGGAAGTCAAGAGAATTCTGTTTTCTAACTTAGAATCATAGAGTTGGAAGGGACTCTAGGGTAATCTAGTCCAACCCCCGCACAATGCAGGAAACCCACAAACACCTACCCCAAATTCACAGGATCTTCATTGCTGTCAGATGGCCATCTAGCCTCTGTTTAAAAACCTCCAAGGAAGGAGAGCCCACCACCTCCCAAGGAAGCCTGTTCCACTGAGGAATCGCTCTAATGGTCAGGAAGTTCTTCCTAATGTTGAGCTGGAAACTCTTCTGATTTAATTTCAACCCATTGGTTCTGGTCCTACCTTCTGGGGCCACAGAAAACAATTCCACACCCTCCTCTTTAGGACAGCCCTTCAAGTACTTGAAGATGGTGATCATATCACCTCTCAGCTCCTTCAACCTTTCCTCATAGGACTTGGTCTCCAGACCCCTCGCCATCTTTGTCACCCTCCTCTGGACCTGTTCCAGCTTGTCTATATCCTTCTTAAAATGTGGTGCCCAAAACTGAACACAATACTCCAGAGGTGAGGTCTTACCAGAGCAGAGTAAAACGATACTATCACATCACGTGATCTGGACACTATATTTCTGTTGATACAGCCCAAAATTGCATTTGTCTTTTTAGCCACCACATCGCACTGTTGACTCATGTTCAGTGTATTAGTTTAAGCAGTATATACTGTGCTCTGATATTTTCTGCTATTTTGCTTAAGGTTCAATAAAATAGAATGGAGCACGCTTGTGTCTTCTTCTCTTCCTACCAAAACTTGGTTCTAGCAAGATCTCATCCAGCCCAGTGAACCTGAGTGAGGCTGTCTGGTAACATTTTTTTCTTGCCACAGACTCTCTTATCATTCTGGCTTCTTTCAGGGAGAGAGAGGGAGGGGGCGGGGGGGGGGGGGAGAGCGCATTCTTATATGGGGAAAGACAGAAATTCAAGCAAGAAAAAAAGAATAGCTTACCCCACATTTCCCCACTTTCTCCATTTCCCTGCCCAACTTACTTTGCCTCCCTCAATCTATCTCTATGGGGAGGGACGGTGGCTCAGTGGTAGAGCATCTGCTTGGGAAGCAGAAGGTCCCAGGTTCAATCCCTGGCATCTCCAAAAAAGGGTCCAGGCAAATAGGTGTGAAAAACCTCAGCTTGAGACCCTGGAGAGCCGCTGCCAGTCTGAGAAGACAATACTGACTTTGATGGACCAATGGTCTGATTCAGTATAAGGCAGCTTCATATGTTCATATGTTCCCTTCCTACCCCAGCCCCACCCCACACAAAGTTATGACACTCACCCACAGCAGATTTCTAGCACCTGTTGTATTTCTCCCCACAATGAGCCTTATTACTAGTAAAAGAATAAAAGGTCAAAATCAAAGCACAGAATCCCAGCTAGTGTAAGCGCGATGGATCATTTCCAGAGCATATGTTTCTAATCCCATCCAGAGGAAAGGTGTGTTGGAAAGGCAGAGAACAGAGAGGATCTCGCCCCTTCCAGAGTCTTTCTGAGGGCCTTTCGCCCCACTTTTACCTCAAGTCAGGACTCTTTCTCTTGGTAATGGCCACAACACTGGCCTCAGTTGCCCCTGGGCAAGCAGCAAAACAGCAGACAAAACCGCATATTGCTGTTCAGTGTTTTGACACAAGCCTCATCACAATGATAGCAATTCGCACCTTTGACACCTAGGAAAGATCCTTACCCAGAGAGGCCACATTCCCATAATTCTCCTGGTAGAGCGCTCTTTGTCCCGGATCCAGCAGGGCCCACTCAGCCTCAGAGAAAGAGACGGACACCTCCTCCAAGGAAAAGGGGCCCTGGAAGAAAAAGCAGATTCCTTCATCAGAGGTCATGCCAGGCAGAAAAGGGAGTCGCCTGAGAAAGTACAGGATGTAAAGGAAATGGCATCCAGAGCTTCTCTCGCCTGGACACCTTCTAGATAGAAACCGCAAACGCCCCCCTGAGAAAGGCGGAGGGACCCAGTATTTCCTCTGAGCTGAGCTAAGTGTGTGCTAGCTCGCAATTTTTTAGCCTCTGGCTCTCACGTTTTTGTCTTAGCTCAGGAAAAATGGCCCCAGAGCAAACTAAGGTCACCACTTTAATGCCAGCAGCTCACAAAGTAAAAATTTTGCTCACCAAACCCCACAGCTTAGACGGAGTATTGCCAGGGACCATTTCTAAAATCCCCTACCTGAACTGGAGGTACAGCAGGCGTTTCCACACCTCTGAAAAGGCAATGGCTCAACAGCATCTCTCCAGTGCCTGTAAGACAAAGGAGGAAGGAAAGGCATTTTCCAGGACTTGATATTCGATTTGCTTCTTTGTACCCTGGAATGTGAAACCTCGCCCTCCGTACACTCACCACATTCTTAATGAAGAAGAGAGTTGTGTTTCTTGAAAGCTCATGCTACAATTAAATGTGTTAGTCTAAAAGCTGCTACCGGACTCTTTATAAAAAAAAAAAAGTTTAAATAGTTTATTAGAGATGAAATCAGGATGCAACAAAGATCAACAGGTATACAGAGTCAACAAATCAACAAGCAATAATCCAAGCTCTTACAAAAGAGAGTATATATAGATTACGTGTCAATATATAAAAATTATATCTATTTTTATATAAATATTATAAAGATATTAAATTATATCTAACTATAAGCAAATGCAAAGTAATTAAATACCGTATTTTTTGGACCATAAGACACACTTTCCCCCCCCCAAAAAAGTGGGGGAAAGTGTGTGCGTCTTATGGAGCGAAGGTACCTTCCTCTGGGGGGGTGGGATCCGTTGCCTAAGCCTCTGATCCCGGCGCTTCCCCCGCGCCTGCCTGCCTGGCTCCAGCTTTTTCCAGCAAGCGCTGGGATCGCTCCACGCTGCCCCCACCGCAAACCCAGTGCTTCACGAGTGCCGGCTGCGGAGAGGGCAGCGTGCTTCCTCCGTGCCTGTCTGCCTGGCTCCAGCTCTGACGCTTACAGCAAGCGCCAGGATTGCTCCCTCTGCCCTCTGATCCCAGCGCTTGCTTTAAGCATCAGAGCTGAAGCCAGGCAGACAGGCACGGAGGAAGCATGCTGCCCCCTCCACAGCCGGCACTCGCAAAGCGCTGGGTTTGCGGAGGGGGCAGCGTGGAGCGATCCCAGCGCTTGCTGGAAGAAGCTGGAGCCAGGCAGGCGGGCGCGGGGGAAGCGCCGGGATCGGAGGCGGAGGCAGCGGATCGCACCCCAGGAGGAAGGTGCGTCCTATGGTCCGGAGCGCCTTATGGTCCGAAAAATACGGTAACATAAGTGGCTTGAAAAGTCTTTAAAAATATATATGTCTGCATCTGGGAGTGGGAACCTCTCAAATACCGCACAGTCTCCACTAATAACATCTCTATGATTTGAGCCATACATCTATGAGGTGAACCACAACCCAAAAAAGAGATTACTGCATTGGAAAAAGTGCAGAAAAGGGCAACTAGAATGTTAAAGAGTTGGGACGCTTTCCTACGAAGAAAAGAGGAGAGAATGGATATATACCCCACCCTTCACTTGGGAGTCTCAGAGTGGCTTACAATCTCTTTCCTTTCCTCTCCCCACAACAGACAACCTGTGAGGAGGAACTGAGAAAGCTCTGAGATAAGTCGCTCTTGAGAGAACAGTTCTGAGAGAACTTGTGACTGGCCCAAGGTCATACCAACAGCTGCATGTGGAGAAGTGGGGAATCAAACTAGTCGTCCCAGAGTAGAGTCCATGCTCTTCACCGCTACGCCAAATTGGCTAATACAAATGAGTGTTCAGAGTGTGCCTTGCTGTGCTAACCAGGTTTTCAGCCAGATTCAACATCAACACAACATCCAATCTACCCCAAGTCCCACCCCAAAGCTGCTCCCCATAGCTCCAGGGGGGTGCCAGTCCACACCCTGCCATCCCTCCTCCAGCATCCTGCTTCCCACGGCGACCCACAAGATGCACCATAAGCACAGGTATAGACGTCCAATTCTTCTACCCTTACTGGCCCCTAGAAAGTGTTTTTGAGAGCTCTACTGCCCCAGAAGGAGGAGTTTCCCCTTCTTTATCGGGTTGAATGAAAGAAGGGTGAGAGATGAATATATTCGTTAATGCGAGGAACTGCCTTCCATGAACTTGTCTAATCCCCTTTGAGAGGAATCACAATTAGCAGACATTGAGTGCCGGAAATTAACTCTGTATGAAGAAGTGTTTATATTTTGCCTCTGAACCCCAACTCTCTGCTCTTCTCATCAAATTCATTGGGTGCCCCAATCGTATCTAGGCACAAAGAGTCCTTACCACAAGAAAGGGCATCTTGGACATGCTCCGGGTTCTGCGCTCTCTGCCCTTGCTCCAAGGAAGCTCCTTCCGCCTCAGGGAATGGAGGCTCTTTCTTCACGGGTGGGGCCCACATCTGAAAGAGCAGGGAGGGAGGAGGTAAGAGATGGGATGGAAAAGAGACCAAGGAATGGATCCTGCCCCATTCCCAGACTCTGCTCCCTTCCGACAGCAGACCTGGTGGGTTATCGGAAGGAAGGAAGGAAGGAAGGAAGGAAGGAAGGAAGGAAGGAAGGAAGGAAGGAAGGAAGGAAGGAAGGAAGGAAGGGAGGGAGGGAGGGAGGGAGGGAGGGATTTATTCCCCACCCTTCATTTGTAGTCTCAGAGCAGTTTACAATTTCCTTTCCTTCCTCTCCCCACAACAGACACCCTGTGAGGTAGGTCACCCATTTGGATGATTAACGCTTGAACAAACGTCTGGCAGGGAACCTTTAGAAAAAGGCCGAGTATTATTGTTTGAACTCGACACACCTGGAGGGAATCCCCTCACCTGTTCTGCCTGCCTCTTCTCCTCTGCCTGGCTCAGGAGGAAACTTTCGGCCAGGGCCACCGCCTGGGAACTGGTCTCCGGCCCACATCCTCTGACCCAGCCCTGCATTTCCTGGGGCAGGAGAGTCAGGAACTGCTCCAGGATCACCAGGTCCACGATCTGCTTCTTGGTGTGCCTCTCCGGCTCCAGCCACTGGGTGCAAAGTCCATGGAGCTGGCTGCAAACCTCTCGGGGCCCATCGGCCTCATCGTAGCGGAACTGCCGGAAGCGCTGGCAATGCACATCTGAGGTCATGGTGCCCTCAGCCAGGGTCTCCGGCCCAGCCCTTTCCCGGAATTCAACCCCACTCCCACTTTGAAGAGGAAGGAGGCCTTTGCTTGCTCTCTTGCCAGTCCCAGCTCCTTCTGGGTCCTGCTCTTCCATCTCCTGCCCCTTCTCTTGAGTCACCTCCATTGGTGGAAAGATGCCTTTGTTCACTTGGCTGTGAAGAGAGGCTTCTCTCAGAGGGAGGGGGGGGGGGAGACACACACAGTCACACGTCACGAAGATAAATGAGAATGGAAAAACACCACCAAAAACCACAAACCTTAATATTAAAACACACCACCAAAAATCACAAACCTTGGAGGATACATTAGAATCGCCCTGGTGGATCAGAACAAAAGTGCTTCTTGTGGTTTGTAGGATTTGTTTAATATCATCTTGCTGTATCACATACCGAGGTATTTTAGTTGTGGCACCTTGTTCTTTTGGGGAAAGTTGCTTTTTTTTGGGGGGGGGGGGATTCTTCATGCGTCACTATGAGGATTATGGTGTCAGTGATGTAAATACACCAGGGAGTGCCGTGGATGTGGATTTGAGTACCCACCTGCAGCAGTGTTTTGCAAACTGAATGCACAGGGAGGACACCTTTTGCTTGCCCCAAAGCAACAGGGAAGGTTCCCTCCAACACACAGCCTAGGCAGGGACGGTGGCTCAGTGGCAGAGCATCTGCTTAGTAAGCAGAAGGTCCCAGGTTCAATCCCCAGCATCTCCAACTCAAAAGGGTCCAGGCAAGTAGATGTGAAAAATCTCAGCTGGAGACCCTGGAGAGCCATGAATGGGGCTGTGGCTCAGTGGCAGAGCATCTGCTTAGTAAGCAGAAGGTCCCAGGTTCAATCCCCGGCATCTCCAACTCAAAAGGGTCCAGGCAAGTAGGCGTGAAGAACCTCAGCTGGAGACCCTGGAGAGTCATGAATGGGGCTGTGGCTCAGTGGTAGAGCATCAGCTTGGTAAGCAGAAGGTCCCAGGTTCAATCCCCAGCATCTCCAACTCAAAAGGGTCCAGGCAAGTAGGCGTGAAAACCCTCAGCTTGAGACACTGGAGAGCCATGAATGGGGCTGTGGCTCCGTGGAAGAGCATCTGCTTGGTAAGCAGAAGGTCCCAGGTTCAATCCCTGGCATCTCCAGCTAAAATGTTAGATTTTATATGTTGTAAGCCGCCCTGATCCGCTTCGGTGGGAAGGGCGGGATATAAATTGAAAAAAATTGAAAAAAATAAAATAAAAAGGGTCCAGGCAAGTAGGCATGAAAAACTTCAGCTTGAGACCCTGGAGAGCCATGAATGGGGCTGTGGCTTAGTGGTAGAGTCTCTGCTTGGTAAGCAAAAGGTCCCAGGTTCAATCCCCGGCATCTCCAACTCAAAAGGGTCCAGGAAAGTAGGCGTGAATAACCTCCGCTTGAGACCCTGGAGAGCAGGAGAGGGATGGGGGCTCAGTGGAAGAGCATCTGCTTGGTAAGCAGAAGGTCCCAGGTTCAATCCTTGGCATCTCCAGCTAAAAAGGGTCCAGGCAAATAGGCATGAAAAACCTCAGCTGGAAACCCTGGAGAGCGGCTGCTGACTTGATGTATCAAGGGTCTGATTCAGTATAAGGCAGCTTCATATGTTCTAGTTTCAGTTTCCAATTAGGCATTTCTTTCTCTCCCCCTGCTTGTTCAGGGACGGGACCAGATTCTACTAACTCCCTCCCTCTCACGCACACATGCACACACACAGAAGGGCCAGGTCTCCACACAGAGCCCCAGAAATGCCTGTCGTCCACCCATAGCAGGAGGGAAGGGAAAGGTGCCTCCCCAAAGCCCAGCAGGCATCTCTCTATAAGAACATAAGAGAAGCCATGTTGGATCAGGCCAACGGCCCATCAAGTCCAACACTCTGTGTCACACAGTGGCAAAAAATGTTATATACACACATACACTGTGGCTAATAGCCACTGATGGACCTCTGCTCCATATTTTTATCTAAACCCCTCTTGAAGGTGGCTATACTTGTGGCCGCCACCACCTCCTGTGGCAGTGAATTCCACATGTAAAGCACCCTTTGGGTGAAGAAGTACTTCCTTTTATCCGTTTTAACCTGTCTGCTCAGCAATTTCATCGAATGCCCATGAGTTCTTGTATTGTGAGAAAGGGAGAAAAGTACTTCTTTCTCTACTTTCTCCATTCCATGCATTATCTTGTAAACCTCTATCATGTCACCCCGCAGTCGACGTTTCTCCAAGCTAAAGAGTCCCAAGCGTTTCAACCTTTCTTCATAGGGAAAGTGCTCCAGCCCTTTAATCATTCTAGTTGCCCTTCTCTGGACTTTCTCCAATGCTATAATATCCTTTTTGAGGTGCGGCGGCCAGAACTGCACACAGTACTCCAAATGAGACCGTACCATCGATTTATACAGGGGCATTATGATACTGGCTGATTTGTTTTCAATTCCCTTCCTAATAATTCCCAGCATGGCATTGGCCTTTTTTATTGCAGACGCACACTGTCTTGACATTTTCAGTGAGTTAATTACCTCGACACCAAGATCTCTCTCTTGGTCTGTCTCTGCCAGTTCACACCCCATCAACTTGTATTTGTAGCTGGGATTCTTGGCCCCAATGTGCATTACTTTGCACTTGGCCACATTGAACCGCATCTGCCACGTTGACGCCCACTCACCCAGCCTCAACAGATCCCTTTGGAGTTCCTCACAATCCTCTCTGGTTCTCACCACCCTGAACAATTTAGTGTCATCCGCAAACTTGGCCAGTTCACTGCTCACTCCCAACTCTAAATCATTTATAAACAAGTTAAAGAGCATGGGACCCAGTACCGAGCCCTGCGGCACCCCACTGCTTACCATCCTCCACTGCGAAGACTGCCCATTTATACTCACTCTCTGCTTCCTATTACTCAGCCAGTTTTTGATCCACAAGAGGACCTGTCCTTTTACTCCATGATTCTCAAGCTTTCTAAGGAGCCTTTGATGAGGAACTTTATCAAAAGCTTTCTGGAAGTCAAGGTAAACAACATCTATTGGGTCTCTCTCCTGCTTCAGGAGCCGCTGCGGAGTCCACAGACAGAGCGGGAAGGTGGGCCATTCTTGCTGCCTTCTCCCCCGTGTGTGTGCGCACATTGCCAGATATTAGTCACCTTCCTCTCCTGCCTTAACCCTAGCGCAGCTTAGAGGGAACCCTGCCCATCCCCCCCCCCAAAGAAAACCCCCTTATCTTTCTGTCTTCAGGTGGCGGTGGAAAGAAGAGGCAGTACCTGCAGCTCCCTAGCTCAGGGGTGTCAAACATGCGACCCAGCAGCTGAATCAGGCCCTCGGAGGGCTGCTATCAGGCCCCGAGCAACTGGCTGTGATCTGCTTCCAACTCGAGGATTCCTGACCGTTAGAGCGGTTCCTCAGTGGAACAGGCTTCCTTGGGAGGTGGTGGGCTCTCCTTCCTGGGAGGTTTTTCAACAGAGGCTAGATGGCCCTCTGACAGCAATGAGGATCCTGTGAATTTTGGGGGAGGGGTTTGTGGGTTTCCTGCATTGTGCAGGCTGTTGGACTAGATGACCCTGGAGGTCCCTTCCAACTCTAGGATTCCTGACCATTAGAGCAGTTCCTCAGTGGAACAGGCTTCCTCCTTGGGAAGGAGGCTAGATGGCCATCTGACAGCAATGAAGATCCTGTGAATTTGGGGGGGGGGGGGGTGTTTGTGAGTTTCCTGCATTGTGCAGGGGGTGGGACTAGATGACCCTAGAGGTCCCTTCCAACTCTAGGATTCCTGACAGAGCGATTCCTCAGTGGAACAGGCTTCCTCGGGAGGTGGTGGGCTCTCCTTACTTGGAGGTTTTTCAACAGAGGCTAGATGGCCACCTGACAGCAATGGGGATCCTGTGAATTTAGGGGGAGGTGTTTATGAGTTTCCTGCATTGTGCAGGGGGTTGGACTAGATGACCCTGGAGATCCCTTCCAACTCTAGGATTCTGTGATTCTTCAGGAGGTGGTGGGCTCTCCTTCCTTGGAGGTTTTTCAACAAAGGCTAGATGGCCATCTGACAGCAATGGGGATCCTGTGAATTTAGGGGGAGGTGTTTGTGAGTTTAGATCAGTTCCTCAGTAGAACAGGCTTCCTCCTCGGGAGGTGGTGGGCTCTCCTTCCCTGGAGGTTTTTCAACAGAGGCTAGATGGCCATCTGACAGCAATGAAGATCCTGTGAATTTAGGGGGAGGTGTTTGTGAGTTTAGATCAGTTCCTCAGTAGAACAGGCTTCCTCGGGAGGTGGTGGGCTCTCCTTCCTTGGAGGTTTTTCAACAGAGGCTAGATGGCCATCTGACAGCAATGAATATCCTGTGAATTTAGGGGGAGGCGTTTGTGAGTTTCCTGCATTGTGCAGGGGGTTGGACTAGATGGCCCTGGAGGTCCCTTAGGATTCTATGAAGCCCAAAACCTCTGCTTTCAAAGGGATGGGGGGGGGGGGAGCCAAATCTCGGAGAGCCACAGAGGAGGGGCAGGAGAAGAGAGGCAGGCGGCTCCCGGGTGTAGTCGCTTGCTATCTCTCGGCTGAGGGAGACCAAGGTGGTCCCTTCCTTCCCCAGCTGCAGCACCCGCAACACCTACCTGGATGCCCCCCCTCGCCAACGCTGGGGGCAAATTGCACCCCTCCCCCGCTAGATCTGGCCCTTCTCCACCCCTCCCCCAGCTCCAAACGGGGCCTTTCCCGGAATCCCTCCCCCCCTCCCGGCCAAATATCCTCCCGGGAGTTGGCAACCCTGACTGAAAATAATGGACCCCCCCTCCTTTGCAAGATCTCGAGGCTGATCCCCTCCCACCCCCTTGCCTTACTTCTAAGGAGACCACCCCCGAAGACCTTGCAGCTGCTGCTTCTTTGCAGTCCCTCCTCCGCCCTGCAAATGCAAGCCCCTCCCGCGACCCCCCCCCCCCGCCAAGGCCCTGCGCCCTCCTCCTGGCCCGCCCCCCCTCCCCTCAATTGCACGGCCTCGCTAGCCAGCGCCTCGGCTCCTTTAACCCTCGCGGCGCTGCAGAGGAAGGGAAGGCGGGGAGCTCCAGCCCTGCGCAGCTCAGTGGGGCTCCTCGGGAGTAACGCTGCAGGAGGGGGGCTGCTGCACTCCCCCCAGAACACCCAGGGCTGTTCAGCCAACTCGGCCTAAGGAGGGGAGGAAAGGAAAGGTCCCCTGTGCAAGCCCCAGTCGTTTCCCACTCTGGGGTGACGTTGCTTTCACAAGGTTTTCACGGCAGATTTTTTATGGGGTGGTTTTGCCCTTGCCTTCCCCAGTCTTTTACGTTTTTCCCCCAGCAAGCTGGGGACTCATTTGACCGACCTCGGAAGGATGGAAGGCTGAGTCAACTTCGAGCCGGCTACCTGAAAACCCAGCTTCCTCCGGGAATCAAACTCAGGTCGTGAGCAGAGCTTAGGACTGCAGTACTGCAGCTTTAGCACTCTGCACCACGAGGCTCCTGCAATTTTCTTAAAAGTAATGGTAGTCCCCTGTGCAAGCACCAGTCACTTTTTACGGGGTGGTTTGCCATTGCCTTCCCCAGTCCTCTACACTTTCCCCCCAGGAAGCTGGGTACTCATTTTATCGACCTCGGAAGGATGGAAGGCTGAGTCAACCTGGAGCTGGCTACCTGAACCCAGCTTCCGCTGGGATCGAACCCAGGTAGTGAGCAGAGGGCTCCAATTGCAGAACTGCAGCTTTACCACTTTGTGCCATGGAGCCCTGTAAGCATGGGGGGAAAGGAAAGGTCCCCTGTGCAAGCACCAGTCGTTTCCGACTCTGGGGTGACGTTGCTTTCACAACGTTTTCACGGCAGACTTTTTACGGGGTGGTTTGCCATTGCCTTCCCCAGTCCTCTGCCCTTTCCCCCCAGCAAGCTGGGGACTCGTTTGACCCACCTCGGAAGGATGGAAGGCTGAGTCAACCTCTAGCCGGCAACCTGAAAACCCAGCTTCCGCCGGGGATCGAACTCGGGTCGTGAGCGGAGCTTCGGACTGCAGCTTTACCAGCAACCCCCTTGCAAAAGGGCCCCTCCGCTCGCAGCCTCACCCCCTCAGACAGCAGGAGGAGCCGGAGGGGACCTGCCCTCCAAGCCAGCCAGCTCGGGGGGGGGGGCATGCAAAGAACCGCGGGGTGCATTCCAGGCTCTACTCGGGAGCAAGAGTCCAGACCTCCAAAGGGGTGGGGGCGGACTCTACTGCCTTCATGGACCCTGCCGGGCCCAAAGGCCTCCAGGACGGGCATTGCACCAGCACAAAACTCCAGCCCGCCCCCCCCCCCCCACCGCCCCGGTCCTCTGAGCTCCTTTTGCAGCCTTGCACGGCCCCCTCCCCAGATGCTGCCCCAGAGCCCCCCCCTTGCAATGCATTTGCAGCTCGCCTGGTTTGCTGCCAAGCCCCCCGTCTCCTTTTGCAGCCTTGCACCCCCCCCTTCCCCAGATGCTGGCCCAGAGCCCCCCCCCCCCTTGCAATGCATTTGCAGCTCGCCTGGTTTGGGGCTCAGCGAAGCAGGCACCAAAAGCGGAGGGGGCGGGGAAAGAAGGGGGGAGGCACCCGGCTGCCCCATGGCCCCCCCCCGCGCTTCCGCCGCCAGCTTGCAAGGCCTTCTGGGCAATGTAGTTCTCTGCCACCGCCAGCCCCAGCTGGAAGAAGAGGCGTGTTTGGGGCGAGGGGTCTTCGCTCTGTAGGGGGAACAGGCAGAAATGTTTTAATAGGGAGAAATGTCAAGTTCTGCATTTAGGTAGGAAAAACCCAATGCATGGTTATAGGGTGGGGAAGACTTGTCTTAGCAGTAGTCTGTGCGAAAAAGATCTAGGGGTTTTAGTGGACCATACGCTGAACATGAGTCCACAGTGTGATGCGGCGGCTAAAAAGGCAAATGCAATTTTGGGCTGTGTCAACAGAAGTGTAGTGTCCAGATCACGTGATGTGATGGTATTGCTTTACTCAGCTCTGGGAAGACCTCACCTGGAGTCTTGTGTTCAGTTTTGGGCACCACATTTTAAGAAGGATATAGACAAGCTGGAACGGGCCCAGAGGAGGGCGACGAAGATGGTGAGGGGTCTGGAGACCGAGTCCTCTGAGGAAAGGTTGAAGGAGCTGGGAATGTTTAGCCTGGAGAGGAGGCAGCTGAGAGGTGATATGATCACCATCTTCAAGTCCTTAAAGGGCTGTCATCTAGAGGATGGTGTGGAATTGTTTTCTGTGGCCCCGGAAGGTCGGACCAGAACCAATGGGTTGAAATTAAATCAAAAGAGTTTCTGGCTCAACATTAGGAAGAACTTCCTGACCGTTAGAGCGGTTCCTCAGTGGAACAGGCTTCCTCCTGGGGAGGTGGTGGGTTCTCTTTCCTTGGAAGTTTTTCAATAGAGGCTAGATGGCCATCTGACAGCAATGAAGATCCTGTGAATTTAGGGGGAGGTGTTTGTGCAGGGATTGGACTAGATGACCCTGGAGGTCCCTTCCAACCTTACGATTCCTGACCGTTAGAGCGATTCCTCAGTGGAACAGGCTTCCTCCTTGGGAGGTGGTGGGCTCTCCTTCCTTGGTGGTTTTTCAATAGAGGCTAGATGGCCATCTGACAGCAATGAGGATCCTGTGAATTTAGGGGGAGGTGTTTGTGAGTTTCCTGCGTTGTGCAGGGGATTGGACTAGATGACCCTGGAGGTCCCTTCCAACTCTAGGATTCTAAGGGTTAATGCAGGGGGGGGGGGGATTTCCAATGAGCACAGGGATGCTAAGCACATCACCATTGAGTTGCCCATTGAGTCCACAGTGGGAAGAAGTGTCTTTTCCTCCTGGGGGGTTGGCAGGCAGCAAAACCTCCTGAGTGTATTTTAGATGGACAGATAAAGAAGAAGATATTGGATTTATATCCCGCCCTCCACTCCGAAGATTCTCAGAGCGGCTCACAATCTCCTTTATCTCCCTCCCAGATGGACAGATGCTGCTGCGAGGTCTTTCTTGCCAGAGAGATGATGAGGGGAGGGGGTCGAACTGCAGTCCTCAGTTCTGCTCACGACCTGAGTTCGATCCCAGCGGAAGCCGGGTTCAGGTAGCTGGCTCCAGGTTGACTCAGCCTTCCATTCTTCTGAGGTCGATAACATGAGTCCCCAGCTTGCCTGGGGGGGAAAGTGTAGAGATTAGGGAAGGCAATGGCACACCACCCTGTAGCAAACATTCTGCCAAGGAAATGTCGTGATGGCGACTACCTTTACCTTTACTTTAGCAGTAGAAAAGAGTAATGTCCAGCAGAACCTTAAAGACCTTAAAAATTGGTTGAACAAAGCAGGAGTCAAGTTGCACTTTTAAGACCAACCTAGGGTTGCCAAGTCCAATTTAAGAAATATCTGGGGACTTTGGGGGTGGAGCCAGGAGACTTTGGGGGTGGGTTCAAGATCAAGGCTGTGACAAGCATAATTGAACTCCAAAAGGAGTTCTGGCCCTCACATTTAAAGGGACGGCACATCTTTTCAATGCCTTCCTTCCATAGGAAATGATGAAGGATAGGGGCACCTTCTTTTGGGGCTCATAGAATTGGACCCCCTGGTCCAATCGTTTTGAAACTTGGGGGATATTTTGGGGAGAGGCACTAGATGCTGTACTGAAAATCTGGTGCATCAACCTAAAAAAAAAGCCCCCCCAGAGCCCCAGATACCTGCAGATCAATTCTCCATGATTTTCTATGGGAATAAATCTCCATAGGGAATAATGGGGTTCCCAGCAGACATTTCCCTCCCCTCCCCCCGCTTTCTGACGACCCTGAAGCGGGGGGAGGGTCTCCAAACCAGGGGATCCCCTGCCCCCACCTGGGGATTGGCAACCTTAGACCAACCAAGTTTTATTGAGAACGTACTCTTTCATGTGCTCTCTAAGCACACTTCATCGGACGAGGGGATCAAGTATTGTGGGCTGAAATACATGCAGTTTGCTGTTTAAGAGCGCCAACTGTGGCCACATGATAAACCAGTGTGGCTTGGCCATTTGGTCTGGATAGCCACAAAAGGTAATAAAGTTCCCTGCCAATTTGTGTTTTTGCAAATCACAGCAGGTGGCTGGGTGTCCGAGCCGATAGGGTAAAAGCTCTCGCCCTTCCACAAATTTCCCTAGTCTTAAAGGTCTTACTAGATTCTTAGTCTTTTCTCCTGCCAAAGGTAAAGGTAGTCCTCTGTGCAAGCACCAGTCGTTTTCGACTCTACAGACAGACTAACACAGAGACCCGTCTTGATCTGAACATTCCTAGGAATGAGACCCTCAATGTTTTGAGCTTTTTTTACTTTGACTCTGTCTGCACTGCAGGATTTTGCCAGGTTGGATGGAACCCCCGCTCCGCCCAATGCGTACAGGAGAGCCCCCCCTCTGAAGGAAGGAGGGAAGGCAGCTTGACCCCTTGGCCCCATAGATTCCTGCCTTCTGTTCACAACGGAGGGGTTTTCAGTAGCACTCGAGACTCACTAAATTTGTGGCTGGGGAGGAGCTTTTTGTGACGAAATCAGCAGGATCTTTAGTACCCTTCAGGAAAAGTACTCAGACGCAAGGCAAATTTTTAGCAAACAGTGTCCATTAACACAAGGGGGGGAAAGAGAAAGCCCCAAGGGTGAAATTGAAGAAACAGAGGGCTGTTTCTTTCGCATCTGCTCTTCTTTAAGGGTGCTGGTTGCTCCTGCAGCTGCGGCTCTGGGATCCTTTCTCTGACTTGGGGGTTTGCAAAGAAATCAGCAGCTCCCCCCCCCCCCCCCCCAATTAGCTCTGGGCCTTCCCTGCTGGAATGCTCAGGGGACATTTCCTTTGCTCCTGGGGCAGCCAATATTTGCATGAACAGAACTGCCAGACAGGTGGCGTCTCACTCAAAACATGTTTCACATTTATTACAGGTTTATTGCAAAGACGCTAACCGACACGGAACTTGGTTGCCATTCCACCCTTTTGAACCGTTAGAACAGAAGTTGACGCGATGGGGCGTATTTGCTCAGATGGCTTTACGTCAACCTACAGTATGTCTGACTTGTCATTTTGGTGTGCATAAATATGCAAAGCCTCAAGCAAGGGAGGAGGGAAGCTGGCAAAATCCAGTGCTTCATTTCTACAAGGAAAAGTTCTGGTACACAAATCTGCCCAAACACTACCCTAACCCCGTCTATGTTGGTAGCAAGCAGTGTTCCCTCTGAGCTGAATTAGCATGACCTAGCTCACACATTTTTGCCGTAGTTCAGGAAGTATGACCCCAGAGCACACTAATTTATGCAGTAGCTTACAACTTTATTGCCAACGTGGCAGATGCAGTTCAATGTGGCCAAGTGCAAAGTAATGCATATTGGGGCCAAAAATCCCAGCTACAAATACAAGTTGATGGCGTATGAACTGGCAGAGACTGACCAAGAGAGGTTGTGGTAGATAACTCACTGAAAATGTCAAGACAGTGTGCGATTGCAATAAAAAAAGACCAATGCCATGCTGGGAATTATTAGGAAGGAAATTGAAAACAAATCAGCTAGTATCATAATGCCCCTGTATAAATCAATGGTGTGGTCTCATTTGGAATACTGTGTACAATTCTGGTCACCGCACCTCAAAAAGGATATTATAGCAGTGGGAAAAGTCCAGAAAAGGGCAATTAGAATGATTAAAGGGTTGGAACTTTCCCTATGAAGAAAGGTTAAAATATTTGGGGCTCTTTAGCTTGGAGAAATGTCGACTGCGGGGTGACATGATAGAGGTTTACAAGGTTATGCATGGGATGGAGAAAGTAGAGAAAGAAGTACTTTTCTCCCTTTCTCACAATACAAGAACTCGTGGGCATTCGATGAAATTGCCGAGCAGTCGGGTTAGAACGGATAAAAGGAAGTACTTCTTCACCCAAAGGGTGATTAACATGTGGAATTCACCGCCACAGGAGGTGGTAGCGGCTACAAGCATAGCCAGCTTCAAGAGGGGATTGGATAAAAATATGGAGCAGAGGTCCATCAGTGGCTATTAGCCACAGCATTTTATTGGAATTGTCTGGGGCAGTGATGCTCTGTATTCTTGGTGCTTGCGGGGGGGTGGGGGCAAAGTGGAAGGGCTTCTAGCCCTACTTCTGACCCTCCTGATGGCACTTGGGGTTTTTTTGGCCACTGTGTGACACAGAGTGTTGGACTGGATGGGCCATTGGCCTGATCCAACATGGCTTCTCTTATGTTCTTATGCCAGTAGCTCACAGCCTTAATGCCAGCGGCTCACAAAGTAGAATTTTTGCTCACAAGACTCTGCAGCTTAGAGGGAACATTGGTAGTAAGCTGCACTTATGCTCCTTCATTAATTCATACCTGCGCTGTGCTGGCTTTCAAAGCAGATTCCAGGATGGAGTCAAGACTGCCATTTGCCATGATTCTGGAGGTGGAGGGGGGGGGGTAGGGTGACCATAATGTCTGAAGGCCAGCCAGGGACACTGAGGGGGGGGGTGGGGGGGGGGTGCGCGCGCGCGCCGCCGGAAACAGGAAGTGACGTCACTTCCGGTGACGTCACTTCCGGTGATGTCATGCCACCACCGGAAACAGGAAGTGGCATCACTTCCTGTGACATCATTTCCCCCGCGTCACCTGCCGGAAACAGGAAGTGACTTCACAGCACTTCCTGTGACGTCCCCAAAAATCCCCCAAATATCACCGCCGGAAACAATTTTGTTCTCAAATCCTGTATATACTTCATCAGTATATGGGATAAGGCACTTTCTCAACTGTGCTGCATAATGCAGCCTATTTATTTTGTCCTGTTGGCTCTGTTGGCTCTATCTGCGCCACCTTCATCACTTTCGGGGTGTGGATCCCCCAGTGGGGTGGTCTCCCGACTCCCTCCGCTGACTGTTTCTGATAGCCCTGCGCCCCCTCTTTCATTTGATATGTGTCCCGTGCGGGTGCCACCCTCCCGCCGGGAGATGCCGCAAAATGAGCCCCCTTGAGGCTTATGGCGGCAGGGCTCGGGGGAAGCGAGCTAGACTGCTGTTCTTTTGAGGGGTTATAGAGTGTTTCGAGCCCGTCCCTGTGGCATCAGTCCCATCGTTGTGGGACCCAGGGGGCCGGCGCAGCGGCACACCGAAGCAGCCTGTCACTAATAACACAGGTCGAGATGCAGGACAGGAACCTGGAAGTGACCGACAGGCTGCTTCAGCGTGCCGCTGCACCGGCCCCCTGGGCCCCACAATGATGGGACCGATGCCACAGGGACGGGCTCGAAACACTCTATAACCCCTCAAAAGAACAGCAGTCTAGCTCGCTTCCCCCGAGCCCTGCCGCCATAAGCCTCAAGGGGGCTCATTTTGCGGCATCTCCCGGCGGGAGGGTGGCACCCGCACGGGACACATATCAAATGAAAGAGGGGGCGCAGGGCTATCAGAAACAGCCGGCGGAGGGAGTCGGGAGACCACTCCACTGGGGGATCCACACCCCGAAAGTGATGAAGGTGGCGCAGATAGAGCCAACAGAGCCAACAGGACAAAATAAATAGGCTGATTTATGCAGCACAGTTGAGAAAGTGCCTTATCCCATATACTGATGAAGTAAATACAGGATCTGAGAACAAAATTGCACTAGAAGACACAAACACAAAGCTCCCTTACACTGAATCAGTGCTTGGGTCCACCAAAGTCAGTATTGTCACATAAGAGAAGCCCTGTTGGATCAGGCCAGTGGCCCATCCAGTCCAACACTCTGCGTCACATAAGAACATAAGAGAAGCCCTGTTGGATCAGGCCAGTGGCCCATCCAGTCCAACACTCTATGTCACATAAGAACATAAGAGAAGCCCTGTTGGATGAGGCCAGTGGCCCATCCAGTCCAACTCTCTGCGTCACATAAGAACATAAGAGAAGCCCTGTTGGATCAGGCCAGTGGCCCATCCAGTCCAACACTCTATGTCACATAAGAACATAAGAGAAGCCCTGTTGGATGAGGCCAGTGGCCCATCCAGTCCAACACTCTGCGTCACATAAGAACATAAGAGAAGCCCTGTTGGATCAGGCCAGTGGCCCATCCAGTCCAACACTCTATGTCACACTTAAGAACATAAGAGAAGCCCTGTTGGATCAGGCCAGTGGCCCATCCAGTCCAACACTCTGTGTCACATAAGAACATAAGAGAAGCCCTGTTGGATCAGGCCAATGGCCTCTCCAGTCCACCACTCTTTGGTCACATAAGAACATAAGAGAAGCCCTGTTGGATCAGGCCAGTGGCCCCTCCAGTCCAACACTCTGTGTCACATAAGAACATAAGAGAAGCCCTGTTGGATCAGGCCAATGGCCCCTCCAGTCCAGCACTCTGTGTCACATAAGAACATAAGAGAAGCCCTGTTGGATCAGGCCAGTGGCCCCTCCAGTCCAACACTCTGTGTCACAGAAGAACATAAGAGAAGCCCTGTTGGATCAGGCCAATGGCCTCTCCAGTCCAGCACTCTGTGTCACATAAGAACATAAGAGAAGCCCTGTTGGATCAGGCCAGTGGCCCCTCCAGTCCAACACTCTGTGTCACAGAAGAACATAAGAGAAGCCCTGTTGGATCAGGCCAATGGCCTCTCCAGTCCACCACTCTCTGGTCACATAAGAACATAAGAGAAGCCCTGTTGGATCAGGCCAGTGGCCCATCCAGTCCAAAACTCTGCCACACAGAAGCAAAAAAAATCTAGGCACCACTGCCATCAGGAGATCTATCAATGGGGCCAGAACACTAGAAGGGGAGGAAGAAGAAGAGAGGAAATGAGAAGAGAGAAAATTAGAGCCAGGATACTAGAAATGGGAGAGAGGAAATGAAATAATTACACTTACCTACTTGATGTGTTGCTCGATGGAAGGTCCCAGCAGCCGCCGGGTGAGCGGGGCAGCGCGGGCCGCGCGGCCAGCGCAGCCAGGCGACGCCGAGGATCGTTCGGCCTGGGCCGGCAGGCCGCTGAGCAGGTGAGTGGGCCGGGGGCGGGAGGGGGCGGAGCGGCCAGCGCAGCTACGCGCGGCCGGGGATCGCTCGGCGAACTGGGCCTGCAGGCCCAGCCGCCGAGCAGGTGAGTGGGCCGGGGGCGGGAGGGGGCGGAGCGGCCAGCGCAGCTACGCGCGGCCGGGGATCGCTCGGCGAACTGGGCCTGCAGGCCCAGCCGCCGAGCAGGTGAGTGGGCCGGGGGCGGGAGGGGGGCGGAGCGGCCAGCGCAGCTACGCGCGGCCGGGGATCGCTCGGCGAACTGGGCCTGCAGGCCCAGCCGCCGAGCAGGTGAGTGGGCCGGGGGCGGAGCGGCCAGCGCAGCTACGCGCGGCCGGGGATCGCTCGGCGAACTGGGCCTGCAGGCCCAGCCGCCGAGCAGGTGAGTGGGCCGGGGGCGGGAGGGGGCGGAGCGGCCAGCGCAGCTACGCGCGGCCGGGGATCGCTCGGCGAACTGGGCCTGCAGGCCCAGCCGCCGAGCAGGTGAGTGGGCCGGGGGCGGGAGGGGGCGGAGCGGCCAGCGCAGCTACGCGCGGCCGGGGATCGCTCGGCGAACTGGGCCTGCAGGCCCAGCCGCCGAGCAGGTGAGTGGGCCGGGGGCGGGAGGGGGCGGAGCGGCCAGCGCAGCTACGCGCGGCCGGGGATCCCTCGGGCGAACTGGGCCTGCAGGCCCAGCCGCCGAGCAGGTGAGTGGGCCGGGGGCGGGAGGGGGCGGAGCGGCCAGCGCAGCTACGCGCGGCCGGGGATCGCTCGGCGAACTGGGCCTGCAGGCCCAGTTGCCGAGCAGGTGAGTGGGCCGGGGGCGGGAGGGGGCGGAGCGGCCAGCGCAGCTACGCGCGGCCGGGGATCGCTCGGCGAACTGGGCCTGCAGGCCCAGCCGCCGAGCAGGTGAGTGGGCCGGGGGCGGGAGGGGGCGGAGCGGCCAGCGCAGCTACGCCGCGGCCGGGGATCGCTCGGCGAACTGGGCCTGCAGGCCCAGCCGCCGAGCAGGTGAGTGGGCCGGGGGCGGGAGGGGGCGGAGCGGCCAGCGCAGCGGGGGTGGGCAGCCACGTCCCACGGACCAATGGTGAGGGCCCCTAGCTGCCTGCCACGCCCCCAGACCACTTCAAGACTGCTTCCCAGTGGCTGGGCAGGCTGGCAGCTAACTTGGAGCCCTCACCATTGTATCCATTTTAGCTAAACCGGGACTTTTAATGGTCCCGGGATAGCTAAGCCGGGAGGCGGGATTTGGCCGCGGGGGAGGGACAATCCCGGGAGCCCGGGACGATCTGGCCACCCTAGGGGGGGGAGGGAAACCATGCTTCTGCATAACCTGTAGTAACCTTGGGTCCTGCTTTGCACATATTTCCTTGCTCTCCCACACTGGTCTGTTAGGACTGCAGCATATCATGTATCTTTCCACCCTGACAACAGAGCTTCTAGCTTTCCAAGGTCACACAGGCATTAACGGTTCACAAAGACTCTCAAGTGCTTCGTCTAGACGAAGGGAGGTATAGTTAACTGGGGAAGGGGGGGGACATAATGACTGGTAGATTTTGGCACTTTGGCTTTTGAAACATGTAAGGGATGAACCAAGGTATATCTAGGTGGGGAGAGGTCTTTGCCTTCAGCTTTAGCAAAGACTCGTCTGTCTATAATGTCTTTGCTAATTCAAATAAAATCCTTTCATAAAATGAAGGAGTAGTGATTGGTGAAGAACTGCAGCACTTGACAGATGGTGCTGGGGGGGGCAACAGTGGGAGGGCTTCTAGTGTCCTGGACCCACTGGTGGACCTCCTGATGGCACCTGCTTTTTTGGCCCCTGTGTGACACAGAGTGTTGGACTGGATGGGCCATTGGCCTGATCCAACATGGCTTCTCTCATGTTCTTATGGGACACAGAGTGTTGGACTGGATGGGCCATTGGCCTGATCCAACATGGCTTCTCTTATGTTCTTATGGGACACAGAGTGTTGGACTGCAGGGGCCATTGGCCTGATCCAACATGGCTTCTCTCATGTTCTTATGTGACACAGAGTTTTGGACTGGATGGGCCATTGGCCTGATCCAACATGGCTTCTCTTATGTTCTTATGGGACACAGAGTGTTGGACTGGAGGGGCCATTGGCCTGATCCAACATGGCTTCTCTCATGTTCTTATGTGACACAGAGTGTTGGACTGGATGGGCCATTGGCCTGATCCAACATGGCTTCTCTTATGTTCTTATGTGACACAGAGTGTTGGACTGGATGGGCCACTGGCCTGATCCAACAGGGCTTCTCTTATGTTCTTATGGGACACAGAGTGTTGGACTGGATGGGCCATTGGCCTGATCCAACATGGCTTCTCTTATGTTCTTTTGTGACACAGAGTGTTGGACTGGATGGGCCACTGGCCTGATCCAACAGGGCTTCTCTTACGCTCTTATGTGACACAGAGTGTTGGACTGGAGGGGCCATTGGCCTGATCCAACAGGGCTTCTCTAATGTTCTTATGTGACACAGAGTGTTGGACTGGATGGGCACTGGCCTGATCCAACAGGGCTTCTCTTATGTTCTTCTGTGACACAGAGTGTTGGACTGGATGGGCCACTGGCCTGATCCAACATGGCTTCTCTTGTGTTCTTGTGTGACACAGAGTGTTGGACTGGATGGGCACTGGCCTGATCCAACAGGGCTTCTCTTATGTTCTTATGTGACACAGAGTGTTAGACTGTATGGGCCATCGGCCTGATCCAACATGGCTTCTCTTATGCTCTTATGTGACACAGAGTGTTGGACTGGAGGGGCCACTGGCCTGATCCTACAGGGCTTCTGTTATGTTCTTATGTGACTCAGAGTGTTGGACTGGATGGCCCACTGGCCTGATCCAATATGGCTTCTCTTATGTTCTTATGTGACTCAGAGTGTTGGACTGGATGGGCCACTGGCCTGATCCAACATGGCTTCTCTTATGTTCTTATGGAGCCTTGTTCCAAATTAAGGACCGATGGGCTCCTAATGTGTGTAAAAACATCCATCTTGGGTCCTATTTATGCACTGAACAGGATCAAGCAATAAACGTTCTCTTCAACTAGTACTCAAGGTCTGTAACCTCCAGGTGGGAAACAAGCATAGCCAGCTTCAAGAGGGGAATGGATCAACATATGGAGCAGAGTTCCATCAGTGGCTATTAGCCACTGCATATTATTGGAACTCTCAGTCTGGGGCAGTGATGCTCTGTATTCTGGGTGCTTGTGGGGGGGGGCACAGTGGGAGGGCTTCTAGTGTCCTGGCCCCACTGGTGGACCTCCTGATGGCAACTGGGTTTTTGGCCACTGTGTGACACAGAGTGTTGGACTGGATGGACCACTGGCCCGATCCAACATGGCTTCTCTGATGTTCTTATATCCAGGGATTGGGTGGAAGGTCCCGGTTGTCGCACGCCAAAGCCCTTCATCCCTTTCTGTGGGCCCACCATTCCCGCTCCCATGGAAAGTGCCCACTTGGCTCAGACCAGCAGGGCCTTCTGTGGGTGCCAACCTGCAAGCGGGCACAATCAACAGCTGCTGCCTCCGGCCGCTCCTCCTCCCCCCTCCGGGCTCACCTGTCCTGCCCAGCACCTGGGCTTCCCGGGCGGCACCGTAGTTGTGGCCGCAGAAGCGCTCCTGGGCGGCCCGGTAGTAGCGCAGGGTCTGTGGGTCGCGGTTCCAGCCCCGGGCCTCGGGCTCGGTCAGCGGGGAGAGGGCCTGGAAGTACCCCTGGCGGCTATCGAAGCGCAGCACCTCCTGCCGGTCCCAGAAGTGGCGGAAGAGGAACCGGACCTCACCCCTTGGGGCTGCCCCGTCGGGCAGAAAGTGGCACTCGTACTTCTCCTGCATAAGGAAATGGGCGGCTGCCCCGGGAGGGAGGCAAAACAGGGTGAGGGGGCGCAGTGAGACCTCCTGGTTGGAGCGGTGCCCCCTCAACACCCCCCACAGCCAAAGCCCCCCTCCCTTCCTGGCCGCACCCCTGGGCTTAGAGATTGGACCCATGGAGGAGACACTCTCAAAGAGTAGGGGAAGGGAGGGAGAAGAGAAGAGAAGGACCCCCACCCTGAGTGTGCCCTCCCCCGGCCCCTCTCTATTCAGGAGTGCTGCCAATCCCCAGCCACAATTATGAAAATATAAAGTTTATCTAACAGTTTAAGCAAAAGTGCAAAAAATCACCCGGAAACCCAATGTCCTTTCAATTCATAGTAGAAGTTCATAGCCTTTACGGTGGAGATCCGGGAAAGAAGTTGGCAAAACCGTGAAAGGAGAGTCCGATGCTCCAGAGATTGCTTTCAACACATGGCAGCGCAGCACGAGAACGCAACAGGGAGGTGCGTGTCGCCCTGTTCCACCGAAGGCTTTCACAAGCTGCAAAAAACATTCAGGATTTTACAAGAGGCATGAAGCTCCAACATTCAGACGGCCGTTTGTGCCTTGTGCCTCTTGTAAAATTGTGAGTGTTTTTTGCAGCTTGTATTGAAAGCAATCTCTGGAGCATCGGACTCCCCATTCACGACTTCGCCAACTCCTTTCCCGGATCTCCACTATAAAGACTATGAACTTCTGTTATAAATTGAAAGGACTGGGTTTCCGGGTGATTTTTTTGCACTTCTGCTTGAATTGTTTGATAAATTTTATATTTTCATCCTTGAGGCTGATTTTTCGTTGGCTGCCGTAGGGCTTGTTTTCTCTTTTCCTTTCAACGTTACTCTTTGTGTTGCTAAATCCCCAGGAAGGGCCTGGAGATCTCCCGTAATGACAAGGGACTTCAAAACCAACAAGATCAGTTTCCCCTTTCCATGGTGTCACCCTCCCTTGACCCACCCCTCCCCTTCCCCGGCCATCCCTCTCCCCCAAACCCCAGGAATTGACCAAGAAGAAGAAGAATTGCAGATTTATAACCCGCCCTTCTCTCTGAATCAGAGACTCTGAGCAGCTTACAATCTCCTATGTCTTCTCCCTTCACAGCAAACACCCTGCGAGGTGGGTGGGGCTGAGAGGGCTCTCACAGCAGCTGCCATTTCAAGGACAGCTCCTACAAGAGCTCTGGCTGACACAAGGCCATTCCAGCAGCTGCAACTGGAGGAGTGGGGAATCCAACCCGGTTCTCCCAGAGAAGAGAGCTCTGGCTGACGCAAGGCCATTCCAGCAGCTGCAAGTGGAGGAGTGGGGAATCCAACCCGGTTCTCCCAGAGAAGAGAGCTCTGGCTGACGCAAGGCCATTCCAGCAGCTGCAAGTGGAGGAGTGGGGAATCCAACCCGGTTCTCCCAGATAAGAGAGCTCTGGCTGACCCAAGGCCATTCCAGCAGCTGCAAGTGGAGGGGTGGGGAATCCAACCCGGTTCTCCCAGAGAAGAGAGCTCTGGCTGACGCAAGGCCATTCCAGCAGCTGCAAGTGGAGGAGTGGGGAATCCAACCCGGTTCTCCCAGAGAAGAGAGCTCTGGCTGACGCAAGGCCATTCCAGCAGCTGCAAATGGAGGAGTGGGGAATCCAACCCGGTTCTCCCAGAGAAGAGAGCTCTGGCTGACGCAAGGCCATTCCAGCAGCTGCAAGTGGAGGAGTGGGGAATCCAACCCGGTTCTCCCAGAGAAGAGAGCTCTGGCTGACGCAAGGCCATTCCAGCAGCTGCAAATGGAGGAGTGGGGAATCCAACCCGGTTCTCCCAGAGAAGAGAGCTCTGGCTGACGCAAGGCCATTCCAGCAGCTGCAAGTGGAGGAGTGGGGAATCCAACCCGGTTCTCCCAGAGAAGAGAGCTCTGGCTGACGCAAGGCCATTCCAGCAGCTGCAAATGGAGGAGTGGGGAATCCAACCCGGTTCTCCCAGAGAAGAGAGCTCTGGCTGACCCAAGGCCATTCCAGCAGCTGCAAGTGGAGGAGGTGGGGAAGAAGAATTGCAGATTTATACCCCACCCTTCTCTCTGAATCAGAGACTCAGAGGCTTACAATCTCCCATATCTTCTTCCCCCACAACAGACACCCTGTGAGGTGGGTGGGGCTGAGAGGGCTCTCACAGCAGCTGCTCTTTCAAGGACAACTCCTGCGAGAACTGTGGCTGACCCAAGGCCATTCCAGCAGCTGCAAGTGGAGGAAGAGTGGGAAAGCCAGGGCTGCCCACCGCTCTGTTCACCCCCTACACAGGCACCCCCGTGAAGCTGAAAGATGCAACAAGGATGAATCAGCGGGGGTGGGGGGCACTGTCACTGATGGGGAGGTTGATACAGGAACTGAAATTAGAAGATGGGGTCGAAAGAAGTGTTGATGAATGGGGAAGACCGAGTCTCTGTTTAACCCCGGGCGACGGCTTGAAGCCCAGCCTTGGGATTCCTCCCTCAGGAAGGGTCTTGTCAGCCACCTCGGAAGAAGCTCAGAGGAGAGGACCTTTCCTCCTGGGGACAACTTTATTGCCAGCATCACATCTCAGACTTTGTCCTGACCCACTAAGACAGTTATCATAGAATCCTAGAGTTGGAAGGGACCTCCAGGGTCATCTAGTCCAACCTCCTGCACAATGCAGGAAACTCGCAAACACCTCCCCCTAAATTCACAGGATAGAATCCTAGAATCACAGAGTTGGAAGGGACCTCCAGGCTCATCTAGTCCAACCCCCTGCACAATGCAGGAAACTTTTTGTCTTAGCTCAGGAAGGATGACCCCAGAGCACAATAATTGATGCAGCAGCTCACAACTTGAATGCCAACTTTAATACCAGTAGCTCACAAAGTGGAATTTTTGCTCACAAGGCTCTGAAACTTAGAGGGAACACTGAGGGTAGGCAATTCATAGAACCATAGAGTTGGAAGAGACCTCCAGGGTCATCTAGTCCATCCCCCTGCACAATGCAGGAAACTCACAAATACCTTTGGAAAGCAATGGCAAACCACCCCGTAAAAAGTTTGCCGTGAAAATGTTGCAAAAGCAACGGTCACCCTGGAGTCAAAAATGCTTGCACAGGGGACTACCTTTACCTTTTTAAATTCACAGGATCCTCATTGCTGTCAGATGGCCATCTAGCCTCTGTTGAAAACCCTCCATGGAAAGAGAGCCCACCACCTCCCAAGGAGGAAGCCTGTTCCACTGAGGAACCGCTCTAACCGTCCGGAATTATAGAGTTGGAAGGGACCTCCAGGGTCATCTAAATCCAACCCCCTGCACAACGCAGGAAACTCACAAGCACCTCCTCCTAAATTCACAGGATCTTCATCGCTGTCAGATGGCCATCTAGCCTCTGTTGAAAAACCTCCAAGGAAGGAGAGCCCACCACCTCCCAAGGAGGAAGCCTGTTCCACTGAAGAACTGCTCTGTCAGGAATTATAGAGTTGGAAGGGACCTCCAGGGTCATCTAATCCAACTCCCTCACAATGCAGGAAACTCACAAACACCTCCCCCTAAATTCACAGGATCTTCATTGCTCTCAGATGGCCATCTAGCCTCTGTTTAAAAACCTCCAAGGAAGGAGAGCCCACACCTCCCAAGGAGGAAGCCTGTTCCACTGAGGAACCGCTCTCATGGTCAGGAAGTTCTTCCTAATGTTGAGCCGGAAACTCTTTTGATTTAATTTCAACCCATTGGTTCTGGTCCTACCTTCCGGGGCCACAGAAAACAATTCCACACCATCCTCTATAGGGCAGCCCTTCAAGGACTTGAAGATGGTGACCCTATCACCTCTCAGCCGCCTCCTCTCCAGGCTCCTGGGCGAGGTGACCTGCCTAAAAAGTACCCAGCCGGGAAATGCGGGGGGGGGGGAGTCCAAATCCCCTCCCCATCTCAGAGAAAAGGTGCTCCCTCCCTGGAACTCCCCTTACCGGGTGCCTTGAGCCTCCTCTCTGTTTGGGAAGTCCACGCCAGCCCCACCAGCATCTCTAGCAGGATCAGTCCGTGGTCCATGGCTGCTGCTGCCCCACAGAACCCCACCCCCCCTGTTCCTCGAGTGGAAGAAACTTTGCCTGTTCGCTGCAGGGGAGCGACTTTCCCCTCTAAAGTTCTGGGGAGTTGGGTGTCCAGACGCAGAGGAACGCCAGTGAGAATTCAATCAGGGGTAGCGTCATCAGTATCCGGGTAGAACACCAGCCGTTGCTCTCTTTGCACAAGATAGAAGAAATCTAGGTGGGCGGCCGGGTTGGTCTGAAGCAGTGGAACAAAGCAGGGGTCCGGGAGCACCTTGAAGACCAGCGAAGTTTTATTCGGAATGGAAGCTTTCGTGTGCCTGCAGGCTTCTTCAGACGAGGGGAGAGGGTACGGTGAGCTGAAACACATGTAGTTGGTGGGTTAACGGGGTAAACTGATACAAAGGATCAGATGGTAATAAATTGGAAGACCATTTGGTCTGGATAGCAATAAAAGGTAATAAAGGTTGCCTGTTAATTGCTGTTGCTGAAAGTCTAGGTCATGGATGTCAAACATGCAGTTTGGGGGCCGAATTAGGCCCCCAAGCAACTGGCTGTCATCTCCTTCCTTCTCCTCCTCTCTTGCTTCTGTCTGCATAACAGCTTGCTTTGCAAGGCTTGCTCAGCAGAGCTACTGAGCCATGCCTCTCTTCCTTCTATTGGCTGAGGCTCCTCCCTAGGGGAGGAAGGAGAGCTTGCTTTGCCAGTCTCTTTCAATCACACACCAGAGCTACTGAGCCAAGCCTCTCTTCCTTCTGTTGGCTGAGGCTCCTCCCTAGGGGAGGAAGGCAGAGCTTGCTTTGCCAGTCTCTTTCAGTCACACAGCAGAGCTTGCCTTGCCAGTCTCTTTCAATCCCTAGGGGAGGAAGGAGAGCTTGCCTTGCCAGCCGCCCTGAGCCACTTGTGGGAAGGGCGGGATACAAATCTTAAATAAATAAATAAATAAATAAATAAATAAATCACACACCAGAGCTACTGAGCCAAGCCTCTCTTCCTTCTGTTGGCTGAGGCTCCTCCCTAGGGGAGGAAGGCAGAGCTTGCTTTGCCAGTCTCTTTCAGTCACACAGCAGAGCTACTGAGCCAAGCCTCTCTTCCTTCTATTGGGTGGGGAAGGAAGGAAAGAGCCAGAGCTTCCTTTGCCCTGTTCCCTGGTTCCCATGGGAGAGATGCAAAGAAAGCATCTTTAAGACCAATGAGTGCTAACATTTCAAACAAGTTTTAATTTTTTTTAAATATATATATTTGTGTTTGTCTTTGTTGCTTATAGAATTTATATCTCTGCTACCTAATCTTAAATACGTATGCACATGTCCTGGCCCAACAAAGTCTCATTTATGTCAGATCCGGCTCTCATAACAAAGGAGTTTGACAACCGTGGTCTGGGTTAAACTAAAGGACATGTAACCTAGACTTTCAGCAATAGCAATTAACAGGCAACTTTTATTACCTTTTATTGCTATCCAGACCAAACCATTACACTATTTTGCCACTTGATCCTTTGTATGTTTGCCCTCTTAACCCACCTGCGTGTATTTCCGCCCAGTGTGCCCATTCCCCTCGTCTGAAGAAATCTGCAGGCACACGAAAGCTCACGTTCCGAATGAAACTTTGTTGGTCTTCAAGGTGCAACTGGACTCCTCCTTTGTTCCGTTTCAGACCACCACAACTGCCCACCTGGATCTATTTTGTGGAAGATTGTTTTTAATTGAAAGCATCAAGAGAAGGCCGAGAGGGAAATGTGTGTGTGTGTTTGTATACGCTCGGGGTCAGCTGAAGAGCCCCATTTCCCTCTCCTAGGCAGCCCACCCCCCTGCAGTGCGGAACCCCATTCAATTCCCCCGCCCTGCTTTTGACAAGGGGGGAAGCTATGGCTCTCTGGTCTTTATTCTGGTTTTAAACAATCCTGTTCAACAGGCTTTTCGCATTTCTGCTGGGGGGGGGGAGCGAACAAACTCCTAGGCCCCACTTTCCTCCCCAGAGATGGGGAACAGCTTCCCTCATCCTCCCTCTTCTGTTTCATCCTGGCGACACCCCTGAGAGGTAGGTCAGGTGGAAAGAGAGTGACTTGCCCAAAACTGCTATGGCAGAGAGGAGGTTTCAGCCTTCTACTCAGTCCTCACTTGGAGGCCCGGGGAGCACCAGGGGCTGTTCAGGATCCATACAGGGGGGCAGCAGGAGCCCTGGCCTGCATGGGGCAGGGCAGGCAATGGAGAAGAATTGAATTGTAGATTTATACCCCGCCCTTCTCTCTGAATCAGAGACTCAGAGCGCCTTACAATCTCCTATATCTTCTCCCCCCACAACAGGCACTCTGTGAGGTGGGTGCGGCTGAGAGGGCTTGCACAGCAGCTGCCCTTTCAAGGACAGATCTGTGAGAGCTCTGGCTGACCCAAGGCCATTCCAGCAGGTGCAAGTGGAGGAGTGGGGAATCAAACCTGGTTCTCCCAGATAAGAGTCCTCACCCTTAACCATTACACCAGACTGGCTCTCTGCTTCCTCCAGGGTCCTTGAAGCATAGGCAGCTTCAAGAGGGGGTTGGATAAAAAGATGGAGCAGAGGTCCATCAGCGGCTGTTCATAGAATCATAGAGTTGGAAGGACCCGTCTAGCCTCTGTTGAAAAACCTCCAAGGAGCGAGAGCCCACCACCTCCCAGGGAGGAAGCCTGTTCCACTGAGGAACCGCTCTAATGATCAGGAATCCGAAAGTTGGAAGGGACCTCCAGGGTCAGCTAGTCCAATCCCCTGCACAATGCAGGAAACTCACAAACAACTCCCCCTAAATTCACAGGATCTTCATTGCTGTCAGGTGGCCATCCAGCCTCTGTTGAAAAACCTCCAAGGAGGGAGAGCCCACCACCTCCCAGGGAGGAAGCCTGTTCCACTGAGGAACCGCTCTAATGATCAGGAATCCGAAAGTTGGAAGGAGAGCCCACCAGAGCCGGATTAACCATTAGGCAAACTAGGTGCTTGCCTAAGGGCCCCAGGTCTTTGGGGGCCCTGAGACAGCTCTCCCCCTCCCCCAGTTTTCATAGCTGAGGTGTTCCTCGTGCCTCTTCCTCCAGCTGAGCAGAGCTCCTTGCAACTCCTGCAACAGCGCCCGTTGGCCTCCTTCCATGCCTGCGTGTGTTCCTCGCTCTGTGTGTGTGAGGGAGGGGGAGGCAGACTGGGTGCTTGTTTGGAAAGGCGGGGAGAGACGGAAAGATGTCGGAGGAGCACTAGGACCCAGCGCCTGGCATGCCATGGGTGGAGGGGTGCAGGCGCTCACCACCAGCAGGTTCCTTTCAGGTGTTGTGGGGAGGAAAAGCTGGTTGCTTTCTCCATCCTGGACCCCCCTCTGCTTCCTTCCACAGCTGCTGGCTCCCTCGCAGTGTGAAAGGGAAGCTTAGGAGAGCCCTTTTCTCTCCAGTGGGGATTCAAACCGGCTCACAACGTTGTTCTCCCCTCCTTCATTTGTATCTTCACAACTTGTGAAGGTCGGTTAAGCTGACAGTGAGTCTGGGTCTTAAACAGGTCTACTCAGAATCCTACTCTGGTCTATTCAGTGGGACTTACTCCCAGGAAGGCTGGCACCATCGATGCACATATTCTCCATAGCAGCTGAAAGCACTGCATTTGTGGATTCTTCCTTCCTTTATTTATTTTTATTTACTGCAAGTGTGGAGTGGTGGTTAAGAGTGTCAGGCTAGGTTCTGGGAGGCCTGGGTTCAAATCTCTGCTCTTGCTGGGTGACCTCGGCTTGGCCCAGTTACACACACATCCTCAGCCTAGCCTACTTCACAGGCTTGTTGTAAGGATAAAATGAAGGCGAGAAGAATGATGTCTGGGTCTTTACTGGGGAGAAAGATGGGATAGAACTGAAGTAAACGGATGATTAAAAAATGTGTGAGCTTTGGAGGTTCACTGATGAATTCTGGAGAAAGCTTGAGCAATATTGGGTTGAACCTAATAAAAAGTATAATGTGGCTATTGTTTTTGCATCCTAGATGAGGACTGTCACCTCGCTCAAAGGTTCCCTCCTTCCATAGTGGATTTCCTTCCTTCCTGTCTTGCAGCTCTCAAACATCTGACATTCATGTCAGTTTGGTGTAGTGGTTAAGTGTGCAGACTCTTATCCGGGAGAACCGGGTTTGATTCCCCACTCCTCCACTTGCACCTGCTGGCATGGCCTTGGGTCAGCCATACCTCTCTTAGTTGTCCTTGAAAGGGCAGCTTCTGTCAGAGATCTCTCAGCCCCATTACCTCACAGGATGTCTGTTGTGGGGGAGGAAGGGAAAGGAGATTGCAGGCCGCTCTGAGACTCTGTCCTTGAAAGGGCAGCTTCCGGGAGAGCTCTCAGCCCCATTCACCTCACAGGGTGTCTGTTGTGGGGGGAGAAGATAAAGGAGATTGTAGGCCGCTCTGAAACTCTGTCCTTGAAAGGGCAGCTGCTGTGAGAGCCCTCTCAGCCCCACCCACCTCACAGGTGTCTGTCATGGGGTGGGGAGAAGATATAGGAGATTGTAAGCCACTCTGAGCCTCTGATTCAGAGAGAAGGGCGGGGTATAAATCTGCAGTCGTCTTCTTCCTTTCAAACATCTGACATTTATCCTATGTGGCTCTTACGTTAACTAAGTTTGGCCACCCCTGCTTCTTAGCCATTAGTAGACCATGTTAAAAGTCTGAAAGACATCAGTCTCTGTGAATCCGCGTGCCCTCAGTGTGCTTCTAAGATCAATACTGGTTAGTGTTGCCTTCTCTGAGAGTGGGAGCGCTGGCAACCAGACGCTCGTGAATTTTATCTGCGCTGGCTCCACTTCTGTGGAATAAGCTCTCTGTGGAGCTAATAAGGATCACATTGCTGTTGGTGTTCAGAAGGACAAAACCGTTTTGTTTCTGTGGACATTTTAAATGAAGGGTTTTGTGTGCGCGTTTTGACACCTGACAGGCTTTACGTAAGATGTCTTTAGAAATACGTCACTGGTTGCCTTAGGAGGAAAGGAAGGACATGAATGTTTTAAAATACAAATAGAAAGTACCGCGTAGGACATAGAATACTCTCACCTGAATATGAGGCATCTTTTATAAAAAATGGGGCTTCTGTGACCCATATCAATACGCACCTTTAAGACCAACTTAGTTCTATGTAGAATGTAAGCTTTCGTGTGCTCTAAGCACACTTCATGAGATGAGGAATCCGGTACAATGAGCAGAGGCAGACACAGCTGGGTAGGTAGTGGCTCAGAATGCAAAATGGTACATTCTGAGCCATTGCCTACCAGCTATGTGTGGCTCCGCTCACTGTGCCGGATTCCTCGTCTGATGAAGCGTGCTTAGAGCACACGAAAGCTTACATTCTAAACAAAACTAAGTTGGTCTTAAAGGTGCAATTCAGTCCTGTTTTGTTCTACTACTTCAGACCGACACGGCTGCCTACTTAAATCTACCATACCAATATGAGAACCAGTGCTCAGTGTGGTTTTAGAGCACCTCCTTCCTATAGAATATGTACGCATGCTTACCTTTAAATAGGATGCATATCTGTTGAAGGTTATTTCAGTTGCAAGCAAGTTAGTTAAAGAGTCACAAAATGGTTGATGCTCCCTCGTCCACACTTACTTTCCAGTGCACGCCAGATATTTCCAGTGATGCAGTGGCTAAAAAGGCAAGGGAGGGACGGTGGCTCAGTGGTAGAGCATCTGCTTGGGAAGCAGAAGGTCCCAGGTTCAATCCCCGGCATCTCCAACTAAAAAGGATCCAGGCAAATAGGCGTGAAAAACCTCAGCTTGAGACCCTGGAGAGCCGCTGCCAGTCTGAGAAGACAATACTGACTTTGATGGACCAAAAGTCTGATTCAGTATAAGGCAGCTTCATATGTTCATATGTTCAAATGCAATTTGGGCTGTATCAACAGAAGTCTAGTGTCCAGATCACATGATGTGATTGTATCGCTTTACTCTGCTCTGGTAAGACCTCACCTGGAGTCTTGTGTTCAGTTTTGGGCACCACATTTTAAGAAGAATATAAACGAACCGGAATGGGTCCAGAGGAGGGCGACGAAGATGGTGAGGGGTCTGGAGACCAAGTCCTATGAGGAAAGGTTGAAGGAGCTGGGGATGTTTAGCCTGGAGAGGAGGCGGCTGAGAGGTGAAATGATCACCCTCTTCAAGTCATTGAAGGGCTGTCATATAGAGGATGGTGTGGAATTGTCTTCTCTGGCCCCAGAAGGTAGGACCAGAACCAATGGGTTGAAATTAAATCAAGAGGGACGGTGGGGAGGGACGGTGGCTCAGGGGTAGAGCATCTGCTTGGTAAACAGAAGGTCCCAAGTTCAATCCCCAACATCTCCAACTAAAAAGGGTCCAGGCAAATAGGTGTGAAAAACCTCAGCTTGAGACCCTGGAGAGCTGCTGCCAGTCTGAGTAGACAATACTGACTTTGATGGACTGAGGGTCTGATTCAGTATAAGGCAGCTTCATATGTTCATAAGAGTTTTCTGCATTGTGCAGGGGTTGGACTAGATGACCCTGGAGGTCCCTTCCAACTCTAGGATTCTATGAGAGAGATTAAGAGGCAGAGCAACAGCGAGGGGGAGAATGAGAGCAACAGAGAGAGAGAGAGAGCTGGAGACAGAGCTGGAGCTGGGCAGGTGGGCTGCGGGAGGGAAGCAGCAGCCATCCCCACCCGCCAATTTTTAATTTCCCAGACCCCTCCACCCAAAATTTTCTGGCTAAGGGCCTGAATAACAACACAGATTAATACAGTATAAAAATGGGGTAGAAACACAACTTTCATGGACTCCTGTGAGATATCATTTGTTGCAACTTTAGAGCAGGATCTAGAAACTTGGCAGGCCTCTCCGTGACATTAAAAGAACATAAGAGAAGCCATGTTGGATCAGGCCAGTGGCCCCTCCAGTCCAACACTCTGTGTCACATAAGAACAGAAGAGAAGCCATGTTGGATCAGGCCAGTGGCCCCTCCAGTCCAACACTCTGTGTCACATAAGAACAGAAGAGAAGCCATGTTGGATCAGGCCAGTGGCCCCTCCAGTCCAACACTCTGAGTCACATAAGAACAGAAGAGAAGCCATGTTGGATCAGGCCAGTGGCCCCTCCAGTCCAACACTCTGTGTCACATAAGAACAGAAGAGAAGCCATGTTGGATCAGGCCAGTGGCCCCTCCAGTCCAACACTCTGAGTCACATAAGAACAGAAGAGAAGCCATGTTGGATCAGGCCAGTGGCCCATCCAGTCCAACACTCTGCGCCACATAAGAACATAAGAGAAGCCCTGTTGGATCAGGCCAGTGGCCCCTCCAGTCCAACACTCTGCGCCACATAAGAACATAAGAGAAGCCCTGTTGCATCAGGCCAGTGGCCCCTCCAGTCCAACACTCTGCGCCACATAAGAACATAAGAGAAGCCCTGTTGCATCAGGCCAGTGGCCCCTCCAGTCCAACACTCTGTGTCACATAAGAACATAAGAGAAGCCCTGTTGCATCAGGCCAGTGGCCCCTCCACTCCTACACTCTGTGTCCCATAATAACATAAGAGAAGCCCTGTTGGATCAGGCCAGTGGCCCCTCCAGTCCAACACTCTGTGTCACATAAGAACAGAAGAGAAGCCCTGTTGGATCAGGCCAGTGGCCCATCCAGTCCAACACTCTGTGTCACATAAGAACATAAGAGAAGCCCTGTTGGATCAGGCCAATGGTTCCTCCAGTCCAACACTCTGTGTCACATAAGAACATAAGAGAAGCCCTGTTGGATCAGGCCAATGGCCCCTCCAGTCCAACACTCTGTGTCACATAAGAACATAAGAGAAGCCCTGTTGGTCCAGGCCAATGGCCCCTCCAGTCCAACACTCTGTGTCACATAAGAACATAAGAGAAGCCCTGTTGGTCCAGGCCAATGGCCCCTCCAGTCCAACACTCTGTGTCACATAAGAACATAAGAGAAGCCCTGCTGGATCAGGCCAATGGCCCCTCCAGTCCAACACTCTGTGTCACATAAGAACATAAGAGAAGCCCTGTTGGATCAGGCCAGTGGCCCCTCCAGTCCAACACTCTGTGTCACATAAGAACATAAGAGAAGCCATGTTGGATCAGGCCAATGGCCCCTCCAGTCCAACACTCTGTGTCACACAAGAACATAAGAGAAGCCCTGTTGGATCAGGCCAGTGGCCCCTCCAGTCCAACACTCTGTGTCACATAAGAACATAAGAGAAGCCCTGTTGGATCAGGCCAGTGGCCCCTCCAGTCCAACACTCTGTGTCGCATAAGAGAAGCCATGTTGGATCAGGCCAATGGCCCATCCAGTCCAACACTCTGTGTCACATAAGAACATAAGAGAAGTCATGTTGGATCAGGCCAGTGGCCCCTCCAGTCCAACACTCTGTGTCACATAAGAACATAAGAGAAGCCATGTTGGATCAGGCCAATGGCCCATCCAGTCCAACACTCTGTGTCACATAAGAACATAAGAGAAGCCATGTTGGATCAGGCCAGTGGCCCCTCCAGTCCAACACTCTGTGTCACATAAGAACATAAGAGAAGCCATGTTGGATCAGGCCAGTGGCCCCTCCAGTCCAACACTCTGTGTCACATAAGAACATAAGAGAAGCCATGTTGGATCAGGCCAATGGCCCATCCAGTCCAACACTCTATCACACAGTGGCCAATAATTTATATTTATATATATACACACACACACATATATATATATACACACTGTGGCTAATAGCCACTGATGGACCTCTGCTCCAAGAATACCAGCTTTTGGGGTCCTGTGAAACTGCTTCTCTTTGGTGTAGGAGAGATGTAGAAACCTCAAGTTACAGGAGAAAAAGACCTAATAGAGGGAGAAGTGGCATCAGTCAATAGGTTTAAACTACTGGATGTTTTAGACATGTGCTTACAGCTGCAACTGCTTCAGTAGCGGTGCGGGGAGACCTGTGTTGGGAAAGGGAGAGGGGGTGGAGAGTGTCGCTCCGGACCCCCCATCAGTACCACAGACAATGGTATCCATGCTCTGGAGGTTCTGGTCCGAGGTGGCTGGTCACCTCTGCTTCAGTGTTTCAGAGTTTTCTCCCTGGAGCTCCAGGCTTTGGATTCTGAAATATCTGAAGGGATTTTGAGAGTCTCTGAGGTATCTCTGCTGGAGTCTCTGTTCGGACCTTGAATGTGAGGCTCCCTGAGATGTGCTTCTCTAATATTTCACAGTTAATCTGATAAAACACAACCCTCCTTTAGAACTAAGTGTTAACAACATATAGAAGTATGCTGTAGCTTTGTAAATAAGATTTAAACTTAAGCATTTATATAGGCTGAATGTCATCAGCAAACAGAAGTCTGTGTCTCTGAAAACAATCTGCAATTTCTACGATCTTTATTTCACCTCACTCTTCCTCCGAGACCATCCAAGAAAGCCAAGCAGCTTGTTTACCTTCTGCTTACATGAGAATGAGTGGAATATTTACAAAAACAATCCTAGGATCATTTGTTGGAAAAGATAATTGCCAAGAGAATATATGTCCAATTGGAGAAATTTCCAAGTTAACAAAAACTCCCTTTCAAAGGTATATAATCTTTGATATAACTCGGAACAGATCAATACTGTATACCCTATCAGGCTCTTTGGGTAGCCCTTATCTCTCCTCCACAATCCTCTTCTGGAAGCATCATCTGCCAGGGACATATAAAAACCTTTAAACTATTTCTATATATTCACAAAATTCAGTCATCTCTTCTCAATGAATCTCTCCAAAAGATTCAGGCAACAATTCTTGTTTCTCACATAACTGGCTGTGATCATTAAGTACTAATCACAAACTTTATGTTTCAAAGCTTCGTCAAAAGTTCCTGGATTCTAGAGAAAGTTCCCACATCCTGTGATCAGAACTGAATGGGACAACATCAGTCCCACCTGCATCCAGCTGTTAATTCTGGCAACGTGGAAGGTCATCATGAAATAGCAGTTCTTTCCTTGTGTCAGCACAGAGACAAAGAGACATCTTCCTATCTTTTTAGGTAGAAAAGGTGTAGAGTGAGGCCTCACAATGAAGTTAAAACAAATTTCGGCCCTTTAAATAACTAACACTCCCTTCTGTGGAATCCTCTGTGCTAAAAGAGAAAGGAGCTAATCTTGGATCTGCTTAAGCTGGCAGATCCCATCTTTCCTTTCTTCCTTCTGGGATCTATCTGAGGGCTTCAGACACGGCTAAAGATTTCGGATTAGATTAAAGATTTTTACAAGGGTTTATATTGTTTCACTGCTTTATGTGGTATCTGGTTGTCTTTTATTTGTGAAATAAGAGAAGAACTCTCTTCCCGGCCAAAGGGATTACATGGCTCCTCCTTATGTCAGTTGGTAGATGTTGTCAAAACGTCCAACTCCAGCTCAATCTTTTTCCACGCTCTAAGGACTCAAAGGATTTCTCTCCCTGGATGAGTTCTTTGATGGTCTTGCAGATGGCCACTCTGACTGAATCTCTTTCCACAATATGAGCATTCAAATGGTTTCTCCCCTGTGTGGATTCTCTGGTGCTTCCGAAGATCACCTCTCCAACTGAATCTCTTTCCGCACACCGTGCATTCAAAAGGTTTCTCCCCTGTGTGGGTTCTCTGATGGTCTTGAAGATGGGAACTCTGACCAAATGTCTTTCCACACTCTGAACATCCAAAAGGTTTCTCCCCTGTGTGGGTTCTCTGATGGTCTTGAAGATGGGCATTCCGACCGAATCTTTTCCCACACTCTAAACATTCAAAAGGTTTCTCCCCTGTGTGGGTTCTTTGATGCTGTTGAAGATTGCTATTCCGACTGAATCTCTGTCCACACTCTGAACATTCAAAAGGTTTCTCCCCTGTGTGGGTTTTTTGATGATACTGAAGACTGGCACTACGACTGAATCTCTTTCCACATTCTGAGCATTCAAAAGGCTTCTCTCCTGTGTGGGTTCTTTGATGCTCTTGAAGACGACCACTCCGACTGAATTTCTGTCCACACTCTGAACATTCAAAAGGCTTATCCTCTGTGTGGGTTGTTTGGTGCTTTAGAAGACTGCAACTCTCACTGAATCTTTTCCCACAATCTAAGCATTCAAATGGTTTCTCCCCTGAATGGGTTCTTTGATGCTGTTGAAGATTGCTGCTCCGACTGAATCTCTTTCCACACTCTGAACATTCAAAAGGTTTCTCCCCTGTGTGGGTTTTTTGATGATACCGAAGATTGGTATTATGACTGAATCTCTTTCCACACACTAAGCATTCAAAAGGCTTCTCCCCTGTGTGAATTATTTGATGCTTTTTAAGGTGGGCACTCCGACTGAATCTCTGTCCACAGATTGAACATTCAAAAGGCTTCTCCCCTGTGTGGGTTGATTGGTGCTTTCGAAGACTGGAACTCACACTGAATCTCGTTCCACACTCTGAGCATTCAAATGGTTTCTCCCCTGTATGGGTTCTTTGATGCTGTTGAAGACTGCCACTCTGACTGAATCGCTTTCCACATTCTGAGCATTCATACGGTTTCTCCCCTGTGTGGACTCTTTGATGTCGTTGAAGATGGCCGCTGTGAATGAATCTCTTTCCACACTCTGAGCATTCAAATGGTTTCTCCCCTGTGTGGGTCCTTCGGTGCTTTTGAAGACTGGAAGTAATACTGAATTTCTTCCTTCTTTCTGTGCCTTCAAACTGCTTCTGTGCTGTGTGTATTTTTTGGTGTAGAAGCAGCTGTGGTCTGTATCTGAAGTACTTTCCGCAGTAACTGCATTTCCATGCGTTCATTATACTGTGCTTTGGAAGACTTACATTACCCTTTCTCCAACTGGAGAACGTCATTCCAGTCTTGGAGCAGATGAATAAGTTCACTTCGGAGGGAGTCCATTGGTTATGGCTATGGTCTGGGATTTCATGGAAGCCCCCTACTTGGTAAGGAATGGGCTTCACCATCCTCTTCACGCCACAGTTTCCTTCCTGCTTCTCTGGTCCATCTCTATCCTTGAAGTTTCCTTCAGTCTTTTCATTCTTGGCTTTTCCCTGAGAGAATCCCTGAAATTTCCCAACTGACTCCTTGCCATCTCCTGCTGGAATAAAAAGGGAGGTCAAATCACCACTCAGACAAGAAGCCAAGCCACCAATCAGAAGCTCCTGATTTATGATTGTGCATATTGTCTTCTGAGCTACTTGTTACAACCTTTACCTAGCCAGTCTTCCAGTGGAGCTTCTCCTATATTCCTACTATCCATCCCCTCCCCAAAACTCCCAAAATGTACTTTAAGGGAAAAGGTAGCAAGGATCTTTCCCTAGAACCATAGAATTATGGAGTGGGAAGGGATCTCCAAGATCATCTAGTCCAGCCCCCTGCACAATGCAGGAAATTCACAAACGCCTCCCCCCCACAGTCCCAGTGATCCCTGCTCCATTCTCAGAAGGCAAAAACACAGAAAATCGAGTAGCACAAACACAGTATGTGCAGACATGCATACACAGAGTCCCAGTCCACATATTACAATACTCCAAATTCTTGTACTTGAGATGCAGTTTTCCGTATCTTGTGAAAAATTCATGGAGAAGAAAAAATGGAGACTGGTTTCGGCCACGCCTTCCTCATTTGTTACTCACAATGCAAAATCACTGCGTCCACCTTCTCCAGTTTAACAAACGCTCATTCGCTAACTGGGACCCAGTCCTACTCTGCTAACGGGCAACTCCTTGCATTGATTCCACGGCTGGTGACGTCCCATTCCCAGAAGGCGGCAAAAACAAAAACCCGCCAGGATCCCGGACCACACTGGACTGGGGGAAAAAATGTTTCCTGACTCTAAAGTAGCTATTGCAGGGGTGGCCAAGGGTAGATCTCCAGATTTTTTTTTTTTTTTCCCTACAATTCCCATCAGCCCCAGCCAGCAGGGCCAATGGTTGGGGCTGATGGGACTTGTAGGCAAAAAAACACCTGGAGAGCTACCCTTGGCCACCCCTGAGCTATTGCTATTTCCCTGGACATGTAAGAAAAGGCTGTGAAAACTAAGCACTGATGCAGCCCTTCCTGCCCTCCTTCTCAAGATCTGCCTATGTTCACAGAATCGGTTTTGCTGGCAGATGGCCATCTAGCCTCTGTTTGAAAACTTCTGGAGAGCCCACCACGTCTCAAGGAAGCCTGTTCCACTGAGGAAACACTCTAACGATCAGGAAGTTCTTCCTCAGGTTTAGCTCAAAACTCTTCTGATTTAATTTTAACCCGTTGGCTCTGGTCTGACCTTCTGGAGCAACAGAAAACATCTCTGCACCCTTCTCTATGTGACAGCCCTTCAAGAACTTGAAGATGGTGATCCTATCACCTCTCAGCCACCTCCTCTCCAGGCTAAACATCCCCAGCTCCTTCAACCTTTCCTCATAGGACTTGGTCTCCAGACCCCTCACCACCTTCGTTGCCCTACTCTGGTCTCCAGACCCCTCACCATCTTTGTTGCCCTCTTGTGGGCACGTTCCAACTTGTCTATATCCTTCTTAAATTGTGGTATCCCAAACTGAACACAATACTGTAGGCAAGATCTAGCCAGAGCAGAGTAAAGTGATAGCACCACTTTGCATGATCTGGATGCTCTACTTCTGTTGTTACAGCCCCAAAACTTTTTAGCTACTGCATCACATTGCTGACTTCAGTGCGTGGTCCAAAAAGACCCATAGATCCTTTTTGCACGTGCTGCTTTTGAGACAAGAAGATGAAGATATTGGATTTATATCCCGCCCTCCACTCCGAAGAGTCTCAGAGCGGCTCACAATCTTCTTTACCTTCCTCCCCCACAACAAACACCCTGTGAGGTAGGTGGGGCTGGAGAGGGCTCTCACAACAGCTGCCCTTTCAAGGACAACCTCTGCCAGAGCTATGGCTGACCCAAGGCCATTCCAGCAGGTGCAAGTGGAGGAGTGGGAAATCAAACCCGGTTCTCCCAGATAAGAGTCCACGCACTTACCCACTACACCAAACAAGACTCCCCCATTCTATACTATACGCATTTGATTTTCCCACCTGTATGGAGAACTTTACATTTATCTCCATTAAAATGCATTTTATTCATTTTAGCCTAGTTTTGCAGCCTGTCAAAATTATCTTGTATCTTGACTCTGCCTTCTACTGCATTTGTTAACCTTCCCAAGTTTGTATCATCTGCAGATTTAAGAAGTATTTCCCCTAGTACTCGATCCAAATTAATGATAAAACAATGCCAGGTTCCCTGACAACTGGATTCCAGAGTCAGGGGGTCATTCACTCATATTCAGTCACTTATAGCCATTCCTGCAGTGTTGTATAATCATACAGCCATGGATGCATATTCATTCTTTCCTTTGCCAAATGTATATCCATTTGCAAACGTGTATCTGACTGTATTAGCTCTGGCATTCTGCTTCCTAGTAACTCTTCACAAGATGCGCAGAAGAGAGACGTTAGCCATGGATCCGTTATCTGGTAGCCGTGGTAACATCCGGCTCTGACCAGATGACCTTAAACACCCATGGAAGTCTTCTCACATTGTACACCAGGTCTGGGAATCTTAATGGACAACAGAGGCTGGCTTTAGCTTGTGCGCCTTTTCTACCTGACATATTATTGGTTCTGTTTCAGCATTGCTCTGTATTGATCTCCAAAAAAATCTGACCATTTCTATATGCACTTAGTTAACTGGGATCTATAACTGGCAAAACCTCACAAAGATATTAAACAAAACAGGTCCCAGGACAGATCCTTGAGGTATCCCACTTGTCAGACCTCTCCAAAAGGATGAGGGAGCGTTCATAAGCACACTTGGGGCCCTCCATCCTCCCAGTTTTCCTTGCCGTGCAGGTCTTTTGATGATGAATCGCAAAAAGTGATCGTCATTTCTAGCCCTGTGACTCTACAGAGAGTTTCCCTCCAGGTGTGATGAGAGAGAAGAGGAGCCGGGCTTCAGACTCCGATACCATCTGCCTCCTGGGTTACCGGGAGAGAAGTCAGTTCTTCTCCAAGGGAACTTCCGTGGTTTTTGGAAGGGATGCGAGTTGTTGGGCGAAGTGGGGAGGCCTGGAGACATGTGAGTGACCACAGTAGGAAAAGGTTAACAAGCATACATATGGACATATGAAGCTGCCTTATACTGAATCAGACCCTCGGTCCATCAAAGTCAGTATTGTCTTCTCAGACTGGCAGCGGCTCTCCAGGGTCTCGAGCTGAGGTTTTTCACACCTATTTGCCTGGACCCTTTTTTGGAGATGCCAGGGATTGAACCTGGGACCTTCTGCTTCCCAAGCAGATGCTCTACCACTGAGCCACTGTCCCTCCCCCAAGCATCTGACTCATCCAGCAAAGCTGTTCTTAAGGAAATAGCTCACCTTTCCCTGGAATATCCTGCGCTTACGAACAATACAGCCCCTAAAGAACTAAAAGAGCCACACCTATGAGGAAAGGTTGAAGGAGCTGGGGATGTTTAGCCCAGAGAGGAGGCAGCTGAGAGGTGACAGGATCACCATCTTCAAGTCCTTGAAGGGCTGTCATATAGAGGAGGGCGTGAGTTTTCTGTGGCCCCAGAAGGTAGGACCAGAACCAATGGGTTGAAATTAAATCAAAATAGTTTCTGGCTCAACATTAGGAAGAATTTCCTGACAGTTAGAGCAGTTCCTCAGTGGAACAGGCTTTCTCCTGGAAAGGTGTTGGGCTCTTCTTCCTTGGAGGTTTTTAAACAGAGGCTAGATGGCCATCTGACAGCAATGAAGATCCTGTGAATTTAGGGGTGGGTGGGTTTGTGTGTTTCCTGCATAATGTAAGGGGGCTGGACTAGATGACCATGGAGGTCCCTTCCAACTCTATGATTCTACTAAACGTTAGAAAGGACTTCCTGACCGTTAGAGCGGTTCCTCAGTGGAACAGGCTTCCTCGGGAGGTGGTGGGCTCTCCTTCCCTGGAGATTTTTCAACAGAGGCTAGATGGCCATCTGACAGCAATGAAGATCCTGTGAATTTGGGGTGGGTATGTTGTGTGTTTCCTGCATTGTGCAAGGGTTGGACTAGATGATCCTGGAGGTCCCTTCCAACTCTATGATTCTATGATTCACATGAGATCAACCCCAGGAAGAATTCCCAAGATCTCAGTCCCCAAATGGCCTTGGTTTCTCCTGATGCAGAAGGCTTTATAATTCCACCCACCCAAAAGTTCCTTAGAAGTGAAGCTGAAATCTGCCAGGGCTGTTCTTTTCCCATCCCGTTGACATAACGATGCAGCATACTCACTGGCAGCCAGCTCACTCGGGAAGGAAACATTGTGTTGAGACCCTCTTGATAGACTCTCCAGCCCTTCGTCTGTCTCCACTGCAGCCTCTTGTACAACCCTGCTTTCTTTGGGGGAGAGAGAGAAAAGGAGGAAGAGTGACACGAGGCCTTTGTCTCCACCTCAGGCAGTAACTCCCACCCAGCCTCTCCTGCTGACCACAACACTGGCCGCAGTGGCCCCTGGACCAGCTCAGTGTGTCGGCTACTTTCACCGCCTCTTCAGCTCCTGGAGTCCCCCAGAGGGGGCAAGAACAAAACCGAGCCTCACAAAGACGTTCTGCTCTTCAATATTTTGATTCATACCTCAATGCAAAGGGAGCAATTCACATCTTCGGCACCCACGGAAGACACTTACCCAGAGAGGCCACGTTCCCATAGCCCTCTAGCATTACTTCACTGTACAGAGCTCTTTGGCCCGGATCCAGCAGAGACCTTTCTGCCTCAGTAAATGAGACAGCCACCTCCTCAAAGGAAAAGGGACCCTGAAAGAAAAAGCAGGTTTCCTCATCAGAGACTGTCCCCAGTCAAGACTGTACTCTGGAGAGGGGCATTCTGGGGTGGTGCGGGATGGAGAGCTTGCCAGGGGGGTAAAGGGAGCGGCCTTCAGAGCCCCTCTCGCTCAGACACATGAGCAGCAACTGCAGGAGCAAAAGCCCCCCTGAGGAAGAGGGGGGGAACTCAGGCGGTCCCCTGCTCATCTCTCCTACCTGGACTGCAGGGGCAGCAGCCGTTTCCACTCCTCCACAAAGCTGACGGTTCCACACCATCGCTTCACTGTCTGTGACAGAGAAAACGTTGGAAGAAAGGGTGTTAGCAGAGACTTCACGTTTGCTTGTTTGAAACCTGATTCATGCAATGTGAGACTTTGCTCTGTGCACTGAAAAAGTGTATCAATTTTGAGTAAACTTGTGGGGGGGGGGGGTGAAAGAGAAGCCTCAGGTTCCCTTGAGTGGGGGGGGGGGGGGGTGGAGTTATAAACACTGCCAGCGCATTTCACTTCTGTGACACTAGTCCTGTGAACTCCAGAGCTCAAAACTGTGGCAGCATCTCTGCTCGATCAAACCAAAGGCCCCGGAAGGTGATTCTTCTGCTGATTGGCCCCTCCCTCGTGCCCTTGAGTCTGGTTTTTTTGGGGGGGGGGGGCGGAGGGAGACATGAGGTCAAAGATACATCACAGAAGTGTCCAAAAACCCAGATGTGACATTATCAGTTCTGAAAACTCAAGGGAAATATCAAGGGGTTTCCAGAGTCTGCTAATCCTCTGAGTTCACATCTAGATTTTCAGTGGGGTAAGGCCTCACACCCACCTCTTGCCCCACCTCCATACAGGACGAGGCCAACTTTTCTTTTTTGAGCCACCTTGAGTCCCTCTAACAGAAGGCATGGACGTGAGACAGGAATACTTTAGTTAACACGGGGAATTCACTGCCACAGGACGTCGTGGTGCCTACAAGCACAGACAGTTGCAAGAGTGGATAGGATAAATGTTTGGAGAGGAGAATTCCATGAGCAGCTCTTAGCCACAAGCTACAATGGTGGTTTTCTGTCTTCTTGGTGCTTGTGGGGTAACTGTGGGAGGGCTTCTGGAGTTCTGGCCCCACCACTGGTTCTCCTCCGAATGGCACCTGGATTTTGGCCATTGTGGGACACAGAATCTTGGACTGGAGGGGCCATTGGCTGGATCCAAGATGGCTTCTCTTACATTCTTTTGGGGGGATATTTAGGGGTTCAGGCTTCTGCCTGGAATCCCCAACCCCATTAGCGTTATGGAACACAGGCTTCACGAGAGAGAGAGAGAGTTACTCTGAACAAAAGCTATTTATAAATTTTTAAAACCCACACACAAGTAATACTTGGTAGCATACAGAATCATAGAGTTGGTAGGGACCTCCAGGGTCATCTAGTCCAACCCCCTGCTCAGTGCAGGAAACTCACCAACACCTCCCCCTAAATTCACAGGATATTCATTGATGTCAGGTGGCCATCTAGCCTCTGTTGAAAAACCTCCAAGGAAGGAGAGCCCACCACCTCCCAAGGAAGCCTGTTCCACTGAGGAACTGCTCTAATGATCAGGAAGTTCTTCCTAATGTTGAGCACTTTTGGTTTAATTTCAACCCATTGGTTCTGGTCCTACTTTCCAGGGCCACAGAAAACAATTCCACACCATCCTCTATAGGACAGCGCTTCAAGTCCTTGAAGATGGTGATCCTATCACCTCTCAGCTGCCTCCTCTCCAGGCTAAACATCCCCAACTCCTTCAACCTTTCCTCATAGGACTTGGTCTCCAGACCCCTCACCATCTTCGTCGCACTCCTCTGGACCTGTTCCAGCTTCTATATCCTTCTTAAAATGTGGTGCCCAAAACTGAACACATATATTCAATATCAATAGGATATATAGAAGACCACAATACCTGCTATAGTGTATGCTTTAGAAAGAAGAAGATAAGATTTCTGTGCTGCATGATCAAGACCGACACAGGCACAGGTAAGGTATTCACCAAGTCGTCTCAAACAAAGACAAAAGCCCCCATGCCTATACACTTTTCAGTCTGTTTTGCCCAGGTATATTTTATTAACTCAGATGTCAAAAAGACCTCAGCAGACATGGCAACTCTCATACATCTCATTTATATGTTTCAGCTTTGGAACCAGGCACTTGGAGGCTGGGGAATGTCAAATACGAATTCGGGTAAAGGCAAATCTACATGGCAAGATTGTAGTTTTTATGCCTAGGCTGCCAGCATTAAGCCCCTCTCTAAGCAGTGAAGTCTTGTGAGCAAAAATTCTGCTTTGTTAGCTACTGGCATTAAAGTTGTGAGAAAGCAATTTGGCTACTGCATTGCTCTGGGGCCGTCCTTCCTGAGCTAAGACAAAAATATATGAGCTAAAAAGCTGTGAGCTAGCTCACTGACTCAGTTTAGAAGAAGAAGAAGATATTGGATTTATATCCCGCCCTCCACTCCGAAGAGTCTCAGAGCGGCTCACAATCTCCTTTACCTTCCTCCCCCACAACAGACACCCTGTGAGGTGGGTGGGGCTGGAGAGGGCTCTCACAGCAGCTGCCCTTTCAAGGACAACCTTTGCCAGAGCTACGGCTGACCCAAGGCCATGCTAGCAGGTGCAAGTGGAGGAGTGGGGAATCAAACCCGGTTCTCCCAGATAAGAGTCCGCACACAAACCTCTACACCAAACAGAAGGAAAACTGGCTGACAGAAAAAGCTTACAGGGCAAATAACCTTACAGAAATTTATCAGCTAATTCAGACTAATATACAAGAATACAAAAAGTCAGACATGACCTAGTCTCTCTTAAAATTCTATTGAGAATGAAATTGCCCTCCACAAATCCCTTCAACTGAGTGAGTGGCCACCGCCACGTCCTGTGGCCATCAGGCCCAGAAGCCCACTCTGTGTGCTGTATAGAAGTATTTCCTTTTCCTCCCTTCCTGAACCTTCTATCCAACAACTTCACAAAGGGCCCAGATCTGACCACGGGGCACCCCATACCAAACCTTTAATGGCATAACAGTTGCAAATAAAAATACACAGAATATAAAAATTTAAACATTGGAGATAAAATCAAAATGAAACCCAGCTTACAGATGCATTCATACATGGTCAGATTTAAATTTAAGGATGTCTCTCACAGGACACCCTTACCGTGTGAGACGGCCTCTTGGGCACGCTCCTGGGCCTGCGCCTTCTGCTCTTCCTCCAAGGGAGACCCTTCCTCCTCAGAGACCTCCGCTTCCATCTTCACAGATGGTCCCCACATCTGGAACAGCAGGAAGAGAGACAGGGAAGAGCAGGAAGGCTAAAGACCAAGGAAGCAAAACATGCTCCGTTCCCCATCCCTGCATCCATCAACAGAGCTGCAAGAATCAGGGATCTGGTTTTCTATCAACCCTGGGGAAGTGCCAGGGAGGTCTTAGGCCAGGGGTGGCTAAACTTGCTTAGCATAAGAGTCCCATAGAATAAATAGCAGTGGTATGAGAGCCACAAAACAAGAACATCAGCTATTGGGGGAGGGAGGGAAATAGATGGAGGGGGAAAGAGAGAGGTGGAAAGAAAGCAACTTTAACTTTAAATGCATTCTCCAAGCCACTGGCTGCCTTGGCTTTGAGAAGTGATTTAAATGCCTTTTTCAGGCTGGCCGACTGGTGGCGGCAACTTCAAGAGCCACAGAATATGCGTGCAAGAGCCACATGTGGTTCCCAAGCCACACCTTAGACTAAGGTGGAAGATCACAGCTCGAAGGGACTGCATGAAGCTCCCTCACCTGCCCTGCCTGCCTCTTCTCCTCTGCCTGGCTCAGGAGGAAACCTTCGGCCAGGGCCACCGCCTGGGAACTGGTCTCCGGCCCACATCCTCTGACCCAGCCCTGCATTTCCTGGGGCAGGAGAGTCAGGAACTGCTCCAGGATCACCAGGTCCACGATCTGCTTCTTGGTGTGCCTCTCCGGCTCCAGCCACTGGCTGCAAAGTCCATGGAGCTGGCTGCAAACCTCTCAGGGCCCATCGGCCTCCTGGTAGCGGAACTGCCTGAACCTTTGGCTGTGTACATCTGCAGTCCAAGTCTCCTGAGGCAAGACCTCTGGCTCAGCTCTTTCCCCAGATTCAACACCACTCCCTGCTTGGAGGGGATGGAGCCCTTTGCTTGAGCCCTTGCCAATTCCAGCTCCTTCTGGGTCCTCCTCTTCCATCTCCTTCCCTTCCTCTTGGGCTCAAAAGACACCTAGTGATTCCCCCCCCCCCCCCCGAATCAGATGGAGCCTCATTGCTTAGCCTGCAGACTAGGATCATAGAGTTGGGAGGGACCTCCAGGGTCATCTAGTCCGACCCCCCTGTAAACTGAGTTGGGTAACTGCTGGGGAGACGGCAGAAAGGGGGTATCGCCCTTGCTCCGTCTAGCTGCCAGCAATAGTCTGATTGTGGCATTCTGCCCCCACTGGGTATTTCCCACATAAAGGGGGAGAGCAGCCACGTGGAAGGCATTGCAGGAGCCTGAATGTCACGAGGACACGGATTCAGGTGGCCACACCAGCTGCATCAAGTTAAGGGTAGAGCAAGTTGGAAGAAAGGAAGGAAGGAAGCCTTTTCTGCAACTGCCTTAACTTCCCTCTCCAGCAATTCTGGAGCGTCCAGTAAACCCTCCCCTCCCTCCCTGCTCTGCCAGGGTCAGCTGAACTCCAGGGAAAGGGGGGAGCAGCGGGCTCTTCAAGACCCCTCCCCTTCCCATCCGGCATCACTTCTGTCTTCCCCGGACTCCCTTTGGACTTGTCCAGGCCTCCCTCAGCAGGAGATCTGGAGGAGGATGAGATGCCAAGAGGGCTCTGCCTCTCCTCTGCCCACCGATGCCAGGCAAGGCCAAAACCACCCATGACGATGTGGCCTCCTCAGGGGTGAAGGAGCATCATGATCACCTCGCTTTACTGCGATTACAGCACTGCAACTAGGAATCCTAGAGTTGGAAGGGACCTCCAGGGTCATCTAGTTCAACCCCTTGCACAATGCTGGAAACTCACAAACACCTCCCCCTAAATTCACAGGATCTTCATCGCTGTCAGATGGCCATCTAGCCTCTGTTTAAAAATCTCCAAGGAAGGAGAGCCCACCACCTCCTGAAGAATCCTAGAGTTGGAAGGGACCTCCAGGGTCATCTAGTCCAACCCCCTGCACAATGCAGGAAACTCACAAACCCCTCCCCCTAAATTCACAGGATCTTCATCGCTGTCAGATGGCCATCTAGCCTCTGTTGAAAAACCGCCAAGGAAGAAGAGCCCACAACCTCCCGAGGAAGCCTGTTCCACTGAGGAACCGCTCTAATGGTCTGGAAGTTCTTCCTAATGTTGAGCCGGAAACCCTTGATTCTGGTCCTACCTTCCGGGGCCACAGAAAACAATTCCACACCATCCTCTACAGGACAGCCCTTCAAGTACTTGAAGATGGTGATCCTATCACCTCTCAGCCGCCTCCTCTCCAGGCTAAACATCCCCAGCTCCTTCAACCTTTCCTCCAGACCCCTCACCATCTTCGTTGCCCTCCTCTGGGCCCGTTCCAGCTTGTCTGTATCCTTCTTAAAATGTAGTGCCCAAAACTGAACACAAGACTCCAGGTGAGGACACAATACTCCAGATGAGTAGGAAAAAAGACTGATGGGGCCAACTCTCTACAGTTCCATTTCTGCACTGGGACACCATTGGGCCCTTTGAGCCAGCAGGGGGGGGGGGGGGGCGGCTCAGCAATTGGCCCAGGGAAGCCAGGTTTTGGACCCTGCTCCACCACGGTAAAGGAGATCTAGGAGATTGTAAGCAGCTGTGAGTCTCTGATTCAGAGAGAAGGGCGGGGTATAAATCTGCAATTCTTCTTGCATTGTCTCTGTGCCCCCAAACTCCATCCTAATAGCTCCAATGAGCCGGGCAGGGACTTACACCCAAGGTGGGCAGGCATCCCTTCACCTGCATCACACAAGGACTGCATTTGGTGGGTCCCTGATCTCCTCCAGGGGTCCTTCCCGGAGGAAGGACTGCACCCACTCCAGCCCCCCATGCCGCATTCTGCCCCCCCCTCCCAGGCAGGCCCCCCAAGGGGAAGAGGGCAGCAGCAGCGGAGAGAGCCCGGAGGAGGAGCGGCTGCATTTTAAGAAATCTCTCTTGCATTCCAAAAAAGGCTCCATCTCCACTCCCCGGCAAATGCAAGAGCGGCCCCCCCTGCCTCTCCCTCCCCCGCTTACTTGCGAGGAGACCTTCCCGGGCTCCGGCTGCTGCAAAGAAGATGCCCCCCCCTTCCTTCCCCCTGCAGATCTGAAGTCACTTCCTGCTTCCTCTGCCAATTCAGGAGCCAGGCCTCCTCCTCCACCCCCCCCCAATAACCCCACCCTTTCCTGCCCCCCCCGCCTGGCCGGGCACTCCCTTTAACCCTTTCTCTGCTGCAAGCGGAGGAGAAGGGCTCCCCGCCCCTCCAAAGCGCCTTTAGGGTCTCTGGGAGACCCCCTGCTCCTCTTCCTTCCCACCAACCCCGGGGGGGGGGGGTGCGCTGGGGAGCCTGGCCTGCGGGAGACGCTTGACACCTCCTGCTCGGGAGATCCCTGGAGGTGATGCGGGAGTTAAAGGGACAGGGCCGGTTTTGCAAGGGGGCGCCGCGGGGGGGGGGGAGGAAAAAGAGCTCTTCTGGGGGGGGGGGGAGAAGTTTCTGAATTGCCCCCGAGAGGGAGGGAGGGAGGAAGGAAGGAAGGAAGGCGGAGCAACAGGGAACCCCCCCCCCCCCCAGCAGCAGCCGGATCCCGGGGAGGTCTCCTTGCAAGGAAGTGCTGCGGCGGGCGGAGAAGCTTCGCAGTCCCGGGAAAGAAAGAGAGCCGGCTCCCTGGAGGGCTCTTGCTGGGGAGTTGAGATTCAGTCGTTTAAGAATGCAAGAAGTGTTTTTAAAATGCAACCCAAGGTCGCTCCTCCTAGAATCCTATAATTGGAAGGGACCTCCAGGGCCATCTAGTCCAACCCCCTGCACAATGCAGGACACTCACAAACACCTCCCCCTAAATTCACAGGATCCTCATTGCTGTCAGGTGGCCATCTAGCCTCTGTTTCAAAACCTCCAAGGAAGGAGAGCCCACCACCTCCCAGGGAGGAAGCCTGTTCCACTGAGGAACTGCTCTGTCAGGAAGTTCCTCCTAATGTTGAGCCGGAAACTCTTCTGGTTTAGAATCCTATAATTGGAAGGGATCTCCAGGGTCATCTAGTCCAACCCCCTGCACGATGCAGGAACTCACAAACACTTCCCCCTAAATTCACAGGATCTTCAGCGCTGTCAGATGGCCATCTCACCTCTGTTTAAAAACTTCCAAGGAAGGTGAGGCCACCACCTCCCAAGGAGGAAGCCTGTTCCACTGAGGAACCGCTCTAACGGTCAGGAATAATAGAGTTGGAAGGGACCTCAAGGGTCATCTAGTCCAACCCCCTGCACAACGCAGGAAACTCACAAACACTTCCCCACTCAATTCAGAGGCTCACATGGCCATCTAGCCTGTTTAAAAACCTCCAAGGAAGGAGAGCCCACCACCTCCCCAGGAGGAAGCCTGTTCCACTGAGGAATCACTCTAATGGTCAGGAAGTTCTTCCTAATGTTGAGCTGGAAACTCTATTCATAGAATAGAATCATCCTAAGCACCTCCCCCTAAGTTCACAGGATCTTCCTTGCTGTCAGATGGCCATTCTAGCCTCTGCTGAAAAACCTCCAAGGAAGCAGAGTCCACCACCTCCCGAGGAAGCCTGTTCCACTGAGGAACCGCTCTAACGGTCAGGAAGTTCTTCCTCATTTTGAGCCGGAAACTTTTCTGGTTTAGAATCATAGAATTGGAAGGGACCTCCAGGGTCATCTAGTCCAACCCCCTGCACAATGCTGGAAACTCACACCTCCCCCTAAATTCACAGGATCCTCATTGCTGTCAGATGGCCATCCAGACTCTGTTGAAAAACCTCCAAGGAAGGAGAGCCCACCACCTCCCGAGGAAGCCTGTTCCAGTGAGGAACCGCTCTCACGGTCAGGAAGTTCTTCCTAATGTTGAACCAGAAACTCTTTTAATTTAATTTCAACCCACCGGTTCTGGTCCTACCTTCTGGAGCCACAGAAAACAATTCCACACCCTCCTCTAGATGACAGCCTTTCAAGGACTTGAAGATGATGATCATATCACCTCTCAGCCGCCTCCTCTCCAGGCTGAACATCCCCAGCTCCTTCAACCTTTCCTCATAGGACTTGGTCTCCAGACCCCTCACCATCTTCGTCGCCCTCCTCTGGACCTGCTCCAGCTTGTCTATATCCTTCTTAAAATGTGGCGCCCAAAATTGAACACAAGACTCCAGGTGAGGTCTTACCAGAGCAGAACAGATCCTCAGGGATCTGTCTCTGCTGCTGCCCTCCTTTGGCCTGGTGGACCCCGCCTTAATCCCCTTGAGGGGCCTGGCTGGGGGGGGGGGGCTGGAGTGGGTCTATTCCTTCATACCCTCCTTATATGTTCTTTTTTTGCCATGTTGAGCACCATTCCCCTCAGAAGAGAAGACTGAGGGAAAGTAGGAATTAAGCAGTTCCGCCCTCTCTTCATTAGCTGTTACAAATTCACTTTCTTGCCCTCACAATGGGCCTACCATGTCCTTGCTCTTTTTCTTAAGAAAAGAACCCTTTTTTGTTGTTTTTAGCATCTTTGGCCAGCCTGTGCTCATACTGTGCTTTAGCTTTCCTAACTTTTTCTCTACAAGCACTGGTGATTTGTTTATATTCATCCTTGGTTATAAGGCCTTCCTTCCAATTCCTAAAGGAGTCTTTTGTATTTCTCAAGAAGTTTGTGTCTCTGAAAACAATCTGTAATTTCTACAATCTTTATTCCACCTCACTCTTCCTCCGAGACCATCCAAGAAACCCAAGTAGCTTGTTTATCTTTTGTTTACATGAGAATGAGTGGAATATTTACAAAAACAATCCTAGGATCATTTGTTGGAAAAGATAATTGCCAAGAGAATATATGTCCAATTGGAGAAATTTCCAAGTTAACAAAAACTCCCTTTCAAAGGTATATAATCTTTGATATAACTCGGAACAGATCAATACTGTATACCCTATCAGGCTCTTTGGGTAACCCTTATCTCTCCTCCACAATCCTCTTCTGGAAGCATCATCTGCCAGGGACATATAAAAACCTTTAAACTATTTCTATATATTCACAAAATTCAGTCATCTCTTCTCAATGAATCTCACCAAAAGATTCAGGCAACAATTCTTGTTTTTCACATATCTGGCTGTGATCATTAAGTACTAATCACAAACTTTATGTTTCAAAGCTTCGCCAAAAGTTCCTGGATTCTAGAGAAAGTTCCTATGTCCTGTGATCAGAACTGAATGGGACAACATCCGTCCCACCTGCATCCAGCTGTTAATTCTGGCAACGTGGAAGGTCATCATGAAATAGCAGTTCTTTCCTTGTGTCAGCACAGAGACAGAGAGACATCTTCCTATCTTTTTAGGTAGAAAAGGTGTAGAGTGAGGCCTCACAATGAAGTTAAAACAAATTTCAGCCCTTTAAATAACTAACACTCCCTTCTGTGGAATCCTCTGTGCTAAAGGAGACAGGAGCTGATCTTGGATCTACTTAAACTGGCAGATCCCATCTTTGCTTTCTCCCTTCTGGGATCTATCTGAGGGCTTCAGACACGCCTAAAGATTTCGGATTAGATTAAAGATTTTTACAAGGGTTTATATTGTTTCGCTGCTTTATGTGGTCTCCAGTTGTCTTTTATTTGTGAAATAAGTGTACTCTTTTAGTGGCCTAAGGGATTACATGGTTTCCCCTTACGTCAGCTGGTAGATGTTGTCAAAAAGTCCAACTCCAGCTTAATCTCTTTCCACGCTCTAAGGACTCAAAGGATTTCTCTCCCTGGATGAGTTCTTTGATGGTCTTGAAGATGGCCACTCTGACTGAATCTCTTTCCACAATATGAGCATTCAAATGGTTTCTCCCCTGTGTGGATTCTCTGGTGCTTCCGAAGATCACCCCTCCAACTGAATCGCTTTCCACACACTGTGCATTCAAAAGGTTTCTCCCCTGTGTGGGTTCTCTGATGGTCTTGAAGATGGGAACTCTGACCAAATGTCTTTCCACACTCTGAACATCCAAAAGGTTTCTCCCCTGTGTGGGTTCTCTGATGGTCTTGAAGATGGGCATTCCGACTGAATCTCTTTCCACACTCTGAACATTCAAAAGGTTTCTCCCCTGTGTGGGATCTTTGATGCTGTTGAAGATTGCTATTCCGACTGAATCTCTGTCCACACTCTGAACATTCAAAAGGTTTCTCCCCTGTGTGGGTTTTTTGATGATACTGAAGACTGGCACTACGACTGAATCTTTTTCCCACATTCTGAGCATTCAAAAGGCTTCTCTCCTGTGTGGGTTCTTTGATGCTCTTGAAGACGACCACTCCGACTGAATTTCTGTCCACACTCTGAACATTCAAAAGGCTTCTCCCCTGTGTGGGTTATTTGGTGCTTTAGAAGACTGGAATTCTCACTGAATCTCTTTCCACACTCTGAGCATTCAAATGGTTTCTCCCCTGTGTGGGTTATTTGGTGCTTTAGAAGACTGCAACTCACACTGAATCTCTTTCCACACTCTGAGCATTCAAATGGTTTCTCCCCTGTATGGGTTCTTTGATGCTGTTGAAGATTGCTGCTCCGACTGAATCTCTTTCCACACTCTGAGCATTCATATGGTTTCTCCCCTGTGTGGGTTTTTTGATGATACCGAAGATTGGCACTATGACTGAATCTCTTTCCACACTCTGAACATTCAAAAGGCTTCTCCCCTGTGTGAATTCTTTGATGCTTTTGAAGATGGCCACTCCGACTGAATCTCTGTCCACACTTTGAACATTCAAAAGGCTTCTCCCCTGTGTGGGTTGTTTGGTGCTTTCGAAGACTGGAACTCACACTGAATCTCTTTCCACACTCTGAGCACTCAAATGGTTTCTCCCCTGTATGGGTTCTTTGATGCTGTTGTAGATGGCCACTCTGAGTGAATCTCTTTCCACACTCTGAGCATTCATATGGTTTCGCCCCTGTGTGGACTGTCTGATGTCGTTGCAGATGGCCAGTGTGAATGAATCTCTTTCCACACTCTGAGCATTCAAAACGCTTCTGTGCTGCGTGTAACTTTTGGTGTACAAGAAGCTGTGGTCTGTATCTGAAGTACTTTCTGCAATAACCGCATTTCCATGCCTTCATTATACTGTTCTTTGGAAAACATACATTACCCTTTCTCCAATTGGAGAACGTCATTCCAGTCTTGGAGCAGATGAATAAGTTTACTCCTGAGGGAGTCCATTGGTTATGGCTATGGTCTGGGATTTCATGGAAGCCCCCTACTTGGTAAGGAATGGACCTCAGCATCCTCTTCACTCCACAGTTTCCTTCTTGCTTCTCTGGTCCATCTCTATTCTCGAAGTTTCCTTCAGCCTTTTCATTCTTTGCTTTTTCCTCAGAGAATCCCTGAAATTTCCCAACTGACTCCTCGCCATCTCCTGCTGGAATAAAGAGGGATGTTGAATCACCACTCAAACAAGAAGAAAAGTCACCAATCAGAAGCTCCTGATTAATGATTGTGCATATTGTCTCCTGAGCTACTGGTTACAGCCTTTTCCTAGCCAGCCCTCCCGTGGAGCTTCTCTTGTATTCTGACTATCTATCCCCTCCTCAAAACATAATTTAAGTGAAAAGGTAGCAAGGATGTTTCCCTAGAACCATAGAATGATAGAGTGGGAAAGGATCGCCAAGATCATCTAGTCCAGCCCCCTGTACAATCCAGGAAATTCACAAATGCCTCCCCCCACCCCCAACACAGCCCCAGTGACTCCTGCTCCATTCCCAGAAGGTGGCAAAAACGAAAACCCTCCAGGATCCGTGGCCACACTGGCCTGGGGGAAAAATGTTTCCTGACTCCAAAGTGCTGATTGCTATTTCCTTGGACATGTAAGAGGGCCGTGAGAACTAAGCTTTAATTCAACCCTTCCTGCTCTCCTTCTCAAGATCTGCCTCTGTTCACAGAATCCGTTTTGCTGACAGGTGGCCCTCTAGCCTCTGTTTGAAAACCTCCAAAGAAGGAGAGCCCACCACCTCCCACTGAGGAAACACTCTTAACTATCAGGACATTCTTCCTGATGTTTAGCTCAAAACTCTTCTGATTTAATTTCAACCTGTTGTCTCTGGTCTGAACTTCCGGAGCAACAGAAAACATCTCCGCACCCTCCTCTATATCAGAGGACTCCAACCCCCGGTCTGTGGACCGGTACCAGTCCATGGCCTGTTAGCAACCAGGCCGTGAGTTGTAGAATTATTTCACTATATATTACAATGTGATAATAGAAATAAAGCGCACGACTGCATCATCCTGAAACCATCTCCCCCCTTCCTCAGTCCGTGGAAAAATTGTCTTCCACAAAATTGGTCCCTTCAAGAACTTGAAGATGGTGATCATATCATCTCTCAGTCGTCTCCTTTCGAGGCTAAACATACCGAGCCCCTTCAGCTTCTCATAGGGCTTGTGTAAGGAAGAGATCAGCTTAGAGCCAGCTGATAAGTTAAAGCAAGTTACTGACCTACGTTTTACCAGGAGGTAAAACTAGAGCTGTAACATGTCCAGAGGAGGGCAACAAAGATGGTGAGAGGTCTGGAGACCGAGTTGAACTGTCCCATTTTTTGTTTGCCAGAGCTGCTGAGTCATCCTAATTAACAACCGGCTGAAGGGGGCAAATGGAACCAGTGGGTCAGCTTCGCCTCCTCCAACCCAGCTGTTAATTTGGATGAATCGGCAGCTCTGGCAAACTAAAAATCGGACAGTCCCTGGCAAATCTTAGGTCAGTAACTTGCTTTAATTTATCAGCTGGCTCTAAGCTGATCTTTTTCTTTCAGCTTGGTCTCCAGACCTCTCACCATCTTTGTTGCCCTCCTCTGGGCATGTTATAGCTTCTCTAGATCCCTTGAAGAGAGAGGGAGGGAGGGAGGCAGAAGAGAAAAGTGGTAAGATACAGAAAGGAAATACAGAATCTGAAGGAATACTCCCCTTGTTGTGGAAAAAATTAACTTCCTGATAGTTAGAGTGGTTCCTCAGTGGAACAGGCTTCCTTGAGATGTGGTGGGCTCTCCTTCTTTAGAGGTTTTCAAACAGAGGTTAGATGGCCATCTGCCAACATAGGCAGATCTTGAGAAGGACGATGGTTTTGGGGTGATACAATTGTGCACTTTATTTCTAAAGTGTTTGGTGTGTGTGCATACTCTTATCTAGGAGAACCGAGTTTGATTCCCCACTCCTCCACTTGCAGCTTCTGGAATGGGTTAGCCATAGCTCTCGTAGGAGTTGTCCTTGAAAGGGCAGCTGCTGTAAGAGCTCTCCAGCCCCACCTACCTCACAGGGTGGTTGTTGTGAGGCCAGAAGGTAAGGGAGATTGTGAGCTGCTCTGACACTCTGAGGTCCAGCGTGGAGGGCAGGATATAAATCCAATGTTATATTATTATTATTATTATTATCACTACATTGTAATATATAACGACTATACTACTTAAGACTCTTAAGATCACCACAACTGTCAGGGAGTCTGCTGGTTGCCTTTTATCGTAGTTCCATTGAGAGCATTTTATCTTATTGCCTCTGCGCGTGGTTTGGGAGCTGCACGGAAGCAGAGAGAAGGGTGCTCCAAAGAGTGAGGAGAAGAGCACAAAAGATTTGTGGATGTTCTCTCCCCTCATTGGTGGATCTGTATAATATGGGATGTAAAAGGAAGATACAAATGATCCTAAGGGACCCTTCACATCTGGGCCATTTGCTATTTGAGATCTTACCGTCAGGTAGACGATATAGAGTGTTGAAGGCTAGGACAAACAGATTTAAGGACAGTTTCTATCCAAGTGCTGTGGTTAGGTTAAATGCAGGGTTATGAATGACTATTTGTTTTAGATGTATTTAAATGGTTTTAATGGTTTTATGAATGATTATCTGTTTTAGATGGATTTAAATGGTTTAAATGGTTTTAATTGGTTTAAATGGTTTTAGATGTATTTAAATAGTTTATGAATATGTGTGTTTGATGTGTTGCTATGTTTGTGGAAGAGCACCTCATTTCGTTGCTCTCTTTTGTTGAGAACAATGACAATAAATTTATCTTATCTATCTTATCTTATCTATAATGAAATAATTATACAACTCACGGCTCTGTTGCTAACAGGCCATGGACCGGTACCAGTCCACGACCCAGAGGTTGGAGACCCCTGCTATAAAATATGTTCATTGGGTTTCAATTGTTTTAAATTACTGGTATTATTGATTCTATGTACTTATGAGGAAAGGCTGAAGGAGCTGGGGATGTTTAGCCTGGAGAGGAGGCGGCTGAGAGGTGATGGGATCACCATCTTCAAGTCCTTGAAGGACTGTCATATAGAGGATTGTGTGGAATTGTTTTCTGTGGCCCCGGAAGATAGGATGAGAACCAATGGGTTGAAATTAAATCAAGAGTTTCTGGCTCAACATTAGGAAGAACTTCCTGACTGTTAGAGCGATTCCTCAGTGGAACAGGCTTCCTCGGAAGGTGGTGGGCTCTCCTTCCTTGGAGGTTTTTAAACAGAGGCTGGATGGCCATCTGACAGCGATGAAAATCCTGTGAATTTAGGGGGAGGTGTTTGTGGGTTTCCTGCCTTGCGCAGGGGGTTGAACTAGATGGCCCTGGAGGTCCCTTCCAACTCTAGGATTCTAAGATGATGAAGATAATAATAGTTATGAGGGAAAATATGTAAGGAAACTTTAGAGTTTAAGAATTAGATAAAGGCAAGGCCTGACCTTAGCTACTCTCCCGGTAGAGGCAGGAAAAGAACTGAAGGGAGGGTCATTCTGAAGGTGCCAACAGGAAGTAGAAAAAAGATATTTCCTGTCTCCCTGAAGGATAGATGGAATCACCCAGAGGGAGAACAGACTGCACCATCCTCTGTATGACAGCCCTTCAAGAAGCTGGTGATAATTTCACCTTTCAGTCATCTCCTCTCCAGGCTAAACATCCCCAGCTCCTTCGACCTTTCCTCATAGGAGTTGGTCTCCAGACCCCTCACCATCTTTGTCGCCCTCCTGTGGGCACATTCCAGCTTGTCTATGTCTTTCTGAAATTGTCGTACCCCAAACTGAACACAATACTGTAGGTGAGGTCTAACCAGAGTAAAGCAGAATCACCGCTTTGCATGATCTGGATGCTCCGCTTCTGTCGTTACAGCCCAAAATCGCATTTGCCTTTTTAGCTACTGCATCACATTGCTAACTTGTGTTCACTACTATAGCCAACAATAAAAATTTCTTCAAATATATTAGAAGTAGGAAACCAGCCAGGGAAGCAGTGGGGCCCTTGGATGACCATGGGGTAAAAGGATTACTGAAGGAGGATGGGGAAATGGCTGAGAAGCTGAATGCATTTTTTGCCTCCGTCTTCACCGTGGAAGATGAGAAGTGTTTGCCCGCCCCAGAACCACTAATATTGGAAGGGGTGTTGAAAGACCTGAGTCAGATTGAGGTGACAAAAGAGGAGGTCCTACAACTAATAGACAAATTAAAAACTAATAAGTCACCAGGTCCGGATGGCATACATCCGAGAGTTCTGAAAGAACTCAAAGTTGAACTTGTGGATCTTCTAACAAAAATCTGTAATCTTTCATTGAAATCTGCCTCCGTTCCTGAGGACTGGAAGGTAGCAAATGTCACCCCCATCTTTAAAAAGGGTTCCAGAGGAGATCCGGGAAATTACAGGCCAGTCAGTCTGACTTCAATACCGGGAAAGTTGGTAGAAACCATTATCAAGGACAGAATGAGTAGGCACATTGATGAACACGGGTTATTGAGGAAGACTCAGCATGGGTTCTGCAAGGGAAGATCTTGCCTCACTAACCTGTTACATTTCTTTGAGGGGGTGAACAAACATGTGGACAAAGGAGACCCGATAGATGTTGTTTACCTTGACTTCCAGAAAGCTTTTGATAAAGTTCCTCATCAAAGGCTCCTTAGAAAGCTTGAGAGTCATGGAGTAAAAGGACAGGTCCTCTTGTGGATCAAAAACTGGCTGAGTAATAGGAAGCAGAGAGTGAGTATAAATGGGCAGTCTTCGCAGTGGAGGACGGTAAGCAGTGGGGTGCCGCAGGGCTCGGTACTGGGTCCCATCCTCTTTAACTTGTTCATAAATGATTTAGAGTTGGGAGTGAGCAGTGAAGTGGCCAAATTTGCGGATGACACTAAATTGTTCAGGGTGGTGAGAACCAGAGAGGATTGTGAGGAACTCCAAAGGGATCTGTTGAGGCTGGGTGAGTGGGCGTCAACGTGGCAGATGCGGTTCAATGTGGCCAAGTGCAAAGTAATGCACATTGGGGCCAAGAATCCCAGCTACAAATACAAGTTGATGGGGTGTGAACTGGCAGGGTGCGGTCAGACGTCCAAAAAACCCCGCTACGGGCATGAGTTGAGCCCGCAAGCATGCTGGATTTTACCCGGACGTTCACACGTCCGCATCTGTCAAGCGTGCTTAGCCCGTGCCCGTCCCACGCTGATGCGCCTTGCTCGCGGATTAATTTGCTACCGCTTTTAATCCGGAACAAGACGCTTCCTGAGCGCTTCCTGAGCGCTCTGGAGCATCTGAACGGGCAATCGTTGCTGAGTCGCAACAGCGCTTCCCGCTTCCAGCTTCCCGCCACAAACAAAATGCATATCACTGCACCATCGAAGGAAGGAACTCGAAAAAATTGCTTATTAGCGTGCGTGGCCGGCCTTTTTTTTTAATATTTTAGTTTATTGCGTAATAGCGATATATCGAAATTTCGATATGTGAGTATCGAGATTTCCAGTATGTGAGGCGATCTTTTCCGAAAAGTAGTGCAAACGGAGAAACACATCTGTGTGAATTGGCACATTTAAAAGCGATGCGTGCATCGCGATCCTCAGCAACGAGGGGACGCATGACATGTCAGGTTGCCGGTCGCCATCTCCCTGCCTGGAGGGGTAGCTGAAATGGGGAAATGTCCGTGTTAGCGAGCTGTCTACCGAGTTAGAATGCTTGCAGACATGTGAGAACGGGGCTGCTTATACAGATAACTGCTTTTCGGTTCCTGGATAGACGTGTGTGAGCTCACTCCTCCACGCGCCCTGTCAACCATGCAACAGAGATGTTATGCGCTCTTGCCCTGCATAGTTTGTGCCCTCTCGACCTGCCTTTTGTTTTGCCGCCTGATTGGATAATTCAAAAGAAGGGTGGGCGCGCACGCTAATGTGACAAGGCCATCAGATTCCATTTTGACACAACGATATATCGATATATCGATAGAGCTGCCGGGGAAACAAAAAAAAAAGGTTTAAATAGCCGGAAACCCCGCTACTGCAAACGCGCATGCGTTCAGCAGAAACACACCCTCTGCAGCACGCAGCAGTGCGCCTGCGCAAACAGGTAAACACACACGCGCATGCGGCCAGAAAGAAACATAGAACGCAGCAACGCGCCTGCGCTACTTTGGATTGGCACCATTTTAAATTAGGCCAGCCAGCGCAAATACAACTGCGCCTGCGCTAATGCGGATTGCCGCCATCTGAAAGAAGTTCCGGAGGGCGCTGTGTGATCGAGCAGGGGACGGGATCGACACGGCATGCCATCGGAGCAGCATCTGTCTGATCGGGAAACAGGATGCGGCGGATTATCTGACATACGAAATGACGGCGCTTTAAAGATGGGTTGCTGATGGATTTTTTGGACGTCTGACCGCACCCACAGACTGTTTTCTCATGTTTTTGGTTTATGAGTCAAAAGCAGACTCTTAACCTATAAAAGTGCCTGTGTGCACTTTGATTTATTCTTCTGCAGACTGTTTGAATTCATTTCAGTGCAGACTCGGAAAAGAGGTTATGTCTAAGATTTTTTCCTAATACATATAAACGTTTCGATAGTAGTTTCACCCTGACATTTCTTCTATTATAGCCTTGTGCTCAGTGTCTGGTCCAAAAAGACCTGTAGATCCTTTTTGGACATGCTGCTTTTGGAACAAGTCTCCCCTATTCTATATTTACGCATTTCATTTTTACCACCTATATGGAGAACTTTACATTTATCCCCATTAAATGCATTTTATTCATTTTAGCCCACTTTTCCAGCCTGTCACGATCATCTTGCATCTTGACTTTGTCTTCTACTGTATTTGTTAACCCTCCCAAGTTCATATCATCTGCAAATTTAAGAAGCATTTCCCCTACTACTCCATCCATAAGAACATAAGAGAAGCCATGTTGGATCAGGCCAATGGCCCATCCAGTCCAACACTCTGAGTCACATAAGAACATAAGAGAAGCCCTGTTGGATCAGGCCAATGGCCCCTCCAGTCCAACATTCTGTGTCACATAAGAGAAGCCATGTTGGATCAGGCCAATGGCCCCTCCAGTCCAACACTGTGTCACATAAGAACATAAGAGAAGCCATGTTGGATCAGGCCAATGGCCCCTCCAGTCCAACACTCTGTGTCACATAAGAACATAAGAGAAGCCATGTTGGATCAGGCCAATGGCCCCTCCAGTCCAACACTCTGTGTCACATAAGAACATAAGAGAAGCCATGTTGGATCAGGCCAATGGCCCATCCAGTCCAACACTCTGAGTCACATAAGAACATAAGAGAAGCCATGTTGGATCAGGCCAGTGGCCCATCCAGTCCAACACTCTGTGTCACATAAGAACATAAGAGAAGCCATGTTGGATCAGGCCAATGGCCCCTCCAGTCCAACACTCTGTGTCACATAAGGACATAAGAGAAGCCATGTTGGATCAGGCCAATGGCCCCTCCAGTCCAACACTCTGTGTCACATAAGAACATAAGAGAAGCCATGTTGGATCAGGCCAGTGGCCCCTCCAGTCCAACACTCTGTGTCACACAGTTGCCAATATATGTGTGTGTACACACACATACACACACACAAACACACTGTGGCTAATAGCCACTGATGGACCTCTGCTCCATATTTTTATCCAATCCCCTCTTAAAGCTGGCTATGCTTGTAGCCGCCACCACCTCCTGCGGCAGTGAATTCCACATGTTAATCACCCTTTGGGTGAAGGACTTCCTTTTATCCATTTTAACCTTACTGCTCAGCAATTTCATTGAATGCCCACAAGTTCTCATATTGTGAGAAAGGGAGAAAAGGACTTCTTTCTCTACTAAAAGAGAAATCAATGATAAACACTGTCAGATTCCAGAGTCAGAGGATTATTCACTCACATTTAGTCACCTGACACCTATATCCATTCCTGCGGTATTGTATAACCATATTGCCATGGATGTATATTCATTCTTTCCTTTCTTAAATGTATATCCATCTGCAAACGTGTATCTGACTGTATTAGCTCCGGCATTCTGCTTGCAAGTAACTTTTCACAAGAAGCACAGAAGAGAGACATTAGCCATGGATTTGTTCTCTGGTAACCGTGGTAACGTCTGGCTCTGACCAGATGACCTTAAACACCCATGGAAGACTTCTCATGTTGTACACCACGTCTGGGAATCTTAATGGGCAACAGGGGGCTGGAATATTATTGGTTCTGTTTTAGCAAGAAGGCCATTGCTCTTTATTTGTCTCCAAAAAAATCTGACCATTTCTATATGCACTTAGTTAACTGGGATCTGTAACTGGCGAAACCTCACAAAGATATTAAATAAAACAGGTCCCAGGACAGATCCTTGAGGTATCCCACTTGCCACACCTCTCCAAAAGGATGAGGGACCATTCACAAGCACACTTTGGGTCCTCCATCCTCCCAGTTTTCCTTGCCGTGCAGGTCTTGATGGCAAATCACCAAAAGTGGTCATAATTTCTAGTCCTGTGACTGTACAGAGAGTTTACCTTTCAGATGTGATAAGAGAGAAGAGGAGCTGGTCTTCATGACACACAGCTCTTGGCACATAGGCTCTGACTTTACTTGATCAATTCTGGACCACGTGGCATACAAAAAACACTGAATGCTCTTGATTAAGACATAAGGCTATAGAACAAGAGGCCTCAAGAATATCTCTAAGCCTCTTGGGATTACAAATGGAAACTTTTCCAAAACAAGATAGAACAATAATATGGTACTTACTTTCAGCTGCTAGGACATTATATGCGCAGTTGTGGAAGCAAGATAAAATACCAGAAAAATGGGACTGGATTTTGAAAGTAATATCTTGGAGTGAAATGGACACGCTTACAAGAATCTTAAACGACTATGAGTTGGAGAAGTTTAAAATCGAGTGGGAGAAATTTCAAAAATATGTTGAAAAGTACTGGAAGATAAAGGGACATTGGGTGATTTTTGATAATAGTTAAGTTATTATTATTAATGAACTAATGTTATTTTTTTATCTTGATTCCATTTTTCATTTTGGATAAAGACTATACAAATTATAAGAGAAGAATGAAGAGGGATTATAATTATTATGTTGGGTTTGTTTATACTTCTACAGAATATTTTGTTGGGTTTTTTTATAAGATTTTTAATAAGATTCTTTAATTGCTAAGGTTACCTTTTATTATTAGCAATTTAAGTAATTGACACCAGAGGAGGTCATGATATGGGGGGAGGGAAGGAGGGAAAGAGTAATGTATGGGTATTGGTATTAATTTTGTATTATTTTTCTTATTATTGGATATTATTACCATATATTACCACAACAAAACTGTTTTTCATACAAAGGAATATCTCTAAGCCTTTGTCACTTCACTAAATTTCCTTGGAGTCCAGCATTGTTCCATTGTCTTGTTCTGTTCTGTATCAGGAGCCAATATATGTACTTCCCTTTCTGACCTCTGAAGACCAATTGAGGTCAAAATGCGTCAGGTCAAGTTGAGTGGGTTCCCATTGAGGTTTTATGATTTTACATAGGATAGAGGCTTATGATGGGCCCTTAAATGGTTTTAACTCTCAACAATAAATACATGTATGTTGATTTATGATTTTTTTACACTTTGTTTTTAATGTTCGGCCCTTTAATTGCATATGAACCTTTTAGGTTTCTTACTTAAGACTCCGATACCATCTGCTTCAGACCATTTTACTTTAGACTCTGATACCATCTAGGCTAGGTAGAAGAAGATATTGGATTTATATCCCGCCCTCCACTCTGAAGAGTCTCAGAGCGGCTTACAATCTCCTTTACCTTCCTCCCCCACAACAGACACCCTGTGAGGTAGATGAAGATATTGGATTTATATCCCACCCTCCACTTCGAAGAGTCTCAGAGCGGCTCACAATCTCCTTTACCTTCCTCCCCCACAACACACACCCTGTGAGGTAGATGAAGATATTGGATTTATATCCCACCCTCCACTCCAAAGAGTCTCAGAGCGGCTCACAATCTCCTTTCCCTTCCTCCCCCACAACAGACACCCTGTAAGGTAGATGAAGATATTGGATTTATATCCCACCCTCCACTCCGAAGAGTCTCAGAGCGGCTCACAATCTCCTTTACCTTCCTCCCCCACAACAGACACCCTGTGAGGTAGATGAAGATATAGGATTTATATCCCGCCCTCCACTCCGAAGAGTCTCAGAGCGGCTCACAATCTCCTTTACCTTCCTCCCCCACAACAGACACCCTGTGAGGTAGATGAAGATATTGGATTTATATCCCGCCCTCCACTCCAAAGAGTCTCAGAGTGGCTCACAATCTCCTTTCCCTTCCTCCCCCACAACAGACACCCTGTGAGGTAGATGAAGATATTGGATTTATATCCTGCCCTCCCACTCCAAAGAGTCTCAGAGCGGCTCACAATCTCCTTTCCCTTCCTCCCCCACAACAGACACCCTGTGAGGTAGATGAAGATATTGGATTTATATCCCGCCCTCCACTCCAAAGAGTCTCAGAGCGGCTCACAATCTCCTTTCCCTTCCTCCCCCACAACAGACACCCTGTGAGGTGGGTGGGGCTGGAGAGGGCTCTCACAGCAGCTGCCCTTTCAAGGACAGCCTCTGCCAGAGCTATGGCTGACCCAAGGCCATTCCAGCAGGTGCAAGTGGAGGAGTGGGGAATCAACTAGGTTCTTCCAGATAAGAGTCTGCACACTTAACCACTACACCAAACTGGCTGTACCTCTCCGAGGGAACCCCACAGTTCCAAGGGAACCCCTCCACGGTTTTAGGAACGGATGCTTGTTGTTGGGCGGGGGAGGGGAGGCCTGGAGACATGTGAGTGACCACAGTAGGAAAAGCTTGGTGGGCGTCTGACTCATCCAGCAAAGCTGTCCTTAAGTAAATAGCTCACCTTTCTCTGGAAGATCCAGTATTTAAGGGCAATGGAGGCCCTAAAGGAGCTATAAGAGCCAGAATTGAGCTTACCCCAGGAAGAATTCCCAAGATCTCAAGCTTCAAAAGGCCTCCATTTCTCCTGACCCAGAAGGCTTTCCAATTCTACCCAACCAACAGTTCCTTAGAATTGAAGTTGAAATCTGCCGCGGCTGTTCTTTGCCCATCCCCTTGACATAACGATGCAGAATACTCACTGGCAGCCAGCTCCCTCGGGAAGGGAATATTGTGTGGTGATCCTCTTGAGAGACTCTCCAGCCCTTCGTCTGTCTCCACTGCAGCCTCTTGAACATCCCCGCTTTCTTTGGGACAGAGAGAGAAGAGGCGGAAGAGTGAAACGAGGCCTTTGTCTGTCTCCACCTCAGGCCGTGACTCCCACCCTGCCTCTGCTGCCGGCCACAACATTGCCTTTCACTGCCTCTTCAGCTCCTAGAGTCTTCTGGGGTGGGGAGGTGACAAGAACGTCAAGCCTCAATAGAAGCCTCTTCAATATTTTGATTCACACTTCAATGCAAGGGCAGCAATTCGCACCTTTGGCACCCATGAAAGACCCTTACCCAGAGCGGCCACGTTCCCATAGTCCTCTAGCATTACTTCACTGTACAGAGCTCTTTGGCCCGGATCCAGCAGAGACCTTCCTGCCTCAGGAAATGAGACAGCCACCTCCTCCAAGGAAAAGGGACCCTGAAAGAAAAAGCAGGTTTCCTCATCAGAGACGGTCCCAGTCAAGACTGTACTCTGGACAGGGGCATTCTGGGGTGGTGCAGGATGGAGAGCTTGCCAGGGGGGTAAAGGGAGCGGCCTTCAGAGCCCCTCTCGCTCAGACACATGAGCAGCAACTGCAGGAGCAAAAGCCCCCCTGAGGAAGAGGGGGGAACTCAGGCGGTCCCCTGCTCATCTCCCCTACCTGGACTGCAGGGGCAGTGGCCGTTTCCTCTCCTCCGCAAAGCTGACGGTTCCACACCATCTCTTCACTGTCTGTGAGGGAGAAAACGTTGGAAGAGAGGGTGTTAGCAGAGACTTCATGTTTGCTTGTGGGAATCCTGATTCATGCAATGTGAAACCATGCCCTGGGCACTGAAAAAAGTGCATCAGCTTTGAGTAAACATGAGGGGGTGGGCTGGAGGAGAAACCTCAGGTTCCCATGAGACGGAGGGTGCGGGGGGGGGGGGGGGAGATTTATAAACACTGCCAGCACATTTCAGACTTCTGTGACACTCATCCTGTGAACTCCAGAGCTCAAACCAATAACAGCATCTCTTCTCGATCAGACCAAAGGCCCCGGAAGGTGAAACACCCGCTGGGGGACCCCTCCCTTGTCCCCTTGAGTTCAGGTTTTTTTATTGGGGGGGGGAGAAGATGAGGTAAAAGATATATCACAATCAGAAGTGTCCAAAAACCCAGATGTGAAGAAGAAGACGACGACATTGGATTTATATTCCGCCCTCCACTCAAAGCGGCTCACATTCTCCTTTATCTTCCTCCCCCACAACAGACACCCTGGGAGGTGGGTGGGGCTGAGAGGGCTCTCACAGCAGCTGCCCTTTCAAGGACAACCTCTGCCAGAGCTATGGCTGACCCAAGGCCATTCCAGCAGGTGCAAGTGGAGGAGGGGGGAATCAAACCCCGTTCTCCCATATAAGAGAACTATGACTGACTCAAGGCCATTCCAGCACCTGCAAGTGGAGGAGGGGGGAATCAAACCCTGTTCTCCCAGATAAGAGAGCTATGGCTGACCCAAGGCCATTCTAGCAGGTGCAAGTGGAGGAGTGCGGAATCCAACCCAGTTCTCCCAGATAAGAGAGCTCTGGCTGACCCAAGGCCATTCCAGCAGGTGCAAGTGAAGGAGTGGGGAATCAAACCCGGTTCTCCCAGATAAGAGAGCTATGGCTGACCCAAGGCCATTCCAGCAGCTGCAAGTGGAGGAGGGGGGAATCAAACCCCGTTCTCCCAGATAAGAGAGCTCTGGCTGACCCAAGGCCATTCCAGCAGCTGCAAGTGGTGGAGGGGAGAATCAAACCCGGTTCTCCCAGATGAGAGAGCTCCGGCTGACCCAAGCCCATTTCCAGCAGCTGCAAGTGGAGGAGGGGGGAATCCAACCCAGTTCTCCCATATAAGAGAGCTCTGGCTGACCCAAGGCCATTCCAGCAGCTGCAAGTGGAGGAGTGGGGAATCAAACCCAGTTCTCCCAGATAAGAGAGCTCTGGCTGACCCAAGGCCATTCCAGCAGGTGCAAGTGGAGGAGTGGGGAATCAAACCCGGTTCTGCCCGATAAGAGAGCTCTGGCTGACCCAAGGCCATTCCAGCAGCTGCAAGTGGAGGAGTGAGGAATGAAACCCTGTTCTCCCAGATAAGAGAGCTCTGGCTGACCCAAGGCCATTCCAGCAGGTGCAAGTGGAGGAGTGGGGAATCAAACCCGGTTCTCCCTGATAAGAGAGCTATGGCTGACCCAAGGCCATTCCAGCAGGTGCAAGTGGAGGAGTGGGGAATCAGACCCTGTTCTCCCAGATAAGAGAGCTCTGGCTGACCCAAGGCCATTCCAGCAGGTGCAAGAGGAGGAGTGGGGAATCAAACCCGGTTCTCCCCGATAAGAGAGCTCTGGCTGACCCAAGGGCATTCCAGCAGCTGCAACTGGAGGAGTGGGGAATCCAACCCGGTTCTCCCAAATAAGAGAGCTCTGGCTGACCCAAGGCCATTCCAGCAGCTGGAAGTGGAAGAGTGGGGCATCAAACCTGGTTCTCCCAGATAAGAGAGCTATGGCTGACCCAAGGTCATTCCAGCAGCTGTATGTGCAGGAGTGGGGAATCAAACCCCCTTCTCCCATATAAGAGAGCTATGACTGACTCAAGGCCATTCCAGCAGCTGCAAGTGTAGGAGGGGGGAATCAAACCCTGTTCTCCCAGTTAAGAGAGCTATGGCTGACCCAAGGCCATTCCTGCAGGTGCAAGTGGAGGAGGGGAGAATCATTCTCCCAGATAAGAGAGCTCTGGCTGACCCAAGGCCATTCCAGCATGTGCAAGTGAAGGAGTGGGGAATCAAACCCGGTTCTCCCAGATAAGAGAGCTATGGCTGACCCAAGGCCATTCCTGCAGGTGCAAGTGAAGGAGTGGGGAATCAAACCCGGTTCCCCCAGATAAGAGAGCTATGGCTGACCCAAGGCCATTCCTGCAGGTGCAAGTGGAGGAGGGGGGAATCAAACCCCGTTCTCCCAGATAAGAGAGCTCTGGCTGACCAAAGGGCATTCCAGCAGGTGCAAGTGAAGGAGTGGGGAATCAAACCCGGTTCTCCCAGATAAGAGAGCTCTGGCTGACCCAAGGGCATTCCAGCAGCTGCAACTGGAGGAGTGGGGAATCCAACCCGGTTCTCCCAGATAAGAGAGCTCTGGCAGACCCAAGGCCATTCCAGCAGCTGCAAGTGGAGGAGTGGGGAATCAAACCCCGTTCTCCCATATAAGAGAGCTATGACTGACTCAAGGCCATTCCAGCAGCTGCAAGTGGAGGAGTGGGGAATCAAACCCCGTTCTCCCAGATAAGAGAGCTCTGGCTGACCCAAGGCCATTCCAGCAGGTGCAAGTGAAGGAGTGGGGAATCAAACCCGGTTCTCCCAGATAAGAGAGCTCTGGCTGACCCAAGGCCATTCCAGCAGCTGCAAGTGGTGGAGGGGGGAATCAAACTCGGTTCTCCCAGATGAGGGAGCTCCGGCTGACCCAAGGCCATTCCAGCAGCTGCAAGTGGAGGAGGGGTGAATCCAACCCAGTTCTCCCAGATAAGAGAGCTCTGGCTGACCCAAGGTCATTCCAGCAGCTGCATGTGGAGGAGTGGGGAATCCAACCCGATTCTCCCAGATAAGAGAGCTCTGGCAGAACCAAGGCCATTCCAGCAGCTGCAAGTGGAGGAGTGGGGAATCAAACCCCGTTCTCCCATACAAGAGAGCTATGACTGACTCAAGGCCATTCCAGCAGCTGCAAGTGGAGGAGTTGGGAATCAAACCCGGTTCTCCCCGATAAGAGAGCTATGGCTGACCCAAGGCCATTCCAGCAGCTGCAAGTCGATGAGGGGGGGAATCCAACCCGGTTCTCCCAGATAAGAGAGCTCTGGCAGACCCAAGGCCATTCCAGCAGCTGCAAGTGGAGGAGTGGGGAATCCAACCCGGTTCTCCCAGATAAGAGAGCTCTGGCAGACCCAAGGCCATTCCAGCAGCTGCAAGTGGAGGATGGGGGGAATCCAACCTGGTTCTCCCAGATAAGAGAGCTCTGGCAGACCCCAGGCCATTCCAGCAGCTGCAAGTGGAGGAGTGGGGAATCAAACCCCGTTCTCCCATATAAGAGAGCTATGACTGACTCAAGGCCATTCCAGCAGCTGCAAGTGGAGGAGTGGGGAATCAAACCCGGTTCTCCCCGATAAGAGAGCTATGGCTGACCCAAGGCCATTCCTGTAGGTGCAAGTGAAGGAGTGGGGAATCAAACCCGGTTCTCCCAGATAAGAGAGCTATGGCTGACCCAAGGCCATTCCTGCAGGTGCAAGTGAAGGAGTGGGGAATCAAACCCGGTTCTCCCAGATAAGAGAGCTATGGCTGACCCAAGGCCATTCCTGCAGGTGCAAGTGGAGGAGGGGGGAATCAAACCCCGTTCTCCCAGATAAGAGAGCTCTGGCTGACCCAAGGCCATTCCAGCAGGTGCAAGTGAAGGAGTGGGGAATCAAACCCGGTTCTCCCAGATAAGAGAGCTCTGGCTGACCCAAGGCCATTCCAGCAGCTGCAAGTGGTGGAGGGGGGAATCAAACCCGGTTCTCCCAGATGAGGGAGCTCCGGCTGACCCAAGGCCATTCCAGCAGCTGCAAGTGGAGGAGGGGTGAATCCAACCCAGTTCTCCCAGATAAGAGAGCTCTGGCTGACCCAAGGTCATTCCAGCAGCTGCATGTGAAGGAGTGGGGAATCCAACCCAGTTCTCCCAGATAAGAGAGCTCTGGCTGACCCAAGGTCATTCCAGCAGCTGCATGTGGAGGAGTGGGGAATCCAACCCGGTTCTCCCAGATAAGAGAGCTCTGGCAGACCCCAGGCCATTCCAGCAGCTGCAAGTGGAGGAGTGGGGAATCAAACCCCGTTCTCCCATATAAGAGAGCTATGACTGACTCAAGGCCATTCCAGCAGCTGCAAGTGGAGGAGTGGGGAATCAAACCCGGTTCTCCCCGATAAGAGAGCTATGGCTGACCCAAGGCCATTCCTGCAGGTGCAAGTGAAGGAGTGGGGAATCAAACCCGGTTCTCCCAGATAAGAGAGCTATGGCTGACCCAAGGCCATTCCTGCAGGTGCAAGTGGAGGAGGGGGGAATCAAACCCCGTTCTCCCAGATAAGAGAGCTCTGGCTGACCCGAGGCCATTCCAGCAGGTGCAAGTGAAGGAGTGGGGAATCAAACCCGGTTCTCCCAGATAAGAGAGCTCTGGCTGACCCAAGGGCATTCTAGCAGCTGCAAGTGGTGGAGGGGGGAATCAAACCCGGTTCTCCCAGATGAGGGAGCTCCGGCTGGCCCAAGGCCATTCCAACAGCTGCAAGTGGAGGAGGGGTGAATCCAACCCAGTTCTCCCAGATAAGAGAGCTCTGGCTGACCCAAGGTCATTCCAGCAGCTGCATGTGGAGGAGTGGGGAATCCAACCCGGTTCTCCCAGATAAGAGAGCTCTGGCAGACCCAAGGCCATTCCAGCAGCTGCAAGTGGAGGAGTGGGGAATCAAACCCCGTTCTCCCATATAAGAGAGCTATGACTGACTCAAGGCCATTCCAGCAGCTGCAAGTGGAGGAGTGGGGAATCAAACCCGGTTCTCCCCGATAAGAGAGCTATGGCTGACCCAAGGCCATTCCAGCAGCTGCAAGTGGAGGAGGGGGGGAATCCAACCCGGTTCTCCCAGATAAGAGAGCTCTGGCAGACCTAAGGCCATTCCAGCAGCTGCAAGTGGAGGAGGGGGGGAATCCAACCTGGTTCTCTCAGATAAGAGAGCTCTGGCTGACCCAAGGCCATTATCGCAGCTGCAAGTGGAGGAGTGGGGAATCCAACCCGGTTCTCCCAGATAAGAGAGCTCTGGCTGACCCAAGGCCATTCCAGCAGCTGCAAGTGGAGGAGTGAGGAATGAAACCCTGTTCTCCCAGATAAGAGAGCTCTGGCTGACCCAAGGCCATTCCAGCAGGTGCAAGTGGAGGAGTGGGGAATCAAACCCTGTTCTCCCAGATAAGAGAGCTCTGACCTACCCAAGGCCACTCCAGCAGGTGCAAGTGGAGGAGTGGGGAATCAAACCCGGTTCTCCCAGATAAGAGTCCGCACACTTAACCACTACACCAAACTGGCTCTCCAAACTGCCATTTAAAAAACCCTTTTCAGCATTTTCCTCTTATTTCCTTCAAGAATTCTGGTAATTAAAATTATGTCCTGTCTGTGCCTTCTGGATTGTATGTCTCCAGAAAGGAGGAAGAAATATCAGTTCCATCTGGAGCAGATTTCTAATTGTGCTGTATATATGAGATATTTGTTTAAGAACTTTCTAGTTCTCTTTTCCCACTAAGAATCCACACCGTGACTCAATAAAAACCCAAAGTTAAAACAGATACACCAGAGAAAATGATCAAGAAACAGAAAATATCCCCTCCTCAATCAAAATATTAATAAAGCCTTCATGAAACAGATAAGTATAAAAGAACAATCAATAAAATATTTGCTACTGGATAGTAGGGCAGAGTGAGTAAGAAGCAGAAAAAAAATTGAAAAGAGAAAGGTATTGCAGAATGAAAGAACAGAACAGTGTTCTATCTTCACATTGAGTAACATCTGACAATCTAAATTGGACATTATTATCCTGAACACTTATTACCGGCATCCAACACTTCAAACTAAAGCAAATACAATAACTGAGTAAAGTCATAAGGATAATATACCTCTTATATACACAATTCGACACACCCAATCCTATAGTACTGTATATGAATACACTTCTGTGGCAGGGCTTCCTAAAGACTGGCTAACACAAATGCAGTGGAAACCCAGAAAAGGATCAGTAAAGATATCCCCCCCTGGTCTTTTT